>NW_015090858.1:420333-482023 GCF_001431845.1 Calidris pugnax | reverse complement strand
CACGCATCCGCCCTCCCTCCCACCTCCTCAGAGCCTCTTCCAAGCTCCGGTGCATTCGCTTCCATTTCGCTTTCTGAATCCTGGGGCTGGGCAGGAGAGTGCTGGACGGGATTTCTCCCTGCTGGCAGGTGGCCACAGCTCCATTACTTAACCCTCATAAAATTAATTAATTGCCAGGTTGCCAGGAGCATTATTACAGAGGTGACTTTCCCTGTGCTCTTGCTTAGGGGTCAGGAAGGGCAAGGAGAGGGGTCCCCGGGGGGGGGGGGTCGGAGCATGGGGCTGTGTGTGCTGGTACCTGCTCCCGTCCGATCTCCACCGGCTCCTCGAAGACGGTCCAGACGACAACCTCGCTGCAGTCGGGGGTGGTGAGGGACCCCTGGTAGCGGTAGTACCCGGCGAGGCGCCCGGTGTGGGGCAGCAGGGTGCTCAGGCGGAAGGTAGAGGCCAAATCCACGGAGTACCCTGCGGGGTGAGACATGGGCACTCAGCACATCCCGTGATGGGGACACTGCGGGGACAGCACGGCCACCCCCATCACTTTTCCCACAGCCAGATGGCCCCATGGACCAGCAGATCCCCCCACTCCATCCCCCACACCCCTGCCCTCCCGCACCGGGGTCTCTCCTCTTTCTGCCCCTGCCCCGGCCAGAAGGCACTCACCGGCGTGGGAGATGTTCCTCAGCCCCGCCACGATGGTGTTGTAGTTGGTGTTGGGGGTTTCAGAGACCTGCAGAGGGGGAGAGAAAGCGGCTGGGGCAGAGCACAGCCCCCAGCCACATCATGGCACCCTGCCCTAAAGGGTCCCCCCTCCGCGGGCAGCAGGAGCCCCCGCAGACCCACCTGGAAGAAGAAGCCGAGCACGGCCAGCCCGTTGGGATGTCCCTTGGCTTCCGCCAGCGTCCGGTACTTGACGTTGATGTGGACGATGTGCAGCTGGGGAATGTGGAGGGACCAGGGGTGGGCAACCGCCCCCGGCCGACCCCACCAGTGGCTGGGTGCTCACCCACGGACCTCCCTGGCCAGGACACTGAGCCAACCACCCCCCAGAAAAGCCCTCCTGGTCAATGGGTGCTGCCGTGGGGCGGCTGCTGGGAGGATCAAAGCACCCCGATGAAGGGAGCATCCTTTGAAGGGGGTGGGGAAAAGGGGCCAGCAGTCCCGGGGCACCCACCAGCCGCAATACATAAATTTTGCTCTCTCCTCTGGCAGATAATTAATATTTTAGAGGCACAGAGCCTCCTTCACCCAGCAGGATCCCGCCGTGCTTGGCACAGCACACTCCCACATGCTCTTGCTCACTGACTCAGCGCAGGGTCCCCAGTGGGGCACGGCGCCCTCCAGACCCCACCGAGTGCCCCGATGAGGCAGCTTGGCCCCATGGATGGTAAAGAAAAACCTGGAATCTCCTCTCAGCTGCTTTTTAACCACCCAGGTGTCCTGTGCATGGGCTGTCTGCTGTGCATGGGCTGTCTGCACCCCACCATCAGCACAAGGCTGCGGTGACGGGGAGCACGGTGTCACCAAGCCCGGTCACCCCACTGCGTGGCACCTTGGGCACACACCAGGATCACACCTTCCCACCACAGCAAGGGCTTGGGCCACCCAGAGAGCACGGTGGGTGCTTGTTCTCTCCTACCTCCATGGGGAGCTGGTGCCCATCAAGGGTGTGCTCGGAGCCGTTCCTGGCGGGGCTGCCCCAGTGGAAGTGGAGCTGCAGAGCACGGTACCTGCCGGGGAGGCCCCCCCCGCTGATGGTGATGTGTTCAGAGGCCAACTCGCTCGCCAGGCTCAGCATCACTGGAAGGGCAGCCAGAGGGGATAAGGATCATAGAATCATAGAACAGTTTGGTTTAGAAGGGACCTCAAAGCCCCCGCAGTGCCACCCCCCTGCCCTGGGCAGGGACACCTCCCACCAGCCCAGGTTGCTCCAAGCCCCCTCCAACCTGCCCTTGAACCCCTCCAGGGATGGGGCAGCCACAGCTTCTCTGGCCAACCTGGGCCAGGCTCTCACCACCCTCACACCAAACAAATTCTTCCCCAC
Organism: Calidris pugnax; assembly: GCF_001431845.1. Taxonomy (NCBI): domain Eukaryota; kingdom Metazoa; phylum Chordata; class Aves; order Charadriiformes; family Scolopacidae; genus Calidris; species Calidris pugnax. The sequence continues at coordinate 479,979 of NW_015090858.1, read as the reverse complement.
ATTTCATCCCAATCTCCCCTCTTTCAGCGTCAAACCCTTCCCCCTCATCCCATCGCTCCCCTCCCTGATCAAGAGTCCCCCTCAGCTTTCCTGTAGGGCCCCTGGGAGGATGGGGGTAAGGTCAGGGGTAAGGACCAGGGTCAAGATTGGGGTAATGATGGGGGTAACGACAGGGGACAGCCCTGGCACACCTGGGCTCATCCCCCCAGCTTCACCCCAGCACTAACACAAACCCTCGGCGCAGGAGCTGCCCCAGGACCCCACAGCTCGAGGGCAGAGAGCACCTGGGAGCCGAGTCCTGGGCAGGAGAGTGCCCGGGGAGTCAGGGCAGGGGGGCTGCCCGGCCCCAGGACGCACCCGTGTGCCCGTCGTTGGCCAGCCTCCACTTGCCCGGGGGAGCCTGGTCGTAGCCCTCAAAGAGGATGTCCCCGAGGCCGGCGTCCCGCTGCAGCCGGCGCCTGTCGATGTTCACCGGGGACTGTTTGTCACCACCACACGTGGCTTTCAGCTCCTTCCAGTGGCTGGGACCTGCAGGGGAGGAGCGGGGGCACGGAGGGCAGCCACTGAGCCCCCAGCAGCGCCCCACGGCTCAGCTCTTTCCTTTACACACCTTCCTCTCGGGCAAAGAAAACCACAGACACACGCTCACCCCCCACCTCCTGCCCCCCTGGGCTCAGCCCTGCCTCCTTCCCTTCTCCTCTCATTATTCCAGGCAGCTTTTTGCCTGGAAACCCCCGGGAGCCACAGCCCGGCCGTGCCGCTGCCCCTCTGGTTCCCCAGCAGGGTGCTGCCGGGTGGCCCCACAAATTATCCAGTGCCTTCATTAAGGGACCGTTACCAAACTGCCCGAGCTGCTTCCCGCTGGCCCCACGGCCCTCCCGAAATCTGCCCTCACTGCCAGCCCCATGGGGTTAAGTTGCCACTGGCACCGAGATGCTGGTCGGGCAGAGCCCAGCGACTCACGGCCAATGTGCCACGGCGGCCGGGCACGGGGCACGTGCACCCAAGAGCTATAAAACAGTTGGGCCGTAACGGCTGATTAAATGCCCGTTGATCCTTAATTAACCTTTTACAAGCTATTTACATGCTTTGAGACAAAGTGCCCCCGGCCACGCTCCCCTTCCCCGGCGCAGGGCGGGCAGGACTTGCCCAAACGGAGCCATCCCTCCTCCAGCCCCTGCGCCCCGTGGCCCCCCCGCAGCCCCCCTACCCCGACACCGGTGTCTCGCTGAGGTTGCTAAGGGCATATCCAGGCTTTAATTTGCTTTGGGTGAAATGGGGGAGGGTGGAGCTGCCCCTGGTGCCCCCGGACCTGGCTGGGGGGCTGCGGCCGAGCTGCTCCGAGGGGCTCCAGGTGCTCATCTCCAGTCTCTGCTCCATCACACTGAAAGCAAAGCTCCTCCAGCCATTCCCACCTCGGTGTGACGTGGGTGAAATGACCCTTCTCCATCCCTGCTCCCCTCTGCTGACACTGCCCAGGGTGCCCTCGGCTGGGGAGATGTGGGGGTCCGAGCCCCCCACGGCCCCCACACCCCCCATCCCGCACGTGGCCCCACTCACTCACCGCATTTGGGGTCCTGCGAGTCGTAACACCACTGTCCTGCGGGAGAGAGCAGAGCTCAGGGCAGGGGATGGAGGCACCAACCTGCTCCCCAGACCCACCCTCGGCAGCCGTGCCCGGCCCCCCAACAGCGAGGGCACCCCCCGTTGCAGCCGGGGGTCCCGCCGGCGCTCGTCTTCATCCCGGTTATTCTGGGCACTGGTGTTTTCACGCGTTCACACCCTCCCTGCCTCCCCCGGCTGCTCCACAGGGAAACCTCCCTCGGCATCGCTCTGCGCCGCAGCAGCCAAACCTCGCTGCTTGGGGGGCTCTCCCCCGGCTGCCGTGGGGCTGTCCCCCCCCTTACCTATCCCTTGGAGCCCCTCGCCCCACAGCAGACGCCTCTCTCGCCCCCCAGCAGCCCTGGGTGAGCAGGGAGCCGCGGGGGGGGGCTGCCATATTCCTCCCCCGGTGGTCCCCGCGGGTGGGCTGGCGGCAGGAGGCGGTTGCCGGGGGCCGCAGCAGGCAGGGGGTGGGCGGTGGGCAGGCCTGTGCCCACGCTGCGGGGACGACGGCTCGTCCCGTCACTCAGGGCCACCTCAGCCTGAGCTGCCGAACTCCCACCGGCGCCCAGGGAGGCTGCGGGGGCTGCGCGCTCAGCGCCGGGTACCGCTGCTGCGGATGCAGGGATGCCGAGGGGATGCCGAGGGGATGCCGAGGGGATGCCGAGGAAGCCAGTGCCCAGCTCCTGCCATCTCCACATCCACCCAGCTCTGCAATGGGAGCTGGGGACCACCTTCTCTCCTCAGCTCCCCATCCCGCTCCTGGCAGGAGGCACAGAGCCACCTGGTGCTGCCTACTCAAGCGGTCCTCACTGGTGGCCAAGGGGCCGTGCCGGTGGCTGTGGGCGACCCGAGCCATGCTCTTGTGCCAGCCACGGCCGCTCTGAGCAGCAGGACATGGCCAGCCCTGCCCGCCACCACCTGTGCTGCCCATGGCCCCAGCCTGCAGCGCCACATCCAAATCCTAACTACGATGGCAGTGCGGGAGGCACCAGCTCCACAGAAGAGCCGGGAGCAGGATGGAGCAGGACTCAGAGGGTTCCCAGGGCAGAGGCATCGGACGTTCCTCCCTGTCCTGGGGGCAGCTGAGCTGCTGGAGACCCTTGGATGGATCCGCACCCACCAGCCCTCGCCAGACCTCCAGCATGTCCTGGCAGGAGCCAGGGGAGCACTCGCTGGCCCGAAAGCAGGTGAGGACTCCAGCCCCTGGGCCCCGTAACGGCAGTGCCCATTTCCACGAAGGTTTCCCCCTTGTTGGTGTTCCCTAGTGGTGCAGGTCTATGGGGCAGATGGGCTGGGGCCCAATCCCTGAGAGCTTGAACCACCCACCACCCCAAAGGGACTCCGTCCCGGATGCCTCCCACCAGGACAGACAGCCCCGAGCGGGCTGAGACCTCCCGTAGCCCAGTGGCACTTCGGGGACATCCCGCAGGGGGGAGGAGGATGGAGGGAGGGCAGGAGATGCCTCCTGGGCCAGACCGGGTACCCCAGCCCCTGCCTCCAGCCCCGCTGGCACCGCTGCCCCCCGTCCCCCAGCACCCTCCAGCACATGGGAAAGGGAATAACGGGGATGGGAAAGGGAATAACGGGGATGGGAAAGGGAATAACGGGAGCTGGCAAGGGTGCACCCCAACCCAGCACCCCCTGACCCCCCGTCCTCTCCCACCACAGGGACCCCCCATCCCCTCCGGCCGCCGGGACGAGGGCAGGCAGGCAGAGCATCTCACCTCCCGCGGCGGCTCGCACGACCAGAGGCAAAGTCAGAAAAGTTATCCCCAGCCCCTGCGTCCCCATGCCGGCGGCAGGGAGGGGTGGCAGCGGGCAGGTGGCCCCGTCCTCCTCCTCCTCCGCAGTGCGCCCGGGCAGGGGGAGGCAGCGCTGCCAGCGCCCAGGCAGCCCGGAGAAATCCTCCGCTCCAGCCTGTGCACTGCTGTTAAATATTCATCACAAGGGCTGAGTTTTTAACTCCTCGGCTGCTAGGAGGGAGCGGGGAAGCGGCCCGGCCCCCAGCCAGCCCCTCCGCGCCGTGCCAGGCCCCTGCCCGGGATGCCAGCCCAAGGGCAGGCGGCGGGGAGAAGGCAGGGGGGAGCAGGGGGCTGGCAAAGCCCGGGGGTGCAGGATGCTGCCCGGCCCACTGCCCCCCGAGGGGCGAGGGGGGGGGTCCCTGGGTACCCCCCCCTGCTCTCCATTCCCCATGCAGGGGTTTGGCAGCATCCCCGCTGTGCCCCATCCCAGCCCCACGTGCTGCTGTGGGGCCACAGATGGGCATCAGGGAGAAAGGGGGCTGTGGGAAGCCAGGGGGGGCTGGGGGCACCAGCTCTGCCCCATTCCTGCCCCACTCTTTACAGGTACACGCCGTGGGACAGCCTTTGCCCCCCCAGCTTTGGCAACCCCCCAGCTGGCAGTGGGTCCTGCATCACCTACACTGAGAGAGTGGCAGCTCCCACCGGGGACCTGATGTGGGGCAGGCGGTGCCAGGGGGACCCAGGGGCTGAATCCAGCTCTTCCCCACACATCGGGGTCACCAGCCCCTCCCCAGGCAAAGGCCAGTGGGTGTCCACAGCACCTTGGCCACGGTAACTGCAGCCCCCCCGGCTCAGGTGGCCTCTGCAGCTGAGCTATGGGGGGACCCTCAGCCCCGGGGGTCACCAAGGAGCGGTGGGGGGACAGGGTTTGTCCCCTCCAGCCGGCACGAAGCCACATCACACCGTAGTGGCTCAGGCTCTCACAGCACCAGGAGGGCAGGGGGTGGGCAGCACCGGGGACGAGCCTCGGTACCCACCTGGGCATGGCAGGAGCCCACCACGGGCATGGTGTGTGTTGGGGGACAGGGCTGTTCAGCTCCTCAACACGCTGTCCCCATGGCACCCATCCAGGCAGGTCCCCCAGGAGCCAGCACCTCACCAGCAGAGCTCTGCTCCCACGGGGGGCAGGTAGGAAGGGGGGAGTGAGAACACGGGAGAGCGGTGTTGGCTCATTCTCCCAAAATATCCCTGCCCTCCCCAGGCAGCAGGAGGAAAGGAGGCCACGGGGCTTGGGCGGCAGCTCCTCTCTCTCCCGGTGCTGGGCCCTGGCCGGCAGCGATGCCGGATGATGCCAGGATGAGCAAAGGTGGGGGCAGCGCCAGGGCAGCGGGAAGGAGCTTGGCCGGGGCCGGGCTCTGGCTCAGGCGAGGTGCTGGGCTGCCAGGTGCTGCCAGGGGACAAGGCACCCGCTGGGGATCGTCCTGGGGCCGGGCTCTGGCTCAGGCGAGGTGCTGGGCTGCCAGGTGCTGCCAGGGGACAAGGCACCTGCTGGGGATCGTCCTCGGTGCAGGAGGGGCTCTTTGGGACACCTTTGTCCCCTCCTTGGGCAGAGACGGTGCTGGGCAGGGGGGGTACCTGGGCAGCACCCAGCCCCGTGTTTGGGCACCAGGATCGTCCTCGGTGCAGGAGGGGCTCTTTGGGACACCTCTGTCCCCTCCTTGGGCAGAGCTGGTGGAGGGGGAGGGGGTGCCTGGGCAGCACCCAGCCCCCAGTTTGGGCACCGGCACAGGGCTCCCCTGAGCGGCTCTGGACCCGCGCCACGGCCGAGGCTTGGCCCCTGCTCCGGGGATGAGGTAGTTTGCAGAGGGGCTGCCATCATCCTGCCGGGCGGGCAGGAGAGGCAGAGGGTCTCACCAGGTCCACAGCCTGGCACCGATCTCTGCTGGGAAGGAGAGGAGCAGCTCGGGGAGGTGTGAGCCCACCAAGTGGCACAAGCACCTCAGCCACCCGCCCGCGGTGGGACAGCCTGGGGGTCAGGTGGTGGGGAGAAGCCCAGACCCTCAGGAGCCAATGGGACCCACCACTACCAGGCTCTTTTCCCCAGGGCATCAAGGAGGGCAGAGGTGCCCCCTAGGACATCCTTTTAAGGTTTCCAGCCTTCTCTGGTGGTGATTTTTGGCCAGGAGGGCAGGAGCAGTGGTCTCACCACAGGGAATGCGTGGCCAGGAACACCAGCAGCACCGCGCTGCAGGACACAACCGGGGACATGGTGGGAATATGTCCCTTGTCCCCCTAAGGGCCCTGCTGGGACAAGGACTGGCACATCCAGCCTGGGGTCTGGAGAGACCCACAGAGCTGGAGAGGGATGTGGAACCCAAACAGGGCTCAGAACGGCCCCACCAAGGGGCAGGGGCAAGGCAAGGATGAAAAGGGGACACCAGGGCACGTGGAAAGGCAGAGGCAGCACCGAGGATCATCACCGTACCCCACTCCCACCCATCCCCAGCTGCCCTGCTCCCCCGGGGGCTGCCGGCACCAGGCACAGCAACCTCCAGTTTCTATAGGAACCAGACCAAACCTGGGAAGAGCCGTTGGGTTCCTGCCGGTCCCTCGGTGGTGTGGAGCTCACAGCCCATCCTGCAGCTCTGGGAGAAGCCACGTCCATCATCCTGCCGCCACAGAGCCGGGCGAGGTCCCCGCCGCTCGCCTGCTCGCAGCACCAAGGGCGAGAGCCATGACAAGGGGAAAAAAGTACCGCTGGAAAATAAAAATAGTTGCTTAATCTGCAGCCATCGATCGGCCGTGGGCACGGTGCCACCCTGCTGGGAACCCCCGCCACGTGCACCCTCAGCGCCGGCACGCAGCAGGGCTGCCCAAAACGGCTCCCGGAGGTAAATCCTGCGCTGGCACCGGGGACCCCGACCCCAGGGACCTGGGCTGATGGGGACAGTGACAAGACAAGGAGCTGAAGCGCCAGAGCACGGGTCACACGGCCCAGGGAAGGGGCTGTGGGCACCAGTGACACAAGCGCGGTGGGGAGGGAGGTGATGCTCAAGGGCAATAAACACTCTGGCCGCTCCGGGCTTTCCCTTGGAATCACTGATCCCCATAACAAGCCGCCGTGATGCCGGGGGGAGCGGGGGGAGCCGGGCAGGGAGCGTGGCTGGGACCAGCACAAAGGATGCCCTGTGGCCAGATGTGTGCTGGCCCCACGCCGCCACACAGCCCCCCCGGTCACCCCCCGCTCCCGCTGTCACCGGGGGCAGAGACATCTCCCCCTCATCCAGCCACCCCCCCCACGGCCTGGCATGTGTCCCATCCATGTCCCCAGCCCCCCCGGGGTTCCCCCAGGAATCCCACCACAGCCTGGCACCCCCCGGGGTCACTGCCAGCACACGGCCCCTGCATGTGTCCCATCCCTGTCCCCAGCCCCCCTGGTGTTCCCCCAGGAATCCCATGCTGGGCACAGCTGCTAATTACCCTCCTGGGAAGATGCATTTTAAACTGGTAAGAGAAGGCTGCCCAGCAATACTGACAGCCACCCCCCACGCACCTGGGAAGATGCATTTTAAACTGGTAAGAGGAGGCCGCCCAGCAACACTGACAGCCACCCCCCACACAGGGGGGGGCTGGGGGACACACGGCTGTGAGCGGGATCAGTGGGGAGCCCTGAGAGTGGTTTGGGAGCCCCAAAACCAGTGGCTGTGCCCAGGGCACTCCTGGCTGCTCCCTGCAGCCGTGGCATCGGCCCTGTCCCCAGGGGACAAGGGGGCAGGAGGGAAGGGCAGGTGGTACCCACACAGGCTCCTGCAGTGTCACAGAAGCCCCCCAGGCTCCCTGCCACCATCAGCCCCTCACAACATCAGGCTTGTCACCCCCCAGAACGGTGAAGGAAGGGCTGTCCGATCACCCTGAGCTGAACCAGCATCTCCCGGCCCCGAGGTGAAGCCCTGGGAGCTGTGATGGTTGGGGTCCAGCAGCACCAGAGGCAGCTGTGGTGGCAGCAACCCTCTGTCCCCAGGGGACAAGGGGGCAGGAGGGAAGGGCAGGTGGTACCCACACAGGCTCCTGCAGTGTCACAGAAGCCCCCCGGGGTCCCTGCCACCGTCAGCCCCTCACAACATCAGGCTTGTCACCCCCCAAGACCGTGAAGGAAGGGCTGTGTCCCATCACCCTGAGCTGAACCAGCATCTCCCAGCCCCGAGGTGAAGCCCTGGGGGCTGTGATGGTTGGGGTCCAGCAGCGCCGGAGGCGACTGTGACAGCAGCATCCCTCTGGGGGCACAGGGAAGGGACAGCAGAGCCCCCCCGGCCCCCAGGGGGAGGATGACACTGCTCACTGGACGGCGTCCAGCGATGAACACATCCCATGGCCACCAGCGGGGCACGGGGACAGCCCAGCGAGGCTGCAGGGACTCAGCCCACATTTCGAGCCCAGCAGCTCGGGGGAAAAAAGAAGAAAAAATAACACCAAAAAAGCCCCAAGCAGTGACTGCTCCCAGCCCAGAGCAGGTGAAGGCGTCACCAGGTCTGGACTGGGGGAAAAAGGGGATGCTCTTTACCCAGGGTGCCTGGCAGGGACAGGGACAGCTTTCCCCACGCCCAAAGGACCCATCCACCACCCGAGCAGCGATGCCAAACAGAAGAGATCCAACAGTTTGCCTCGCACTGGGTGTCACTCCATCCCCTGTCCCACCATCCCCGGTAACAACCCTGCTTTTCTAACCCAGCACGACTCTTTAAAGAGCCTAATTTTTCCAGCAAAGCCTTTTAAGGGGAATATTCCCTGCTGTCAAGCAGCTTTATTAAATAACCCAGCGTTTCGGGCTCTTTCATCACCTCCTGGGCCGCTGCCGGCCGAGGGGGCTGGGGGCAGCAGAGCCCCCTCTCCCACTGCCCATCCCGGCTGGTCCCAGCTCCCAAGGGAATGGCAATGGCCGGAGCTGTGGGGCAGTGGGGGCTGGTTCAGGCAGAAACACCATCTGCTGTACGGAGAACCCGACAATGGGCTGGAAGGGACCTTTAGGATCACAGAGTCCAACCATCAACCTCACACTGACAAACCCACCCCTGACCCACGTCCCTCAGCACCACATCTGCCCAGCTCTTAGATCCCTCCAAGGGTGGTGACACCACCATTCCCTGGGCAGCCTCTCCCAAGGCTGGACAACCCTTTCAGTGAAGGAATTTTCCCCAATATCCATCCCAAACCTTCCCTGGGGCAACTCCCGGCCATTTCCTCATGTCCCATCAGCTGCTCCTTGGGAGGAACCCACCATCCATCTCCCTGCCGGACAGAGGGCTCCTGGCACCAGGGAACCCCCTACTCATCCCAAAACATGACTCTGGGCCAAGGTTTCTCCCACCAGCCCACCCAGGGTCCCCCCAGGACCCTGCCTGTGGCCCCCGTCCCACGCAGGGGGTGCAGAACACAGGGAGGGAGGGGTGTGGTACCCAAACTTGGGAAGTTGATGGGAAGTTTTGAGCTGGAATTTTGGAATCCCTGCAGAGGTGAGGACAGAGGGACCTCTCTCCTCGGGTCTTAACACCAGTCTCCCCAGTGCCGGGGGGCACACAGGCAGCATGGCTTGGTGCTACAACTGTCCCCCCCCAACTCCATGTCACATCTTCAACCCACTCGGGTCATTCCTTGGAGCTCCACACCGGGACCTGGGGGTCCAGACCCCCCCATCCAGCACAACCCACCTGCTCCGCATCTCCACAGGTTTGGAGAGGGCTGTACTTCACCTCCCTGCGTACACAGCCAAGATTTTATACAAAATTACATTAACAAAGGTAAATTTCACAGGAATTTGGAGACTCGGCAGCCTCCCTGCGTGGAGTTAAAGGCACCTATTGATCTCTGTGCGATCCCAGCCCCGCAGTGGGATTTAACAACACCTTCCCTCGCAACGTCGAGGAACCAAGGGGCTGCAGGAATCAGGAGACAGGGGAACAGGCCGTTTCTCTTACAGAACACAATTTATTTGGCATTTGGATGAAATGTTTCTCACAGCATCTTGAGAGAAAAAAAAAAATTATTAGTGCCAACCCCAAAGAAAGAAGTTAAAACAAAAAAAAAAAACCGAACCAAAACCAGTGTCACAGGGACTGAATTATTATAGTATCAAATTTAAATTCTACATGGTATTTCACAGAATATCAAAATCTTTTATACACTGCCACAGTTAAGTCCAGTCACAAACCAACTACACAGGAGAAGCCTGCAAACGCAGCGCCGGCTAAAAGTGTTTTCCAGGAGAAGGTAAAAAGCAGAGTCTCTCTCTCTGTGTCTCGCAGCCCCCCAGGCAGCCCCCAGCCCCCCCAGCCCTCAGCACGGGAGAAATGAAAGCTCCGTGGTGCCGCAGGGGGCAGGGAAATGCACCCTGTTCTCAGGGAAAACTGATCTTTATCACTGAACGTGCCTGTTCCACAGAAACGGGTATTTCATTGGAACCGGGGAACGTCAGAAGCAAAAATGCACAAACTTTGATTTGCCTCCTCTGCACTAAATCTGCTCTAATTTTAGGGTCAGGCTCCCAATTTGCAAGGGCAATTTAAAAGGCGTTTCTCTGTGTCACATGTTCCTTCGCTGGGGAGAAAAAAAGGTGTTTCAGTGACTGAAAAAAAACAAAAGACGCGTGTTATGGATTGTGTGGGGCAACACGAAAACGCCAGCGCTTTGCTGGAAAATCCAGGTCTGAATGACAGTAACATATTTAAAACCAGCTTCCAGTTCATCTAACACTAGGTGGGGAAAGAACAGTAATTACTGATGGCAAAGCCATTGTCCTCCCAAGCGAAGCTCAGGAGATGTGCACAGGCCACCACCCCCTGACGCCTGGGGAGGCAGAGCACCCCTCCAACCTAGGACTGAGCCTTCAGGAAAAGCTTCCCACCTCCCCCATTCTTCTTCTAGATCCACACCCTGCCATGAACGGGTAAAGGAACAGTCCGAGGCTCAACACCAGAGGAGACTGAATGTTACAGACCAGCTCTTCATACATCTGAGTTCTGACGTAGCACAGAATGAAACCCACCATCCCCCTAACACCACAATGCTCTACAACTCACCGGGTGAAAACCCGAGAGGCTGCGTGCGGGCATCACCGATAACACCAACAGAAGGGAACATCTAGAGCTGCTCCTGAAGGAACAGCAGAGACCTCCCTGTGGCTGTAGGGACAGGGAACCTCCGGTGATGCCACCTCCAGGGACATTTGGGACCCACGAGCAGTTAAGAGAAACACCCAGAGAAGTGAGCAGTAGAGGGAATGGAAATAAAAAAATAAACCAATGCACAAAATTCCTCCAAAGATCTCATCAGTCTAATGGCAATCAAACCAGAAGGGTCTTCCTCGGGCAAGCATCGACCCTCCGTAATCAGTGCTGAGGACAGAGCGCTTACCCATCACCTTGCCAAGGGCAAGGAAGGTTTGCTGAGGAGTCAACTGCTGTCAAGAAAACTTAACTCCTCCCCAGTTGGTCCAGAAGCCCACATAGTTGTGACATTTTCTGCCACAGAGGCTCTTACTCCAAGAGACAGTACCCAATGTGAGAAAGCTACATTAAAAAGGGGAAAAAAAAAATGACAATTTTATTGCCAAATTCAAAGCTTACCGAGAGGTAAAGGAGCTGTACTTAGCAAGCTGCTCTGTTCAAGGCAAAATTTCCCTTGTTTACAGTTAAGATGAAGAAGGACAGGGGAAATGAGAGGAAACAGCAGCCTCTGTGCCAATGTACAAGAGGGAAAGGCTCAGAAGCAACAGGGAGAACATCACACGAGGCTTCAGCAAAGACGCCTCCGTCTGGAAGAGCCACAACCGGGAGCCACCAGGAAGCTGCCGGCTGTAACCGAGCTTATTCTCCAACCAAATGCACCACAGAACCAAAAGCAACAGAAAAACAATCAAACAGATTCCCACAGCGTTGGGAGAAGTGCGAGGTATCTCTTCACCTCAGCCACAAAAAACACAGCTTCAGAGACTAAACCAAGCCCAAAGGCCTTTTGTTATTGCGCCGGGAGACTACCAACAACAAATATTCCATCTGGCTTCAGAAGAAAGCAGAAGTTTTCTAGTTTTGCACTGCTAAGGGAGTATTTGTTCCGGAACAGACTGCAGTAGCACAGACTTTGCATCCTGCTGAAGCGTACCCTCTCACAGCTCCATGCCTAGCTTGGAGAAGTATTAACCCTAAAAGCCTAGTTTTTATCCCAGTGCTTGGCTTCACCTGGCTGGACGCAGCACAAAGGTTACCATCTACAGTATGTATATATATATCTCTCTATCTTGCCACCCAGAAACACGCACACGCACACACGCATTCGTACCTATAAAACTAAAGAAAAAAAAAAATCAGTACATACAATGTATAAAACGTATGAATGTGCTCAAAAATGCACAAAAACCCGCTTTATTTTCATACTTCAGAAACGCTAAATAATGTGTAGGCTACTGCTATCCATCCGCTTCATCGGGCCGGGACTGGAGCTCGGAGGAGGAGGGGGCAGGAGGTCCCAGGGGGGGCAGAAGGTGCTCCCCCCGTCCCGTACCACGGCCAGGAGAGGCGGCCGGAGCCGGGGGGACGCGGGCGGTGGGATGGGGCTGTGGGAGCAGGGGATTCCCCACAGCACTCCCCCCAACTCCTGTGCCCCCCCACAGCTCCGACTCACGCTCCCCCAGGGATTCCAGATTGCTAAGCGAGTGTCTGAACGTCAGGACACCAGATATGATCTCCATACCAAAACTCACAGTTTTCCGTGCAAAAGGAGTTGAATTGTCAAGACCAATCCCCCAGTACAGTATGAGCCTACGGGCAAGACACAGAATAGAAAGTAGCAGCATATTCAACGGGGAAAGAGTCAGCTGCGCTGGGAAACGACGACAGTGGGGCAGGATTTGTCATACGAGTATGATTTCTCATCGTTACTAGAAAAATAGATCACACACCCCCCCATGCAGTGTTTTTTTCCTGTCCCTCTAGGCTTGTACCCTTCATAAGGCAGCAGGAGAACACGCACACGGGGCACCCTTTACAAATTCCTTGTAACTCATCTCATCGGCCGACTGCTACGGTGAGTCGAGGACAACAGAGGCAAGAGGAGGGTGGGGGGAAAGGGTAAGGTATTTGTACACCAACATCCAAAAATAAACTTAAAATCACCTGCAAAGATTATTTTGCACTTATTACCAAAACTTATTACCAGTGCTTGATTTGGATTTAATGGGGGAGTGGACGAATGTCTTTGCCATCTCCAAATTAACTTACTTTAAAGAGTTGAATCTAAAGGGTTAATTTAAGATGACATATCAGACTGAAGCAAACTGCTGTATCGATTGAAGCACACTAACCTCGTTATAACCCCTCGTGGGACCTGGATAAATGGTTTGGGGGGGCACAGAGGAAATCCCTAGAATAGGGTTGGCAATTTATGGGACTTGGATAAGGAACAAGTGTCCAATTAGAATTAAACATCAGGTATAGCAGAAAAAATAACACCAAAAAAGCCCCAAGCAGTGACTGCTCCCAGCCCAGAGCAGGTGAAGGCGTCACCAGGTCTGGACTGGGGGAAAAAGGGGATGCTCTTTACCCAGGGTGCCTGGCAGGGACAGGGACAGCTTTCCCCACGCCCAAAGGACCCATCCACCACCCGAGCAGCGATGCCAAACAGAAGAGATCCAACAGTTTCCCTCGCACTGGGTGTCACTCCATCCCCTGTCCCACCATCCCCGGTAACAACCCTGCTTTTCTAACCCAGCACGACTCTTTAAAGAGCCTAATTTTTCCAGCAAAGCCTTTTAAGGGGAATATTCCCTGCTGTCAAGCAGCTTTATTAAATAACCCAGCGTTTCGGGCTCTTTCATCACCTCCTGGGCCGCTGCCGGCCGAGGGGGCTGGGGGCAGCAGAGCCCCCTCTCCCACTGCCCATCCCGGCTGGTCCCAGCTCCCAAGGGAATGGCAATGGCCGGAGCTGTGGGGCAGTGGGGGCTGGTTCAGGCAGAAACACCATCTGCTGTACGGAGAACCCGACAATGGGCTGGAAGGGACCTTTAGGATCACAGAGTCCAACCATCAACCTCACACTGACAAACCCACCCCTGACCCACGTCCCTCAGCACCACATCTGCCCAGCTCTTAGATCCCTCCAAGGGTGGTGACACCACCATTCCCTGGGCAGCCTCTCCCAAGGCTGGACAACCCTTTCAGTGAAGGAATTTTCCCCAATATCCATCCCAAACCTTCCCTGGGGCAACTCCCGGCCATTTCCTCATGTCCCATCAGCTGCTCCTTGGGAGGAACCCACCATCCATCTCCCTGCCGGACAGAGGGCTCCTGGCACCAGGGAACCCCCTACTCATCCCAAAACATGACTCTGGGCCAAGGTTTCTCCCACCAGCCCACCCAGGGTCCCCCCAGGACCCTGCCTGTGGCCCCCGTCCCACGCAGGGGGTGCAGAACACAGGGAGGGAGGGGTGTGGTACCCAAACTTGGGAAGTTGATGGGAAGTTTTGAGCTGGAATTTTGGAATCCCTGCAACCTCCCCTGGGGCAACTCCAGGCCATTTCCTCATGGCCCATCAGCTGCTCCTTGGGAGGAACCCACCATCCATCTCCCTGCTGGAGAGAGGGCTTCCTGGCACCAGGGAACCTCCCCACTCACCCCAAAACACGGCTCTGGGCCAAGGTTTCTCCCACCAGCCCACCCGGGGTCCCCCCAGGACCCTGCCTGTGGCCCCCATCCCACACAGGGGGTGCAGAACACGGGAGGGAGGGGTGTGGTACCCAAACTTGGGAAGTTGATGGGAAGTTTGGAGCTGGAATTTTGGAATCCCTGCAGAGGTGAGGACAGAGGGACCTCTCTCCTCAGGTTTTTCCACCGGTCTCCCCAGTGCCTGGGGGACACACAGGCAGAGGTGAGGACAGAGGGACCTCTCTCCTCGGGTCTTAACACCAGTCTCCCCAGTGCCGGGGGGCACACAGGCAGCATGGCTTGGTGCTACAACTGTCCCCCCCCAACTCCATGTCACATCTTCAACCCACTCGGGTCATTCCTTGGAGCTCCACACCGGGACCTGGGGGTCCAGACCCCCCCATCCAGCACAACCCACCTGCTCCGCGTCTCCACAGGTTTGGAGAGGGCTGTACTTCACCTCCCTGCGTACACAGCCAAGATTTTATACAAAATTACATTAACAAAGGTAAATTTCACAGGAATTTGGAGATACGGCAGCCTCCCTGCGTGGAGTTAAAGGCACCTATTGATCTCTGTGCGATCCCAGCCCCGCAGTGGGATTTAACAACACCTTCCCTCGCAACGTCGAGGAACCAAGGGGCTGCAGGAATCAGGAGACAGGGGAACAGGCCGTTTCTCTTACAGAACACAATTTATTTGGCATTTGGATGAAATGTTTCTCACAGCATCTTGAGAGAAAAAAAAAAATTATTAGTGCCAACCCCAAAGAAAGAAGTTAAAACAAAAAAAAAAAACCGAACCAAAACCAGTGTCACAGGGACTGAATTATTATAGTATCAAATTTAAATTCTACATGGTATTTCACAGAATATCAAAATCTTTTATACACTGCCACAGTTAAGTCCAGTCACAAACCAACTACACAGGAGAAGCCTGCAAACGCAGCGCCGGCTAAAAGTGTTTTCCAGGAGAAGGTAAAAAGCAGAGTCTCTCTCTCTCTGTGTCTCGCAGCCCCCCAGGCAGCCCCCAGCCCCCCCAGCCCTCAGCACGGGAGAAATGAAAGCTCCGTGGTGCCGCAGGGGGCAGGGAAATGCACCCTGTTCTCAGGGAAAACTGATCTTTATCACTGAATGTGCCTGTTCCACAGAAACGGGTATTTCATTGGAACTGGGGAACGTCAGAAGCAAAAATGCACAAACTTTGATTTGCCTCCTCTGCACTAAATCTGCTCTAATTTTAGGGTCAGGCTCCCAGTTTGCAAGGGCAATTTAAAAGGCGTTTCTCTGTGTCACATGTTCCTTCGCTGGGGAGAAAAAAAGGTGTTTCAGTGACTGAAAAAAAACAAAAGACGCGTGTTATGGATTGTGTGGGGCAACACGAAAACGCCAGCGCTTTGCTGGAAAATCCAGGTCTGAATGACAGTAACATATTTAAAACCAGCTTCCAGTTCATCTAACACTAGGTGGGGAAAGAACAGTAATTACTGATGGCAAAGCCATTTCCCTCCCAAGCGAAGCTCAGGAGATGTGCACAGGCCACCACCCCCTGACGCCTGGGGAGGCAGAGCACCCCTCCAACCTAGGACTGAGCCTTCAGGAAAAGCTTCCCACCTCCCCCATTCTTCTTCTAGATCCACACCCTGCCATGAACGGGTAAAGGAACAGTCCGAGGCTCAACACCAGAGGAGACTGAATGTTACAGACCAGCTCTTCATACATCTGAGTTCTGACGTAGCACAGAATGAAACCCACCATCCCCCTAACACCACAATGCTCTACAACTCACCGGGTGAAAACCCGAGAGGCTGCGTGCGGGCATCACCGATAACACCAACAGAAGGGAACATCTAGAGCTGCTCCTGAAGGAACAGCAGAGACCTCCCTGTGGCTGTAGGGACAGGGAACCTCCGGTGATGCCACCTCCAGGGACATTTGGGACCCACGAGCAGTTAAGAGAAACACCCAGAGAAGTGAGCAGTAGAGGGAATGGAAATAAAAAAATAAACCAATGCACAAAATTCCTCCAAAGATCTCATCAGTCTAATGGCAATCAAACCAGAAGGGTCTTCCTCGGGCAAGCATCGACCCTCCGTAATCAGTCTAATGGCAATCAAACCAGAAGGGTCTTCCTTGGGCAAGCATCGACCCTCCGTAATTGGCGCTGAGGACAGAGCGCTTACCCATCACCTTGCCAAGGGCAAGGAAGGTTTGCTGAGGAGTCAACTGCTGTCAAGAAAACTTAACTCCTCCCCAGTTGGTCCAGAAGCCTGCGTAGTTGTGACATTTTCTGCCACAGAGGCTCTTACTCCAAGAGACAGTACCCAATGTGAGAAAGCTACATTAAAAAGGGGAAAAAAAAAATGACAATTTTATTGCCAAATTCAAAGCTTACCGAGAGGTAAAGGAGCTGTACTTAGCAAGCTGCTCTGTTCAAGGCAAAATTTCCCTTGTTTACAGTTAAGATGAAGAAGGACAGGGGAAATGAGAGGAAACAGCAGCCTCTGTGCCAATGTACAAGAGGGAAAGGCTCAGAAGCAACAGGGAGAACATCACACGAGGCTTCAGCAAAGACGCCTCCGTCTGGAAGAGCCACAACCGGGAGCCACCAGGAAGCTGCCGGCTGTAACCGAGCTTATTCTCCAACCAAATGCACCACAGAACCAAAAGCAACAGAAAAACAATCAAACAGATTCCCGCAGCGTTGGGAGAAGTGCGAGGTATCTCTTCACCTCAGCCACAAAAAACACAGCTTCAGAGACTAAACCAAGCCCAAAGGCCTTTTGTTATTGCGCCGGGAGACTACCAACAACAAATATTCCATCTGGCTTCAGAAGAAAGCAGAAGTTTTCTAGTTTTGCACTGCTAAGGGAGTATTTGTTCCGGAACAGACTGCAGTAGCACAGACTTTGCATCCTGCTGAAGCGTACCCTCTCACAGCTCCATGCCTAGCTTGGAGAAGTATTAACCCTAAAAGCCTAGTTTTTATCCCAGTGCTTGGCTTCACCTGGCTGGACGCAGCACAAAGGTTACCATCTACAGTATGTATATATATATCTCTCTATCTTGCCACCCAGAAACACGCACACGCACACACGCATTCGTACCTATAAAACTAAAGAAAAAAAAAAATCAGTACATACAATGTATAAAACGTATGAATGTGCTCAAAAATGCACAAAAACCCGCTTTATTTTCATACTTCAGAAACGCTAAATAATGTGTAGGCTACTGCTATCCATCCGCTTCATCGGGCCGGGACTGGAGCTCGGAGGAGGAGGGGGCAGGAGGTCCCAGGGGGGGCAGAAGGTGCTCCCCCCGTCCCGTACCACGGCCAGGAGAGGCGGCCGGAGCCGGGGGGACGCGGGCGGTGGGATGGGGCTGTGGGAGCAGGGGATTCCCCACAGCACTCCCCCCAACTCCTGTGCCCCCCCACAGCTCCGACTCACGCTCCCCCAGGGATTCCAGATTGCTAAGCGAGTGTCTGAACGTCAGGACACCAGATATGATCTCCATACCAAAACTCACAGTTTTCCGTGCAAAAGGAGTTGAATTGTCAAGACCAATCCCCCAGTACAGTATGAGCCTACGGGCAAGACACAGAATAGAAAGTAGCAGCATATTCAACGGGGAAAGAGTCAGCTGCGCTGGGAAACCACGACAGTGGGGCAGGATTTGTCATACGAGTATGATTTCTCATCGTTACTAGAAAAATAGATCACACACCCCCCCATGCAGTGTTTTTTTCCTGTCCCTCTAGGCTTGTACCCTTCATAAGGCAGCAGGAGAACACGCACACGGGGCACCCTTTACAAATTCCTTGTAACTCATCTCATCGGCCGACTGCTACGGTGAGTCGAGGACAACAGAGGCAAGAGGAGGGTGGGGGGAAAGGGTAAGGTATTTGTACACCAACATCCAAAAATAAACTTAAAATCACCTGCAAAGATTATTTTGCACTTATTACCAAAACTTATTACCAGTGCTTGATTTGGATTTAATGGGGGAGTGGACGAATGTCTTTGCCATCTCCAAATTAACTTACTTTAAAGAGTTGAATCTAAAGGGGAAATTTAAGATGACATATCAGACTGAAGCAAACTGCTGTATCGATTGAAGCACACTAACCTCGTTATAACCCCTCGTGGGACCTGGATAAATGGTTTGGGGGGGCACAGAGGAAATCCCTAGAATAGGGTTGGCAATTTATGGGACTTGGATAAGGAACAAGTGTCCAATTAGAATTAAACATCAGGTATAGCGTGTGTTGAACACTTTTAAATGGTATTTGTAGAACTGTAAAGAAGTGAAATGTAGGGGTGGGAACACACTTACATGCTAAATATAGCATGCAAAGAAAAGCAAACCAATGGTCTTTTATCCAGGCCAGTCTTGTGCAAGTGCTCACTGTAAAGGAGTTAAACTACAAAGAAAAACATCTCAAGCTTCCTTATGGGATTCTAACAAACAGGGGCTTCCTATCATGAAGTGAGACTGTCTCAAAGACAATTGCTCCCCATCCCTTCCCTAAAGCACTACCTAACACACATTCTACCCAGGGGACACAACCATCACACAGACCCAGTATTCTTTACGGGCCAGAAATTTACCCGACAACATGAGATTTTGCAGCTACAAACAACAAATAATTGTAATTGCAAATCCTAGATTTTTTTCTTCGTACCCGTGTGTCACACGCTGCGTCCATCGTTCCTCCTCCGGTCCCTGTGGTGTTCAGAACAGCACAGATTGCAACACACAAACGCTTTACACTCTGTAACTCTTACTTGGTGGCACGTGTTTTAGCTCCTCAGTGTCCCCACCGTGTAACACCGGCCCCCAGCCCCTGCCCCTGCCCTTCCCAAGGGTGGCAGAGCAGGAGAGAGAGCAACTGACTCAAGGGTGACTGTCCCCACCCTCCTCTTCCATCCTGGCTTCCCTGGCTCCAGTGGTATCCAGCCAAATCCAAGCAGCTTTTTTTCTGATGGAGATTTTGTTTCCTCTCAGGTTAAGAAAAAAAACCAAACAAACAAACGACAAAACAAAACTACCCATACTTTTCACCTCCTTAGAAGTCAAAGGAATTCTCTGCACTCTTTTCCATAGCCAATGGAAAAAAAAAAAAAAAAAAAAAAGAAATCCTTAAAGCTCTTACTCCCTCCCCGTTTTCCTTGGGCATCTTGTCATCAGCTACAACCCAATTCAGAAGAAACTTCCCCAGACTTTGGACCCGGCTCCTCCGTTAGCTTTATAGGTTAGAACTGATTTACAGCCTTGGGTATTTTCTCTGGGTAACTTTTTTCCAAGACAAAGAAAAAAAAAAAAAAAAAAAAAAGAGCAGTTAAACAATCCATATGTACAGGACAAAACGATTAGTGAATGAATAACGACAGCCAAAAAACGAGAGGCACAATCCTAATCTAGAACATAAAAGCAGTGTTCAAAAAAAAAAAAACCAAAAGTGGGGATTCCTTCTGAAGTTCAAACCACGGATTAGTGTTTGTCTGTGCAAACGGCTGCTAAAACTATTTCTGAGGGGCAGTCAGCTCTTTGCTCCTTTATACGATGGTGTTGAGAGAACAGTGGCTGTGGCGGCTGCCCGTGAGAGTTTCTGCCGGCGGGTTTTCGTTTAGCGGAGTGTCAGGAGGGACAAGAAAGGTGCTGCTGTCAGCAGAGTCTTCCAGCTCCACTGGAGAGGGACCGACGGAGGGAGGAAGCGAGCCCTCTGTAAGCTGCGGGGATACATCACAGTTTCCTAGCGATGGAGGACTGCTTTGCACAGTCTGAGAAAGAACTCCATCTGGAAAGGACAAAAAACGAGCAGAATCAGAACAATTAGTACATCATTTCACGTTCCCAAATAGATTTACTATCTGTATTTCTGGAAACTCTGAGTTTTTCCTGGTTTCACATTAATGCACAAAGAGACGATGCTGCCAAAGAGGAAAATTAGGTAGCAAAAATAAAGCTTTGATATATAAATAAGATAGTTGCAACTAATCAAGCTCGCTTATCTCATGAGATACGCTGCTATAAAATCCCAAAATGGAATGATTTCTACAGTATGTGAATATTGCAGCTGCAGAACTGAAGAGCGCTGGGTGAATCATTAGAAAGTGATATTTTCGGTCAATTTTTGAGGGGTGTGGGTGGGGGAAGTGGGGAAGAGAGAAGACACTGGATATATTTTATCCAAAATCTCTCATACTTGACATCTGTTCTACTTTTTAATACCAATCTCTAAAGACCTATCTCCGAAAGACCACAAAAGGTACCAGCATAGTGGAAAGCAGGTAACCCATCCAAAGAAAGGCTGGAAAACGGGTAAGGTCTAGGAGTTAAACTGCTTGGATCATGGATTCCACTTGTAATTCAGGGGATCCAAAGAAAGTTTGAGAAAAAACAAGTTTAATGACACATCTTAACAAAAGACTTTTCCATCACAGAAATACATCTTCCCCTCAAAATCACTAATATGCAGGATTATAGCTTAAAAAACAAAAATCTCCCCTCCAGCCAAAATGAAAGAGGAAGAAAGGAGAAGCGATTGCCTGCGTACCTGGAGTGGAACAAAGGATGCCATCGGGATTGACAGAAGCCTCGTAAGGAGGAGGTGGGTCATCAGGGTGTTGAATATCTGGGTACTTGTACGCAGTGTAGGGTGGGGGCGGGTCGTGGAAATGAAATGCCCCACCTTCCCCATCATCCGAAAGATGCAGCGGCGTGAGGCCAGTCCCAAAACCATCGGGACCGTAATCAAAGCCAGGCATCCTGCGGCCCAAGTTAAAATGGTGCACTACGTCGAGAGAGGAAAAAGAAGTAAGTGACTTTATTCCATGCTTTCTTCTTCAATTTAAGGCAGATCTCAACACCTTTTTCCACTTTTCACACCCAAGGAACTCACGTCTCCTGAAGACCTAAAAAAGTCTCCATAACCTATACAAGTCAGCTCGTTGCGGTTACACAACGACACCCAACCTGCTCCTGGCCTGTTTGTCCTGCAGCACGTCTAAATTTGAACCTAACCTCCTCAAACTAAGGAGATCATTCACGCATAGAAGATATTTCAGATCTGGACCACACACTTTTCCATTATTGGCTAAGAAGTTCAAGTTTGAAGAACCTACCAAGACACCCACAAGCAAGACCGTGACATTGCTCACCTTTACATACATTGACCTGTCACTAATAAGCATGAGGCATGAGATAAACGTTGATATAAAAGCTTTTTCTTTGAACGTGGTGTGGTTCAAAAAGCCACAACTCGTACAAATCACCACCACATTTGGGCACAGCACTGAGTGGGAACCTACAACCAGGCTTTGCTGATGTTTTCCATGGATTTGTGTTTCTTCTGCTCTCTTTATTCCGCAGCGTGTACCCTACTCAGATCTAGAATTGGGGCTACTCACAGTTGGCTCCAATCAGGGACTCTATGCGCTCTCTCCGCCTCTGGCGCAGCCGGTGGACCATGAACAGCAGGAGAGAGAGGATGAGGAAGGAGGAGATGCAGCTAACGATCAGACGCATCCCACCGGCCATCGAGTCAAACAAGCTGTTGCCATCTGTTAGATAAAACACACCAAAGAAGCCTGTTACTTTTGTCCAAGACTCATTTTCCTTGATGATGTTCTGTCAGCAACAGAGAGATAAATGCAGGGTGGAGATTCATTAGCCTGGTTTGACACTTCTCCATATTTCAAACACGTAGGGAAATTATGAATCATCATGAGATTTATCGATTTATTGTAACATGATCTAAACGTTTCTAAAAATATCTTCATCAGCAAGAGGGTCAAAATGTTGATGGCTTCAGGCCTCTGACAACAGGAAAAAGGAAATGTTAACAGTGTCTTGCGCATCCACTTGTCTCCCTGGTGGGCTGATGTTATACTGGAGAGGACAGAGACTGGAAGCGATGGGAAAGGCCCCAGAACTGGGGTATCTACAAACCATTTCTGTATGACTTCTGGACATCTGAACTTTAACATTTCAAACAATACCTCAAAACATTGTTCTTATCACCAAGATGTGGTCATCTAAATTCCATGTGTCATTGGTATGTTGATTAGCACATCATTATGTGATAGGAACTAAGAACACCTTAAAAAGGTGAATCAATGTGATAATCTGGAACTGAAGAGATTAAGGTAAACAGAAATGGAATCTTTTCCTAGAACCACACATAACGCAAGTGGCGGAACATGGAACAGATCCAGAAGTTATGACTTTTGAGAGTTCTGTGCCCATTTCTTTGTCCTGGTTTCCCATTAAAGAGCTCTGTGTGAGAAACACACCCAGGTCAGGGTGGGTAAGGAGCAGATGAAGTGGCTGCACAACCCAGTCACACACTGCTACAGGACACACGTACACCAGGGATGAACCCCTGTCCCCAGTGTCACCCCAGTGTCACCCCAGTGTCCCCGTACCTCCTGGAACAACCAGCCAGACCCTGGCCACCTCTCCTTTCCCACACCTCCAAGAGCTCTCTCAATACTTTTCCTTTCACCAACAGCAATTAAAGCTCTAGCAAAGATTCCTCACAAAAGCAAGCTAAAAGCCTCACAAAAAACTGTAAATATCGACTCGCCACAAACGCTAGTAACAGAAAAATCCACCTAATTTATACATCGTTAAAGTACATGGCTAACAGGCTGGTATTTCTAACAATGCATTCTTGGCAACAAGAAGTGCATTTAATAGTGCGCTACGCACAGAGCTCGAGCATCACACCCTCAAATCTGGCTGTGCTGCACAAAAGCCTCTGCCCTGTCAAACCCTTCAGCAGCTCATACTGTCAGAGCTCACAGGGACACGGCCACCTCCCAACCAACACACCTCCTGCCCACCAGGGACCTGCTCCCCAGCCTCCTCCGCTATGGGAACACCATAAATCAGTGCCAAGAACTGCCTCTAATAAAGTGACTTCAGTCAAATGTACACAGGGGCAAGCAGGATGCAATCTTGCAGGCAGACAGCCCAACTCACACGTGTTTGGCTACAACTGCAGCTCCTGGACCTTCTGGGGTGTCTTGGGTGCTGTGACACTGCTCCCAGCCTCAGACAGCTCCCACCAGCCAGCCCCTTCCCCTGGATAAACTACTGTCAAGCAAAGGCCTGGATTAACAAACAAGACAAAGAGCCAGGTCGTGCGGAACAAGGTTAAGTCATCACAGAGATTTCCAACCCACATAAATACAAATGGATTATTTCAGAAAGGCTGTTTTACACTCTGTACAGTAGTAATGCCCTGTAACTGCACCAGTTTAGTCACTAGAAAAGCTCCTGCACCATCAGCTCTTTCAAAGTGTTTTATTTCATTTGCTACCTTTCCACAAATAAGGATTCCAGGTCTGTCTGAACAAGAGCCACACAGATAAACTATTTCCTACCACCTCGACGGAACGGCAACAGACAGACTACCTGGGTTTTAGCACTGGTACATGGCAGATTTTCCTCTGCTATTTATCTTCAGCTAAACGAGGGAAAGCATCTTTCGAGAGAGCGTAGCTGTGATTGCTCAGCTCACTCCCACTGCTGGAAAATTCCCCTACCCCCCAGTCCTTGAGTAATACTCGTTACCCACTCGCAGGCATGGCTCATCCACTCACACCGCGAGAGCTGATTACCTGCCAACCCAACAGCAGGATTTATTTCCCCCCGGCCTCTCCTCGGCTGATTAATTTACTTGCTGGTGATCAGTAAACTGTTTTCTTTCCTTTGCTACAGAGTTCAGGGAAGATATATGTAAGAATTGGACAAAGATAAACACACGCTGATTAAAGAAAGTAATTCATTAATTTTGTCAGCTGGAATAGCCATTTATAAACACCCACAAGGAAAACAGAAACGTTTCATTTAAAAATTTCAGTGTTTATCACCAGCTGAAGGAACTTCATTATGAAGGAAGTTTGACAACTGCTTGATGATTCCTCTCTCAGAAACTGAGTTACTGAAAAAACCCAGAACACTTCAGGCAAGAGTATAATGAAACAGTTTTATTTAGCATCAGTACAGAAAGAAGAGCTTAAGGATCAGAAGGGACGTGGTGAAATACACTCTTCAAATCAGTATTCATGAAATAGTTAAGACCCACAGCAATAAGCAAGGATTAAAGAACACGGCATGAGGTTATCCCAGGTCATCTTATCCCATCTGCGGGATGACGCTTTGCTGACACTGTTCCTGAAGATAAAAAAAGTGAAGACAAAGTCTTAACTCCGCTGACAAGAGTGGGAGGAAGACTCCTGCTGTTTCCTCTCTCTTTCACTGGCCAACCTGCAACACCAGCTACGAACATCTGCTCAGCTTAACCCTCAGAAGGAATGGGAGTGACAGCCAGGAGAAGCCAGTGGCTTTTATTGATTAACTTCTGTAGTTAAGACAAATAAGACAGACTGCAGATTTGGAAGCCAAGAAGCACCCCCTTTTTTGTAACAGACTGAAAGAGAAGCCTCTGATGGGAAGAGCTGACATTCTATGTTTTCCCTAGGAGTTCCAAACAACAGTTTCTTAGTGCACTCAGGTAAGATTAGGTTCTTTAAATACCAGGAAATCACAGTATTACAGAAAGGCTGAGGTTGGAAGGGACGTTCTGAGATCACTCAGTCCAAGCTCTGCTCAAGCAGTGCCAGCTGGAGCATGCTGCCCAGGACAGAGTCCAACCAGGTGCTGAATATCCCCATGGATGGAGACTCTACAAGCAACCTGTTCCAGTGTTTCACCTCCTTCAGGGGGAATTCCAAGGAAAACATTTTTTTTGCAAGTCTGTTTACAAAAAAATAGCTCCCCAAAATATACCTCCCCAAATGGTGACTGACAAACAGTTCAGAGACAACTGAAGACTACTGATCCTTATTATACTTACAGAAACTCTCTAATTTATAAACTTTGCTTCCCACATGATCCCTGCATGCAAACTTCCACATACATAAATGCTCATGTCCAGAAAAAGATGCTTAATTAGTGCTCAAGAGAAGTGTCGTCCTCTTTTGTTTTTCCCCCATGAGAACTAAATACTTCCCACATGATCCCTGCATGCAAACTTCCACATACATAAATGCTCATGTCCAGAAAAAGATGCTTAATTAGTGCTCAAGAGAAGTGTCATCCTCTTTTTTTTTCCCCCCCATGAGAACTAAGTAAGACAAAGGAACCACACAAGACACTCTACTAAAATCCCACAGTAGTGTCAGCCTCCACACGGAAAATAAGCTACTGCTTCTCCTAAGTAAGTAGCATCAAGGATGGCTAATTACTTTTAGCCACAGTCTGAAGTGTTTCATTTCCCAGGATTTGAGATCCTTCCCCACAGGGGGTTTGTGCCCAGCACTGTCGAGGCACTGAAAATAGGCATCACTTCAAAGTTATACCCAAAGATAACCAAGCTGAGCGCTGATTTTTTTCTGGACAGAAACTGTAGCGGCCAACTCTTACCTGGGTCTAAACAGGTGAATTTGCAGCACTCCTTGGGGTCCTTGCGATACTGCTGACAGCCCTGGGGCCGCTCGCACAGAGCAGCCACGCACATTTCAGGTTCCCCGTTGTGACACGTGCAGCTCAGACAGGGGTCGTTGCCTTTGGGGGTGAAATAGTAGCCTTCGTCGACAATGTTGTCTTTGATATCAACGCACGTCTGGCCTAGAAGAGAAACGCCCATCAGTGCCCACATGCCCCATTTATTCTCTGACATTAAGTGATTTGTAAACATAAGGGTACCACCAGTTAAAAGCCACACCTTCCCATTAAAGCAACCCTGCAGAGGGATCTCCAAGGAGCAGGGAAGATAATGGATAGTCTGGAGGCACGCAGGGATGATGTACGGCTCAAAACTGACAAAGTGAGTTGTAAGTATTTAATGGAATTGACACACTTTCAGGCATCCTCTCCAAGACACAGGAATTTAAATGGTCTGAGGAGTTTATGCTTTTCTTTTTAACCTTTTATTTTCAGTATACTTTATTTAAAAAATTTTCATTTTTTAAGTGAAAAATCTGACCGTGGCTGAAAACCACACATTATGCTCCCATTTATTTAAGCCAAGCAGAAGTTTAACTTCCCGACTTATTTTTCTTTTTTTTTTAAATTCACTGGGCAAAAGGCAGAGAGGATAACTAGCAATTTCCCCATATTTGTTATATGCATATTTAAACAAACAGGCTGAGCTAAACCCAACTTACTCCGTTTGCAGAGGAATGAGGATTTCTCGTAGCAGTTTTCAGCGAACCAGCTGTGCAAACCGTGGTGCCGAAGGGTAGGGAAATGGAAACACTGGAGCTGGGCACAAAGGACGTTTTCATTTTCAGACATAGCCGTACCAAAGATGGGGTCAGGGGGTAAAAACACTTCTGAAGAGCCTAGAAGGAGACGCATTGATATCAGCAGCCTGCGGGTGAGCAAAGCTTTACAAAGCTTTGTAAGGTCACTCATTTCATGCCACACCAACTCTGCTAAAGGCCACTGTCCTCCAGCTCCCATAAGCAGCGTTCCTCCGGGGGATGGAAGGGGTGACTCACAGAGAAGAGGCTGCTGTTTTCAAAGTACAGGGTAATTTTGTCATTCCACACCAGTGGGAGCGATGCTGCGGTATCTCCACGAGTGCTGCCTTCCCCAGTCCCCGGGGGGTTTCCCTGCCAGTTTTTACACACCCCTTCAAACAGCTGAGTGTGGCCATGCTCACTAAGGATGGAGGAGGAACCCATACCCATCTGGGACCTGCTGCTCCGAGCACCTACCTGTGCTTACACAGCTGTGTGTAGGTCTAACCCGTGCCACACACCCCAGCCCCACTCACTCAGAGCCCTGACAGTGTTCTGCAACAGCACTCCTGCAGCCGTGCTATGGACCATGGGGTCCTTCCAACTCATGGAATCATTAAAAACAGTGGATTGTGGTGGGTTCCAAACAGTGAGGACTCAGCATCAAGTTCTTTTTCCCCACGCCAGAGATTATTTTATGAACAGACACCTCCACAAAGCAATGCTTTGGGCAACTACTGCCCCATCAGAGCAGACTTATGGTTCTCCACAAGTACCTCAATTGACGGATACTTGGCAAATTCCATGTTTTTACATTAGGAACCCTCTTAGTAAAGGGGAAGAACATTTACTTAAACTAGCTGATCCATTCCAAATTTGTATACGCCTTGTCTTATTAAAACAAGAATCACAAGCATATAAAACATACAAACCACTGGTGTAAGTGAGAGCCTTGTACACTCACGTACCCCATCGCCTCTGGCACTAGAGGGGAAGCTGTTTCACACTTTCAATGTCTCCTTTTGTATCCGAAGCTTTTAACACCTGGGCTTTTTAGCAGTATGAAAAAGCCTAGAGGGGAAGCTGTTTCACACTTTCAATGTCTCCTTTTGTATCCAAGGGCTTTTTAGCCCTGGGCTAACCAGGGCTTTTTAGCAATATGAAAAAGTGATACCCAGTTTGGTACCTCATACTGCAAGAAGTGTTGAGGGCATTTTATAACTTTAAAATGGATTAAGATTTCCAAACTACAGGACACTAAATCACTTTTTCAGACAGATAATAGGAATTCAGGGTCTGTCTCACTACAAGTCAATGAAACTTAAGTAAAACCTTTCAGAAGCTTCGGGATGCTATTCTGTATTTTATTTTATATAGGTATCCCTTTATTAAATAAAAGGATTGCAAACAAAAGACTACATGGCATTTAGAAAGCTTATGTTTATATAATACATCAAATTAAATAAAACTTATGATAAAAAACTGGTATCGTGATTTTGTATAACTTGTCTCCCTGGTAGTAAACATCTTGTCAGCAGAGGGCAGTGCAGGCAACTTCCCAAACAGCACAGAAAGGTCCTTTTAAGGAGAAAGTTGTGTTTTTTTCTTGGGCTTTCACAGGAGAAGCCTACCTATATAAACAGTTTGGTCCAGATCAAAAATTACTATTATGAGAAAAAGCTGGAACTTCCTCCCTCCTTTCCTCTTGCTGTCCAAAGGCATCTTTATGTCCTTTACTTTAAGGACCTAATGAGAATGTTCCTGCCTCTACAAGCAGTTTCCTCTGAATATTCAGCCAACCCCATTCACTTAAGTCACAAAAGAAATCACTGTTTTTGAACATGGCAGCACAGTGAACAAATACTGTCACTAGGAAGCTACACAGTGTTCTACTCCTTCCCATGTGTCGCAAGAAGCATTTTTCAAGACCCAACCATTTCACAAAATTCTGTTTGTAATTATGTACCTGTCCTTAATTCCTTCCAGACTTTCCATTACTGAAAATTGTACACAATAAGAAAATTATTCAGATTAGCTTTCAAATGCTACACTGGAATTCAAAGCTTAAAAAAAAAAACCCTCTTTTCTCTAAATTTTCCATTACCTAAACCAGTACAGCATGTAGACATTCAGTTCTACACATAATCTTAAAGTCATTATATGAACTCTTAACGAATCCATCAACTGAATTAGTAAAAAATAAAAGCTATAGAAATGTAACTTTGCATTTTCAGCAGAGGGAGCTGCTTGTTTTGCAATTGAAAAAGTTCCGCCAGTGATGCCTACTAGATTAATGTGCGGTTTTTCATATAAACTGGGTTTTATTTCTGGGTTCAGGCAAATTTTCTCTTGGTTTCAGTAAACTATCTGAAATACTTTAAAATAAAAACTGAGTAATTCTGCAAAATTCAAGATTATTTTGTTTAAGTACATAAAAATCTACCAATTTTTAAAAAGCTAAAACCCTCAAGTATCCTATCCCAGTCTGTGCAAGGATTAGAATCAGGAATCAGCAGTTCATCTGGACACTCACCACAAAGAACAAGAAACCACGTGTCCTTTTCCTGGGCAAAGACCAAATACACTGAAAAAGTTCTTTCCACAAGACGCTGATGTGAAAAACTATGAAACTTCTTATACTTGAAAATAAGGCATGAACAAGAAACCACGTGTCCTTTTCCTGGGCTTAATCAAGGGCAACGACCAAATAAACTGAAAAATGTGTTCTTTCCACAAGACGTTGATGTGAAAAACTATGGAACTTCTTACACTTGAAAATAAGGCACGTGTATCAAGTATTAAACTCTTCTGATACAGTAAAGCAAAGCAGTTCCCCCACATTATTTCAACACCATCACTGAAGGAAGTGATGTTGTTCTTGTAAGTAATATTAATGCTTTAAGTCAGTTTCCACAGGCCATTTAATTAAGTAATAATTAGAGAGCCCTACCTTTATAGGCTACTTCCCAGTGACCTTCTAGGGAGTGATTTCGATTGGTGATCACATACTGATATCCCACCCAGAACCTACAAAAAAGAAAAAAAGACTCTAAAGATACATACTAGCAAATTAAAATAAATTATACAGAACCTTCCAATGTCTTTATAGTTAAAAACTAACTTTGAAAACATTCTGGTGATTTTTTCCTTAACATTTCAGCCCACATGTTGGCAACACAGAGACTACAACTGGGGAATAGTGGAAAATACTTGATAGTTTTCTATGTTTACAAATGATAACTCACCGTGTCTTTTATTTGTATTTAAAATGAGCACCTTATTCTATTGTTATGGTAGCACTTCAATTTCTCAAAGCCAAAACCCCCACAAAAACATCCAGAAGTCAAATATTTTATAAATATATATACAACTTAAGTAAGACTATTAGGGATGAAACCATGGAACTCTCCGGAGACAGAGCTCCATGGGTACTGAACCCCTGCTGGAGACTTGCCATGGCAGGCCACCAGACTGACAGAAAAAACAGATAGAAAAAAAAAGAAATACTGTTTGTTGTGAACTAACAAAATAAAATATCTAAAGCCACCGGAACGCAGTTCTTCAACTCA
The DNA here is from genome assembly GCF_001431845.1 of Calidris pugnax. Classification (NCBI taxonomy): domain Eukaryota; kingdom Metazoa; phylum Chordata; class Aves; order Charadriiformes; family Scolopacidae; genus Calidris; species Calidris pugnax. The sequence goes on along the minus strand of NW_015090858.1, from coordinate 450,116 downwards.
AAATGGTTTTTACTTCATTCTTATCTCAAACTCGAAGCCTTTGTCAGAGCTACTGGTAGTTAGCAGAAACAAAAGTTCTGTTGAAAAAATTAAAGAAATATTATTTTGGTACAAGGCAGGGCAGCAGTAAGTCATTGTACAATCCACCTGTCCTGCTGCAGTTCTGGAATACTGGCAAAGCTGCAGAGACAGCCTGAAGCAAAAAAAGACTCTGTGGAATTGTTGCCTGTCTGTTAATGTTAATTAAAAGCTAAAATGCAGATGGGCACTGCCAAACAGTCAACCAGCAGGCTCATACCTGAAGTCAGTTTTACCAGTACATTGTCTAAGGAAATAGAACTAACAGTATTTGTGTCACACAGAAACCATGAGATCTCTGTCCTCTCCTTCCTACTCACCTGCGCTGGTCCTTCCTCACGAATGTCTTTTCCTCCAAGTCCCACTCCTGGGCCAGGATGAAGCGCAGCTCCTGGTCTGCCGTGAAGGTGGCGAGGGACCCGTTCACCCGCTGACATGTCTGCACGGCGTCCCAGTAGTTCTCCCCGTTCAGATACACCCTGTAACAGCTGGCTGTGCCCTCATAGTGATGCCACCCTGTTGGGCACTTTCCTAGGAAACATGAAGGATAGAAGGGAAACCATTCCCCCCAAATTAGGACCTTTAAGATAATGCATCCTAATCAGTTTATGACAACGCAACGTGTACACACAACGTACCGCATATGCTTCACCCCCCCAGGAGACACACGCCTGACAGATCACAAAAGGCTTTACTACAGCTTTTGATAAAGTTTTTTAAAAACATATTTAAAAAGATGCAACTCCTAGTAATGTTTCATTGTGCTGCAACAGCCTTTAAAGTCTTTAATTAAGACTGATGATCTACTGTGGAAGATATTTCCCTGCACATCTTTATAAATCAAATCCGCTCGATCAATCCAAGTCAAAACAAGCAGCAAGAAGCAGGAAGAGAAAACCAGGAGGTGGCCAATTTAATGAATCTGCCTCTCTATCAGGTGGTTAGAAATACACCCAAATGCTGTGAAGTTTTCGACCTACTTTCACCAACAGGCTCAGTAGTATTCACATAATCCTGCTCTCACAGTCAATCACTAGTTTGGGAGGGTTCTGGGGCAATAGTTTGCTTTGGAAAAACTTCATTGCAAGGCGGGTCTTTAGGAATAAGAAGTGACCATGACTGGCTGCCTCTGCCTTCCCTCCATTCACTCAATGCCTTGAGCCATTCCTAGATGGAACAGGCCCTCGGGCTTTTGCCTGGCATTCTCAGGGGTGCTGGGTAACAGAATCAGAGAAAGGCAGGGGAAATTTAAAACAGACATGAAATACAACTTTAGCACCTGCATTTGTGATATTGATTTTGCACAACTCCTAAGAAAGGAACTTTAATTTCACAAACTGTTTCACGTTCGTCACGTGCATTCACAGAGTTCCCTCTCTTGAGTCTCTTTGTTCCCTTCAGACACAGTGATCTTTATCATCAAATAATGACATACAATCTTAATTTCTCTTTAAAAAAAAAATAAAGCCTAAATTGCTAAATTAATTAGCAGCAAGATGGCCCAGATTTCCCAGTCTGCAACTTACTGCTAAATCGGACAGGCTGCGCCACGTTGACGGTGTGGAAGCGGGTTGTCTCCCCTCCTCTCCCCCGGCCGTGCCTGGAGTCCACACTCTCCTTCCCATGGTAGGTTCGCTGGTCCCCTGTCAAGGTGGGGACCAGAAGGAACAGTCAGAACTGGCCAACAATGCAAGCAGAGGCAGACTACCTTTTAAGCTTTCTCTGGGTTTTAATTCCAGACATATGCGGTAAGTAGCACAGTCAGGGAAACGGAGATGGTAGATCCCTGCAGTAACAGCTTGGTCATTTTACACAGTACATAACCAAAACACCTACAATTGCAAAGAACCAAACAAGCCATTACACGAGTCCTGCAGAGTAAGCGAAATATTTTGGCAGATTCTCAAGAGCCTGCAGTTGCACACAGGACGCGACGCTCATCGTCTCAGTCGCTGCAGCAAATGCATCATCCCCAGTGCATTTTACCGGTTCCCGTTTACGGAACTGCCCACTCTCCAGCTGCTCTGTTTCGCTGTTGTGTGTTCGAGGATTTCAAACAGTTCCTCCAATACATTTCCCAACACATTCTCTGAGATCTAGGACAAAATTAAAACCAGGAGAGGAAACCTATCTTCAGCCAGAAGAACAAGCTTCTGAAGGAAATGTTAGCTCGGTATTTCTGAAACACAAAACCTTAGACACCCTCATCTTAGTGCCAGGGCTTTTCACTGGTTTAGGTGACAACTGGATTCGATAACTTTGGAAGAGCCCAGTGCACGGTGTTATTCCAGAAAAGGAGCTGAAGGGCTCCACATCCCTACTGGGGGAGATAAGGAGCAGACAGCTCAGATGGAGATGCTGCAGGATGGGCCGGAGGCAGCAGAACCAGCAAGGTCCTAGGTAGGTGGTGGGGAGAAACCTTTGAGAAAGACACAGATGAGCACCAAGGAAGGCTAATCTGGAAACAAGGGATTAACCTCAAAAAGAGAAAAATGAAGAACCCAAGAATTTAAGCATTAGAAATATCTAGTTATTTAATACCACTAGATGTTCTTAAATGTAGTAAGAGTTTAACCAGCACAAAGAGTGATGCAGACATTCATTTCTATACAAAAGATCAGCTTATTTTCCTTTAAAGCTGATTAGCTCTATTAAGCCTAGATAAACCTAATAAACCAGGCATAGTTTCAAATAAAGAGGGGCTACATAGTCTTCTTCAACAGGTTTAACTACATCTGTTGGAAAAATATTCAAAACTACATCAATAAAGCTTTCTCCTTCCAGACTATGTTTAAAAAGCAAAAGGTCCACAGCAATTTCATGAGAATTTAAACTCAGAGTTGGAGACTGCTCGGTCTGTTATCCGGAGGGAAAGACCTCCAGAAGACCCATCATCACATAATGCACTCCTTGGAACAAGTGTTAGCACCAAAGAGCAAAAAAATCAGTAGCTGTAGGTCAGGAAGAGCAGAGTAGCTTCGCATCCGTCTCGCTCTGGCATACTCAGTTTGCCCTGGGTTAATGGGATAAGCAAAGGATATTTAATTATCACGTTATCCCAGGAATTACAAGTCTATAGAGATCACCCATTAAGAAACGGCTGTGCATAATACACTCACTGGCCCTACAGGAATAAAGCAGTAATTCTACTGTTCAATATTAGAATACGCTATTTATCACAGGCAAGAAGTTAGTGCCAAGAGGTTCAGTTAGCGTACGATTCAAAGGCCACAAAACGCTAAAATAATTTGACAGTGAAGATCACTGATTATTTTTTATTACTTTAAAGGCCAATCTATTTTTAGTTTTAGATTTTGACTGTTCTTAATCCTAACGGTTCAGCAGCAGTATTTACACTATGATTTTCAGAGTGATACTGAGACACTAAAAAAAGCAGATCTTTAATTATAGTAAGACTTTAAAAATAGCGCTAACTAATGTAAAATGCTTTATCAAAGAGGAACCGAGCTCAGCACAGGAAGCTCTATTTTCCCATGGCATTAAATGGCAACAACTAAACCCAAAGAACCAGTAAGAACCAAATGCACAAGGAATTAGTTCCCTTTCAGAAGTGAGAGCAGATGCAACACCATATGGCTGACCCTCTGCGGCTAAAGAGAACGCCCACGAGGACTTAACAATTTACCTCCCCTAGGAATAAACCAGAAGTTCAGGGGTTTTAACACATGAGGTTAAGAAAGGGTTACTTGGGCTAGCTTCTTAAATTGATGGAATTTATGCCAGATGCTTTGAAAAATAGCTACAGAGATCCCCCACAAAGGGTGTTCAATGGGTCCTCACCCAGGAGCAGGACACTCGGTCACTCGTCGGCATCTGCCATGGGCAAGGACTCACCACTGGAACTTCTCCTTCACCACCAGTCACTTCTCCTTCAACCCGACACTGTCAGCGGCTTAATAAACCAGTGCTCTTCAAATAGTAAATTGCTCCTATTTGACCTGAATTTTTGGTCTCCGAGAAAAGCAACAATGACAAGTTTTTCCAGGGCAATGAAGAAGGATTCTAACAAGCCTCTAAGCCACTCCACTGCCAGGAAGAGCCATTGCAGGCTCTGCTGGCAAAGTTGTCACTGGACTGGGTTTTGATTGTACTTTCTCAATACTTTGCAGAAGAATTTTCTATGTACTTTGCTGTTCCTGCTTCCTTTATAAAAATATTTTTATCTTTAAAAATAATAGTGACATGGACTGAGTGTTAAGATAACCTAACCCAGAAGATCACAACCTAACCATGTTTGAGTGTTTCAGAAAAGAAAAGCCATAATTTTTATTGCTTGTGTGCATACTTACTATGCTGAAAGCCATCAAATTTTGGAAGATCAGCTGTTTTCTGAAACCTTTATTGTTCCAGATACTACAACAACAAACAATAACAGCAAAAGTAATATTTTTACTAGCCAAGACAGCTAGGTCTATTTCATTTGACTTCATACAATTATAACACAAACGCAATTTATTTGTCAGTTGGTGGGGAAAAGAGAAGAACGGGTTCAAGGGAAAATTACCTGAATTTTTGGTCTCTGAGAAAAGCAACAATGACAAGTTTTTCCAGGGCAATGAAGAAGGATTCTAACAAGCCTCTAAGCCACTCCACTGCCAGGAAAAGCCATTGCAGGCTCTGGTGGCAAAGGTGTCACTGGACTGGGTTTTGATTGTACTTTCTCAATACTCAGTACTTTCTATGGACTTTGCTGTTCCTGCTTCCTTTATAAAAATATTTTTATCTTTAAAAATAATAGTGGCATAGACTAAGTGTTAAGATAACCTAACCCAGAAGATCACAACCTAACCATGTTTGAGTGTTTCAGAAAAGAAAAGCCATAATTTTTATTGCTTGTGTGCATACTTACTATGCTGAAAGCCATCAAATTTTGGAAGATCAGCTGTTTTCTGAAACCTTTATTGTTCCAGATACTACAACAACAAACAATAACAGCAACAGTAATATTTTTACTAGCTGAGACAGCTAGGTCTGCTTCATTTGACTTCATACAATTATAACAGAAACGCAATTTATTTGTTAGTTGGTGGGGAAAAGAGCAGAACGGGTTCAAGGGAAAATTCATGGGGATCAATTTATTTTCTCCCCTCGAATACTATGGTGTGATGGACACGAGCATCCTCCCACCTGTTTCCAAACGGATCAAAACATCATTAGCATTCACCCAGCTCCTTCCAATTTACAGCTGCCATCTCATTCTCTCTACCACGATTACAGCCCAAGTACAGTGGGATACATCAAGACAATTGTCCAACACCACCGATTCAGTGACCATTTTCAGTTGTTTAAAACATCAAGCTACCACTTCAGCATGGAAGTTTGCCACGATCAATTTATTTTCTCCCCTCGAATACTATAGTGTGATGGACAGGAGCATCCTTCCACCTGTTTCCAAATGGATCAAAACATCGTTAGCATTCACCCAGCTCCTTCCAATTTACAGCTGCCATCTCATTCTCTCTACCACAATTACAGCCCAAGTACAGTGGGATACACCAAGACAGTTGTCCAACACCGCTGATTCTGTGACTATTTTCAGTTGTTTAAAATGTCATGCTACCACTTCAGCATGGAAGTTTGCCGTGCTGGATGGCTCCTACTGCATTTTACATGGGTAAACTTTTTCAATTCTGAATCAAAACAGTTTAGAAGAAAAATGAAGAGATCAGGAGGGGAAGAAGTTTTGCTCACGTTTCTAACTACCTTCTAGTCAAATTAGCACTAACTCACAGGAAAAGCTTTGTGCCAGTCATGCAGGTTTTGCTGTTCCTGTTGGGGACACAGAAAAAAAAGGAGGGGACAAACGCAGTCAAGTTTAATTTTGAAAGAAATATGAATTTGCCCATTATTCCTAGAGGCTGGAAGGAATTCAGTTGCATTGTCCATACTCTTCCATGTACATCCATGGAGACTGCTCCATGGATCCACAGGATCTCAGCAGCCCTGACGCCTGGTGTCTCATTAGGGGAAGCTGAGCACACAAGCAGAGCAGAAACCTCCTTTTTCATCCCCTTTGGTGCCTCCATCATTCGGACCAAGTAAAAGGAAGCAAAAAAGCCAAGTGGTGCAAACAGACCGTGAGCTGAGGCCACACAAAAGGGAGAGCTGGCACCAGCCGAGGCGGGAACAGGCCAGACCGTACGTGTGCTGACAGCACTGCATGGGGGAGAAACAGGGCACCACATGGAAAACCGCGTTCGGAGGAGCTGAAAGAGAAACCGCAATCTGCCGCATGCACTGGGGTCTGCCTGGCACCAAAAAAAGGCAGGCAGACAGAAGACACCAAGCGTAATAAAGAGAGAGGTCCTTGTAGGGTCAGGACTCATAAAGGGCAAATATTGGATTTTGGGAAGTTGAACTGGTTTCCAGAGTTATTGTGTCACAGACAACAAATCACTCAAACCAACCCCTCCACAAGGATGGATGGATTACGTCAAATTATGTCAAAATTAAACTGTTTGTGAAACAACTAGGTCTTGTCACATCGTATTTGTTCCAAGATTGGAGTTTCTTCTGTTTAAACACACAGATTCTCAAAATTGACATAAAAAGCTGCCTTGTCCCCTAAGCTTCAAATTTTCTGTCCAGCATATTACCTACTAAAAGCTTGGAAAGCTTTTAATTCCATCTGGTAATTTGAGAGGTGACAGAACTTGAGGATTAAATCCAGTTTTGTGCCTAAAGATTTGGAAATACAATTCAGAAGTCCCCAGAGAGGAGTGATTCTTCTCAGATCAAGCAACTTCACGCTTCGGGTTATCAATTGCATTATGCTGGGAAATAAATGCCAACCCAGAACAGCATCCTGCTGTGCTGAGCACTATTCAAAGTGATAGACTGGCAGTAAAGAGCTTATAATTTAAACACCACGAAGCAGGGTAAAAAGGATGCATCATCCAGGAGTTCAGCAAAGGCTCAGAAAAGGTGTGGAAACCATCAGAGGTTTTTATCATTATTATCTAGCTTTAAAAAAAAAAAAGAGATGTACTAAAAAGTGCACAAATGTCAACAGTCACTTCAACCAAACGATAACCTTGGCAAAACAAAACACGAAGCTGATTATGATCCCTGTAAAACAACATGCTACAGCTGCTGCTTTATCGGCTCCTGCCATACCTTCAGCTGGCTCCAGGAAGGAGACTTTGCAGACTCAAAGATGAAATACTGTTTGTACTGGGGCAAGTGACCTCCAGGCTGCACACTTCTCCCCAGGACAGTACCTGGGGAAGTCCTTAAGGACACCGTACAAGAGGACACTGCTCAAATCAGCATTTACAGTGAGCTTCCTAGCAAGATTGGTTCTCTATGAAATTAAGCTCCCAATCTCAACATAAAACCATGGAAAACCGTACTGTTTGCCATGGAACCTGCTCATGCTACCACTGGCCACTGCTGGCCCAGGACCAGCGCCAGGGCAGGCAGCTGCCCAGTGCTGAGTGGGACCTCGGGCTCAGGGAGAGGAAAAAAACCTGTAAGAACTCAGTTCCCTGAAACTTTCCAGTGTTCTTGTTTCTGATCAAGCAGGTTGAGGAAACAGTACTGAGAAATACCTCACAGAGGAAGAGCGTGGCATGAGGTGAGGGGGTGCACTGCAGGGAGAGTGAGCTGAAGGTTTTCAAATGCAGATGCTGGGAGAAGCCCAAGGACAGCTGATGGCACAACCAGATCACTGACTCCTGGGAAAATTTCCAGTTTTCAAAAAAACCAAATAAATTAAGGAAACAGAACGATCAACAATATAATTGCAAGCTGAAAAAACTGATGGGATGGGAATTTCAGACATCCGTTCTCTGCTCATACAGAAGAGAAACAAACATCGAGCCTGTAGCATAAGACCAAAACACGGGGAACCAGCCAGAGCTCTACCAAACCCTGCTCCACTGGTGCTGCTGCCCAGGAGTGGTGACCATAAGGCCTCTGAAGAATGCAGGATATTTGGAGAAGCTGATCTGACGTTCTGGTAGAAGCAAAGCTGGAAATCCCATGAGCAGTAAAAGGCAAACTGAAACCCGCAAGAAGAACGGCCTCTGCAATACAGAACTTTTATAAAGGAGGAGAAGTTACTTCAATTACTTGCATAGAAATGTAAGAGGAAGTGAGTAGAAATAATAAATTCCCATTTGTGAAAGCGGGAAAGATATTTTTTAATATATTAATGCCTATTTCTACCATTTCACAGAATATGTCACTTTGGGATAAACTATTTTTAGGACCAATTACTGTTGGTATGGAACAGTACACAAATTTCATGAGCCTCCACTGGTTAAGTAGAAAAGAGCTGTGGGCACATGCTACATAACCATCCCCCCCAGCAATTTTTAGGATGCTCCCAAGAGCAAAGAGCCAACAGCTTTATTCCAGCAGAGAGAGGGACTGAGGGTAATCACTGCTGCAGACTCCACTCTCATTTGCATGCCTGGTGGGAAGAGCAGGGGAACAGCACTTAACACATCACAAGTTTGGGACTGAAAGGAATTCCATGTTTTAAATGTTCATTCTGAAAAGAGACATAATTTATTAATTAATGATCCTCTTATTTTTAATAAAGGAGCTTTCTTACTAACACGAATTCAATCAGACCTAAAAAAGGTGAGTTTGACCAACAGTGCCAAGTAACTTACGATGGCTTTGTACTAAACCCTTGAAAATAGCACCATGACTAAGTAGCCACTGAAACACACCTTCGCCACCAAACCCTAATGCACCACCATTGATCTCTTCCGAGCTGCTCACGCTGGAGTGTGCCATTAGTAGCTCAAAGGCTGAAAAGTAACAAGCTTCCCAACCAGGCTCAGAGCCCTTTCTTGCAAGCTTTCTTTTCACGCTTCAGAGAGATTTCATACCTTTTAATTTAAAGATATTTTAATTCTCCAAGTTTCACAAGTCCCGGTGGCTTCACTAACTAGTTCTTTTAGCGTTCGGTCTGCCTTTATTGAAATAAGAACCTTAATTAAAATGTATTTAAATTGAGCTGAATCATCCCACGATTGCTCATCTAAATCCAAAGCTATTTTCTAAATTTAAAGCTGCATCATTTCTTGTTAATTCAGTGGCCAAATAAGAAAGTTGTCACTCCTGAGTAAGACTCTGTGCTACTATTCTTAGCAGCAGTTCTCCAGTCAGCGCCCCAGGACTTAGTCTCTCCTCTGACTGGTCACATACATGTTGTTTTCCCCAGCATTAAGAAAACCATGCTCTTCCAAACTTCTGGCCTCAGATTTCTTTCATTCATACTGTTCCTTTTTATACCCCAGCACGCTATTCACATGCACACCAGCCTGTCCTTACTCTTGACAGTTCTGAGTAGCACCTGCCCTTCACCACCCATTTCAGGTCACAACGCTATCCCACCAGTGTTTTGTTGCAGGTATAAAGAGTTTTTACGTTCTACACCAGTAGTTCTTGTTCCTCTGGTTTGCTGGCTACACTCCTTGCATTACTGTGCAAATATCTCAGTTCTTTCATAAACACCACACCCAGCTCTGGCTGCTCTACCGAGCGCAGCCTTTTCACCAATTACTTATCCAATTACTCTTCTCATCAAGTGGAATACTTTCCTTCCCTACGCTGTCCATCATTTTCCCCCTCTAGTATCCTTTATGTATATTATTCTCCTCTTCCTGCGTACAGACATGGCGATGAACCAAGTCTCTCCCATGGGTCTCCTTTCTTTTCTTAACTCAAAGTTCTTCTCAGCATCTCAGACCAGCCAGTCCAGTGAGACCTACACCCCAAACAAAAGCAGAGCCTACCTATGAGAAATGGTCCTTTTATAAAATGCTTTCTGGCCATATACCAAATATTCTTTGTAACTCCAGTCTCTGAATCAACATCAACTTGTTGCATCCTCTATGCAACAGCTTAAATTGCTGACTAATACACTGGGCAACAAAAAAAGATAAAAAATACTGTTTCTACTTATGCGGATGTTCCAATATTCCCACAAGTGAAGCCTTCAGTGCTTTTTGAGTAAATCCAAATATTAACATGACTCTGATTTTTCCAGAATTTTATTAGGTCCCCTAGTTCCATGTTTGGCCAAAGTTAGCAAAAAAAGGGGAATAACAGACATCCACATCATAAAGAATATCCTTCAACAGAGTATCAATGAAACAGCTTAATTTGCAATATCAGAAGAAACTACCAACAGGTGTTTTTCCCTCTGTGCTGCAAATATATACTCTTAAACTAACCAGCCAAAAAGCTTTTTAGAAAAGAGCACTGAACACATTCTTTAAATAATTTGTGCGTAGAACACACTGGGAAGATGGGTAACCAGTTTCAAAAATCCTTTATGTATATTATTCTCCTCTTCCTGCGTACAGACATGGCGATGAACCAAGTCTCTCCCATGGGTCTCCTTTCTTTTCTTAACTCAAAGTTCTTCTCAGCATCTCAGACCAGCCAGTCCAGTGAGACCTACACCCCAAACAAAAGCAGAGCCTACCTATGAGAAATGGTCCTTTTATAAAATGCTTTCTGGCCATATACCAAATATTCTTTGTAACTCCAGTCCCTGAATCAACATCAACTTGTTGCATCCTCTATGCAACAGCTTAAATTGCTGACTAATACACTGGGCAACAAAAAAAGATAAAAAATACTGTTTCTACTTATGCGGATGTTCCAATATTCCCACAAGTGAAGCCTTCAGTGCTTTTTGAGTAAATCCAAATATTAACATGACTCTGATTTTTCCAGAATTTTATTAGGTCCCCTAGTTCCATGTTTGGCCAAAGTTAGCAAAAAAAGGGGAATAACAGACATCCACATCATAAAGAATATCCTTCAACAGAGTATCAATGAAACAGCTTAATTTGCAATATCAGAAGAAACTACCAACAGGTTTTTTTTCCCTCTGTGCTGCAAATATATACTCTTAAACTAACCAGCCAAAAAGCTTTTTAGAAAAGAGCACTGAACACATTCTTTAAATAATTTGTGTGTAGAACACACTGGGAAGATGGGTAACCAGTTTCAAAAGTTTGATTGTTAGACCTACTTCTCTAATTTTACCAGAACAATACGAATATTTAGAATAGTTTGCGATGTTCCAATATTCTCACAAGTGAAGCCTTCAGTGCTTTTTGAGTAAATCCAAATATTAACATGACTCTGCTTTTTCCAGAATTTATTAGGTCCCCTAGTTCCACGTTTGGCCAAAGTTAGCAAAAAAGGGGGAATAACAGACATCCACATCATAAAGAATATCCTTCAACAGAATATCAATGACACAGCTTAATTTGCAATATCAGAAGAAACTACCAACAGGTGTTTTTCCCTCTGTGCTGCAAATATATACTCTTACACTAACCAGCCAAAAGCTTTTTAGAAAAGAGCACTGAACACATTCTTTAAATAATTTGTGCGTAGAACACACTGGGAAGATGGGTAACCAGTTTCAAAAGTTTGATTGTTAGACCTACTTCTCTAATTCTACCAGAACAATATGAATATTTAGAAGAGTTTGTTTTTGTAAAATACCAATGTTACTATTTCGTAGCACCTCTCTGAAACAGCTTAGAAGTCACAATGATGACAGACTGAATGCTGCAATGACAATGCCACAAAGTTCACGTTTTTCTCTCCCAAGCAGATTAAGCAGTTTAGTGGGAAAGAATTTCTTAAAACAGTTTTTTAATGTAATTTATTCACACTGTAGAGATAAAGGTTTTGAATTATGCCCCAGTCGAATTCATGCTTTCAGATTCCTGCTTCTTTTCTTTTAGCTAAAAAAAAAATTATAGGTCCTTTCACTTTTAAGACCCACAGAAAAAGAATTGCTCTGGCCTCTTTGTCAAGAACAAATGAAAATGTTCAAAATTGTCATTATATATCCATAATAAAAAAAACCAGCTCAGTATCCAGTAGCTTTAGCAGAGAACCACTGCTGCTGAGAGGCTCCTGAGAGCGCACGACCATAAGAGTTTATGAGGAGTAAATACAGCAGCTTGTTTGGCAGAGCAAAGTTCTCCACTTGAGCACAAGAAGCATAATCAGAACATGGAGCAATAAAACACGTTCTCTACCCAAGTTCAACAAAGTCACCCGGCACAGCCCGAGTGACACACTCATACAATCAGAGCAGTCATTCCGAATTTAACCACAGGCCTATGTGTCATTTTGGTTTAATCACAACATGATTTTTTCCTTGTCATGAAATTTGCTTTTTTAGACAACAAACTCTCCTCATCTCCAGGATACCTACCCAGACTGTAAGAATGGAAGGGTAACTCAGACAAACAAAAACTGTAGCATTAGTTGCACAAAACAAAGAGAAGCCAACTCAAAGTTTGTTAGCAATGGGTACAGCTCTACCAAACAATCGCCACTTTTAAATAAAAATAAGCAAGCCGTCCTGAAGAGTCAAGGTACTGGGGAGAGTGGTCTTCTCAGCTTTACTCACCTGGACAGTCAACTTCATCGCTCTCGTCCTCGCAGGTGGGCCACCCATCACACTGCCAGTTGGAAGGGATGCACTGGATGGTCCCGCTCCGGCAGGCGAACTGCTTCGGCGTGCAGCGCAGCTCTAGGGGAGAAGAAGGTTGTGCTTTGTAGGAAAATGTTATTTATTCTTGCAGGTCTGTATATATATTAATCGACTGTCACGTAATGTATCACTCAGTAACTCAGCCTGGTAAAAACTGCTTTGTTTGAGATCACTTCCACGTTTTTAAACTGCACGTTTGTGGTTTCAACAGACAGGAAGGCTGGCTTCCAGTGCTTGGGAAATAATTCTCTCAGTCATCCGTAGTAAAAGGGGCCTGATAAAGACACGATGTGAGCAGCTATCACCACGGCGTTACCCATTTACTTCTCGAGGGGCACTGAGGACTACTCATTCACTTTTCTCAGAACCAAAGTTCAACTAAGATACGCTACGGTAGTTAAGTGCTAGATTAGGCAATAAATTCAGAATCCCATCTCCATTCCATCACCACGTACGCCAGGACCCGCCAGACTTGCCCAAACGTCCAGCCTGATTTAGAGCCATTGCACAGAACTGTTTGTAAAACAATTACTATATCCATGAACCTGTTTTCACTTTCTGGCTTCAGCTTTTTTGTGGAGTTTCTCAGTAGAACACATCCTTCACAAGAACCTGTCACCATCTGCAAACATGTAGTTCCTGCTTCTGCAAAGTACTGCCTACTTATCATTATACTGTCACACCTAATTAGCATTACAAAAAGTACCATATTCTTTTCCCCCAAAAGCTTTTTTATACCAATCCCATCTACCAAATGCCAGAACCTAATAATTCAGCTTCGTTTTGTGTCCCTCCAAATATTTCACAGAGGAAAAAAATGTTCTGTCTCCACAAGTGAATAATTTTAAGGTTGTTCACAGACAGCAGGTCTGCAAGTCACCATTAGCATCCATAGGCTCATTGTCACACCAGACCATCACCATCCATCTTTCTTCTGGATGGTGGTTGTCCATTTTCCAACCAACATTTTTGAACAATTTAGCACAAAATAGCTACAATAATCCCAGGTATGTTATGTTTGAGAATGAGCACTTTTTTTTTTAAAAAAAAAAAAAAAGGAAGAAAAAGTATTTTAAAGTAAAACATGCTCATCCCTGATTTTGAAAGAATCAAGTAGGTGACTTGTCTCGCAGGGAGAAATCTCTAAAAGCAAATTCAAAATACAGGTATGTGTTCTCTCATCCACAGTCTACAACCTAAGAAAGGAGATGTAATTGCAGTTGTTGCCTTCTTGAAGCACACTTCTAAACTAGACCGAGACAGGGGTCACACTTCACTGTTCTGAGACACGACGAGGCATAATAAAACCAGTCATCAGGCACTCTCAATAAAAGCTGTACCCATACACCTGGTAATTGGTACAGGGTATTGATAACAGGCTTCTAATTCCATGTTAGGCTAAAATCCGGTTCTAGTACTGGTTTCTCTTCAAAACACAGACCTGCTCTTCTAGAAAAATAAAAGCAGGCACATCCTCTTAGCAACCACCTACTCGGAGCAAACATTCAGGTCACAGAAGGGCTAAGGATTCCCACCAACCTGCCAGACTACGAGGGGAACGACCGCCCTTCCAGCCAGACGAGGGGCTTCTCACCCCCCCAGAGCTCCACTCAGCCCCAACAGCCATCACTGAACCAGCACAGGGGAAACGTGAAAAATAAATAAATAACAATATTCTACCAGCTTATGTCATAATCATTTCTCCTCCTTCCCCCAGAACACAAACTGAATTTATGTATTTAGCCCAAAGAGAGAAAGGAGGAATAAAACCTTTTATTCCCCCTGATTAGGGGAATAAAAGGTAAAGCTTCAGGTAAATCACTGCAGCTCTTCTCACCACTTTTGCCCAAGGTGAGCAGGCAGAGAAGGTTTCTTAGGAAGTTCTACCATTGCAGTTTCAAGTACAGAATTTACACTGGAGCCTGTGGGAGATATTTTAACACGTGAAAGACCATCCTCAGCCCAGCTCCAGGTTCCCATTGCATCCACCTGCAGTTACCGCAAAATTCAGTTCAAAATTCAATACTTTAAATAAACTCCTAATTTTTTTTACTGCTTGATTTTAATGGCAGACCCCCTGGGAGGAAAAGCTATTCTACAGCCCTCTGGCTCCCCGGGCAGCACCCACCAAGAAAGCACGACCAGCCAACATGTGCATGGGAAAACCAGGAAAGAATATTCCTGTCTCTCTAGAATTTCCTACGCGCTGTTACTATTTCATGTACAATTACATATGAGTGACTCGGATAAAAGGATGACTCCATCCCAATATTATGAGCATTAAAAAAAAATGCCAGTTACATGCCGTAATGTCATTGCTTCCTGTGTTACAGACACTCCTCTCTGAAGAATGTGGATACATGGAAGAGCACAAAACATTTCTATTAAAACACCGCTCAAACCAGCTGAACGATTGTTCCCAATGGAAACCATGCTCTGTGAGATGCTCTGATTACTGCAGCCCCAGGAACAGGAACTGCTACGCGATGCTACTGCAGAAGGGGGGAAAAAAGTGACACAAAAAGAAATACTGCGAATCGAAAAATCTCCATATTCTGCAAACACTGCCAATAACACCTCCCGAGCCACCCAAACCCAGGGCCCCTGTCCCCACGCGTTACTGAACTACCTAAATCATGAGGCAGCTTCTGGAAGAGTTTCATCACAATGGTTTTGCTTCCCTGTGCTGCTTCGTGTGGTTCAGCACAGAGAGAAACACGACGCAACCGTCTTGAGAAAATTTGACCCCTCTCTGCTGTGCTCAGGGAGGCTTTGGACACACCAACGGCCTCCTCGAGGACCGATGCTGAAGATCAGCTCTTTGGGGAACCTCTCACCACTGATGGGACACAGATTTCCACTAAGGCCCCACCGTGGGCACCCAGAGAAGACACGGCAGCGGGTGACAGCTCAGGAACCCCCAGCTGAGAGCAAGGGCCACCTCCCATCACTGTCTCCTCACCCCACGTGCCCAGATCAAGTCTCCCAGAGCAGATCAGAGCCCATCAGCTGGCCAGGGCAGCAGCCTCCAGGGGCTAAATACACACATAAACATAGAAAGAAGCCTATAATGAACCTGTGAGATACTCGGCCAGGGAACAGAAAAATTTAGGGAAGGCGAGGATGCAGAGAAGAAGTGCCAGTCTCCACAGCCCTGTCAAGCGTTTCATTTCGATAGCCTATTTTTAAGTCAAAACAGCAGAAAAATGGAAACATTTCAAGCCAGTCTCAAGTGGTACTGCCAGCAGCAGAACAGGATCCACGAGGACACACAAGCACTAGCAAACAGCAGCACAACACAACACAACCATCCATCTTCCCTGAAACGCAAGTAATCACTTAACACACGACTGTGCCAAATAAAAAAAATGGTTTTTTTCACCCATATAAGATTTCCAGTTCTTCAAAAGAAGAGAGTTTCAAAAATACTCATCCCACTTCTGTCCCTAAAGTCCAATATCCCACACGGTTCATAGCTACTGATGGTAACGCAGTGAGGAAGGATGAGGAAAAAAGTTATCTTAAACTATCACCTCCCAGCACTAAAAACACATTTTCCACCAGCTGTTGAAGCAGAAACATTGTGTATTTTCAATATTGTTCGAAAATACGTAATAGCACAGTTTCAGCTCGAAGGGAGCAGCTGCTGCAGCAGAGGCACCGACACAACATCAGCCACCGGCATCAACAACTGCCCAGGAGTGAAAAAATAGAAATGCAACCACCTCCAGCGTTCACGTACAACATGACAAGTTACACCAGCACTGTTATGATTCACATATGAAATTCTAACATAAAAGGCTTTTTTTTTTCTCCTTTTAACGATCAGATGCAGTCTTTTCAGTCTACTAAATTCTGTGCTGTAGCATAGCAATCTCATTTTAGAGCAATTAAATTCATCTGGCATTTGCTGGGAAGAAGGGAGGCACGTAAAATACTGCAAATAGCAGCAATTGTGGTTTCTGCACTATACATAATATAAAATTCCAAAACATCACGGAGTTCAAGCAGTGTGAGAACGTGAAAACACTTCCAGCAGCAAGGTGTTATACAGTCTCTTCGTATCATCTCCAGGCACTTCTAGAGGGTTAACCCTCAACCATCTCACCAACCACCACATCTTCCCCCCGCTGCTCTCAACGAAGGACAGAGAAATTACACAGGAGAAGGAAAACTGAAATCGGGTTCAGACCATGTATCGGTTCTACAAGCTTCATATATCACCCGAGATAAAACTTACTGCCTTGTGAAGGTTAAAAAGCCCAACACCAATTTGTCAGGACAAACAAATAATATATCCTGCCCAGGAGTCACTCACCCGAAAGAAGTCTCGCCAGAGCCAGCTGTGGGCCTGTCATTTGAAATCTAAAAGAAAACTTACAAAACAGTCGGAAACTAGATTAATCAAACACCATTGATACCAGTGGTGTTTGATTACCAAACACCAAAATAAAGATTATAAATACATTTAAAGTACCATACAAACAAGAACTCTTCATCTCCTTTAGCCGCCAACTATTATTTTTCTAAGTTAGTGACGAAACAGACAAGCTGTTTGACTAACAGAAACATCTAAGCTTTCAAGGTGGTTGCTTACACTCTGACATGGAGCTTTTCTTCCAAAGATTTTCCCAATTCCGCGTTGAATGCCAGGCATTTCACAGCACTCATCGCTTAGTTCAGTACAGGGCTCAAACTAGCTTTTAAAATTTTCTTTACAGCACGCTCATTCTCAGATTTTCTGTGACATACTCAAACCAGACATTTACAACGAGCATCATCCACAGGAAGGACTTCACCTCAGAGGAATAAAATACACACCCACCCTGCTGTCATTTCCAGCCAGCTTCACACCACGCATAAAACACCTTTTTGCCTTTATGAAAGGATCCGGGAAACCCTCCCTTTCAGGCTTAATCACCTTGTGGAATCTTTGAGTGGAATTGGGAATGTTTTGCAGCCCCAGCGCATCCTCCCCCAGCTAGGGCGTTAACTCTACCTGCATTTTCTGCTTCATTTTAAGCCCTTTCAGAGGTGTATTTGGACTAGGACACCTCCTGCTTGCATTTGTTGCCTGTAGTACCCTAACTACCACATGCATTTAAACTGGAACTAATTTCTTATTCATCTTCCCCTTTTTTATTCAAAAAGAAAAAAAAAAAGGAGATAATTAGTTACTCAAAACAATTGTTTTATTTGAAAGGCAGGCAGGGAGGATCTATATCCACTACCTGAGACTGCTTTTCAATACAGTAAATCTCGTTTTAGAGCTTCCAATATCAAATCAAGGCTGTAATAGGCACATGAGACAAAGTGTTGATTCAATCCAAGTTCACCTTGCGAGGTCTGTTCCCTGCATGAATTTGATGAGTTGGCAGCTTCAGATCAAATGAAGCTACTGTCTGTCCACATTAATTTTGAGTCACATCAGCTACGGCTTGTCCCCCTGCAACCAGAAAGATTGCACGCTCCAACTAATTCTGCAGAAATACAGTTGTACAGACCCAGTGTCAATTAATGAGGAATTGGGGCCTCATCCTAGCTGTCTGCCAAGGAAGCTAGAACATCTGCTAACGTGTTTAATTTACTTTTTTAAATATTAGCTCTAACAGAAGATGTTTTCTCATATGCTGGGATTACACACATCTCCTCAGAGGCAGAACAGCCAGTTCCAGCCCTGTGCCACCAAAAGCTGTCCTGTGGGGACCTCCACACCTTCAGAAGGGACCCGATTACTGACCCCAGTGACAGCTCTGACCCCAAAAAGTTGTCCAGGTCCTATCACCTTGGTGGCAAGAGAAGCAGCCGGGGTGGAAAGAGCTCTCAAGAACGGGCAAAAACCAGTAAGCAGTAAAAATCTGTGCCAAGTGACAGAAGCCAACTGCCCACAGACCTCAAAAAAGCACCCTTCTGGTCTACAAGCACTATTTACTCATGAAAACACTTCTGCCAAGATAAGTTGGTGGGTAAATGGGAATGCTTGGATACTGTCTTCACAGGATTATTTATCCTCCTTCAGTTCAAGACAAACATATAAAAGGAATTCAGCCCAAAGAAATGCTACATCCAATAAAAATGCCGGAGGCTCTGTCTCAGGGCAACATCTCCTGTGAACTGTTAGGTCAACACATCAAAGTTTTCAAAATCTACATTTCAACCTTGTATTTGCAAGACACTGAAGTTCACCATTACAGGAACCAGTGGAAAAGGGAACCCCAGAAAGCTAAATCTCCCCTAAAGCAGAAACGTATCCCTGACAGACAGAAGATTCCCCTTAGGAATAAGCCACGTGTTCCTAACTCCAATATCTAAACCACCAGCGGTACAAAAGCCTCGATGTCTTGGCAATTCACAATGTAAAAGGTAGAGATGAGAAGCCAGAGCCCTAAAGCAAAGCCTCCAAAATCTAAGGTTTGATTCCAGGGAGCGCTTTGATACAGGGATTAAACCCAGTGACTGAAATCACTGATTATTAAAGTTTGGGTTCTTCTAGTTGCAATGATTTCATTTCTCTTTATTAAAGAGATTCACCACTCGGTAAAGTCTGATACATTAAGATATTCTTTCGGTAGCTAAGACCACAGACACGTGTTAGATTTCAGCATTTACACAGCCAGTCCAGATCTGAATCTGTTTCAGCTTTTAATACAAAGAAACACCACTTTTCATTTCTACGCTAATTGTTTGTTCTTGTCTGCTGAGCTTCATTTGTATGGAAACTGGAATTTGATTAACGCACAAACCCAGCATTGAGTGTTATTTCAATTATAAGCTATTACTCTGAAATGCATGTATTGGAAAAGATAAGCTTGAAGTACCCGGTCTGGTTTTGTACGTAAGCTTTTAAGGAACAATGGCAGGTTTGTGTGTGCCTCACGTGTACTTTGCTTATTTTGGTCACAGGCTGGATCTGGTAGATCTTCATTTTTTTATTTAACAGACTGAAGGAAAACAAAACACAAAAATACTTCCTGCTTTCTGGGTGTAAGTCCCTCATTGTCCCAAACCAGATGAACCAACCTGTAACAGAATATTCCGCTCAGATTTCAAGAGGCAATTACAGCTATCAAAAGCTGATTAAGCATTAACAAAAACTCTAACTACAAGTGCTTAGGCCAGTAATTCCTCTTATTCAGATTTTAACTTGTCCAACAGGTCTTTCTTATATTTTATAATACTAAACCTACATACTTAAGTTAAGACCTGTACCTACATGCTGCACTATTGTCTCATATTTTAACACATATAAGAATAAATTTACTAAAATTGAAAATGGCTTTTTTTCTTGAATGCCTGTTTCTCTATAACCTGACCCACACTGAAGTGTATGAGCGTGACCAGGCCCTGGCCTCGTCAGCAAGAAGCTGAACCCCCTAAATCCTTCTCCCCCGAGATTTTGCTCCACACCAGTGCCTGCAAACAGGCACCAGAAAGAAAACAACAACAGAAGGAACACCACACCCATCATCATCATCACAAACACATCCAGCTCCCTATCTAGTATTTATGCTCGGGAGGAAGCACAACACATCCATTATTTCTCTAGACTGGTATTTACTGAAGTAACAGAAACTTCAAAATATTCTTAATAAAAACTCCTGAAGACCCACCAGCTTCTGCAGAGCAGGACTGTCCTGCCCAGCTCCTGTCCTGGCTCTTGGTGGCCAGAAAGCTGCATCCAGTGCAGCAAAGAGAGCACACACAGTACTTTATAACCAAGCCACGGCAGAAAAAAAAACAGATTATGATAACAACACCTTATTTTCAGAGAAGACTATTTGTCAAGCTCACAAATCACCATGAAACACGTCCATCGTGGCCCCGTGTGTGCAGGAGGGTATGAGAGCTCAGGCACCGAGCCCAGGACACCAAACACAAGCCACAACTA
Organism: Calidris pugnax; assembly: GCF_001431845.1. NCBI lineage: Eukaryota > Metazoa > Chordata > Aves > Charadriiformes > Scolopacidae > Calidris > Calidris pugnax. Next base: position 429,639 of record NW_015090858.1, on the reverse strand, counting down.
TTCTCAAACCTAATTCCCACTCCTAAAAATTAGAGGTTCTGGAGTGATAGTCCCATCGGGCAGGAACACATTGGTTGCAAAAAATAAATAAATAATAGACGTTAGAGGCATCGGCATTTTCTGCATGACAGTTTGCATGGAGCAATTAAAATTGTGACAGCACTTCCAGCTGAAAACTGTACATCCTTAATGAACAACCCTAATGAACACTCTCTATTACTCGGGGTTCTGTCACAGTAAATTATGGCAGATGAGGATTTTCCTGCCCGGTGAGGGACGCGGGCACCCCCTGCCCCTCTCCTCCATGTCATACCTACGCTCGGCACGAGCCTGGAAATGACCCACTTTCTCCCTGCTCACAAGCGTCATTCGCTGCAACTCATTGTCTGCTCTTTGTCTGGAGGGCACACTCAATGCCAGCAAGGATAAAAAAAAAAAAAAGGAAAAAAAAAATTGAAAAAAAAAATAAAGCTAAGGCCATGCAAGAGACCCGGCATTCAGCCAAAGCAACAATATCGGGGCTTCTTGAATGGGAACCCTGGCTATGATTTCCTAAGACTTAGAAAATACAGACTTTGTGCTTTATGAATGTGGATACTTATTCCTAAGACTTAAACAGGAAAAAAAAGAAAAAAAATTATTTCCCCCTTCCCCAGTACTGCTAAAACCAAACAGAAAACAAAACTTGCTACTTGAACTAAGCCGAAAGAATCCTGTGAATTAGACAATGCAGTGTTCCAGACTGAAAAACAGTTTATTTTCACAGCAGTGAGGTACCAGCTAAGGAACAGCCTTGCATTTTCCCCCCCCCCTAAGAAACTGTTATTTTATGATAATAAGCAAATAGGCAGAAGGGAAAAGCAAAATACAGCACTGGCACAAACAAAACCAAAGCCATGGGTACTCGAGAACCTTTAAATATGGCTCAAAATTAGAACCTACAGTTCCTCTACACTAACAGCCTTGTTCAGCCTTTGGTGGGACTGAAGTGGTCTGGCACAATGGTGACAAGTGACCTAAACCAAACTTCTCACCCTTTAAGAGAGCCCAAGCAGTAAGTGGACCAGCGAAAGTGTCCATCACACCTCACCGTTAAATTCACTAAGAATTTTAAGCTTGACAAAGAAACCAAGACCAGAAAAATGCAGTGTGCAATGGAGCTTTGGAAAGGGGAGGAAACGATGACAGCCTTGAACTCCAGAGTGCAGGAAAGCTCCGTGTGGGTCACACCATGCCCTGTCACCACAGCACGGTGGGTCCCCATCCAGCAGAGAAGTGGTGAGTGGGGTAACCAACACCTCACACCCGGCCCTGCAAGGAAAGGTATAGACTCAGGGAGACAGGAGACCTCCACGTGAGCACCATTAAAATGCAGGTCACACACACAAAAAGCAGCTTTTGCTCCTGTTTCTTTTTTTCCTTCACATCTTGTACGAGAGCGGATGAGCAAGCAGCTGGAACACTTACAGGCAAAAATTTGATATCCAGAAATATTCTGACCTCGAATAGGGAAGCCCCGTTTTATCCCCCGCGCAGTAGCTGGTGCGGCAGCCGGCACGTACCGGAGCAAACAGCTCGTGCTTTGAATTGCATTTCCCAGCTCTACTGGAGCCCAACGCGGCAGGAACGCGGCGTCAGCCACTGCCACGTTTGTCCACACCGAGCCAGATACTGTGCTCTCCTCTCCCATGGAAAAGCAAATACGTGCGCAGAAATTTCATATATCAACCCCCTAAGTTTAATAGTTCCATCAGAAGTGAGCAAACAGAAGTCCAAACCATCTATACAAAGCCACTTAACCCTTTAACAGTAGTTCTCCTCATTCCCCACACCTTCTAATAGTTCAAGCACTGCCCGTGCTCTTCAGCTCTTCAACCAGGTTCTGTTACACACAGACTGGGTACTACACCACACAACATGATCTTGACCATTCTTGAGCTGTCACATCCATGGAAAAATTACATTTGACTCCACTACTGCTCGGAGAGACCTAGATGAGCACTCACATACTGCAGTGTCCTCGGACCATTTCCCTCCAACCCAAGTCTCTGCAATCCAGTCTCACTCCTGCAAGATCCCCCATTTTTCATAAAGATTTTTCCAAGGTCTCACCAACAGAGTACATGTACATTACTGTACTTAAAATCAGTAAAGGGTAATTTAAACATAACAAATAATTCCACAGATTCAACAGAGAGAAAACACAGATGCGGCTTTGACCATCCCCAGCTTAAAAGAAGCTGTTACATGTTTTAGGATTTTATCATACACACAGCAAAATGCAACTCGGGCACAAACTCACACCAAGCAGGTGTTAGAGGCGGGATTATATGCTTTCTTTTAAAGTGTATGTTACTTTTAAGTAAGAAGAAACATTTTATTTAAATTGCTAAACAAATATTAGCGGAGACCAAACACTGAGATTAGATTAACTCAGCTCTATGTGAAATTCTTCTCACCCTTGCCAAGGGGATGCTGTGTCACCCTGTCCATCCTCCCACCCAGACCCGAGGGGGCTGGAGCTGATCTCCCTCTGTCCAAATCCCACTTCAAACCCCAGCCCATGCGGCATTGCCCGCTTTGCAATGCAGATTTGAGTGTCAAAACACAAACTGATGGAGTATTCAGCATTTCAAAGTGACACCTGAAAATCCCTGGAGAAAACAAGGTAGCAGCCAGCCCCGAACACCCAGCTTTGTTCTGCCAGGAATGACACTTAAGCCCATTTTTCTACCAGCTTTGGTTCCCAAACAATTTCACTGGGTACCCCAAGTACCTTGTCTCATCCTGGGAAAGAAACAAGGAAGCACAGCAGAGGAGTTTATGAAAGAGAAGGCAACACAGGAAAAAAACTTACACAAATGAAAATATGGCAAAGAAAAATCAGTAAATTTAAGGACAAAAGAGCAGGGAGTGTCCCAAGAGCAGCCACCAAAAGCTAATTCTACATTTCCACCCATCAAATGGGCCAACCGTTGTCATGCACTAATCAATAAACAGAACAGAAGCTAAATATATTGGTTAGATCAACCAATTTTAATTAAATTGGAAGCAGAATGTTATTTTGTTTAGCTATAGTTAATGAGGCAACTATCAATTGCCATTAAATTTAACATTGTATTTCTAAATAATCTAAATGGTAGGCATCAAACACAGATAATAACTTCCTTAGGAGTTCCATGCAGCAAATACCATTAAAATGCTGTTCATCAAACCCAGAATTAGCAGACTGACCCTCTAATACACAGACAAAATTAACAGTTTCACAGGAAACCACAAGACGCCAGAGGTCTGAACAGTTTGGGGAATGCAGATTAAAAATTAATCCCAAACTCATGTTTTTATGCAACTTGTTTGCTAGAGTTTTGCTCCAGCTAACCAATGGTTCTCCAAACAATCCGTGATTCCTCCTCCACTCAGTAGGGTCTCTACAAACCCACCACTGGAAGTGAAACGTGGAAGCGTGACCTGCCGTGCAAGGAATGGGGATGGTACATAAACCCTTGCGGAGAGCGGAAGCCAGGTGGGAACAGGCACTGCCAGGAACCCACCGCTGAAAATTTGGTGGGTTCTGACACCTGGACAGTCTGGGGAAACCAGCAAACTGTTCTGTGTAACAGCAGCACAGGGGACACCTGCACGGCGCTGTATTGAGACAGGGAGAACAAGAAGCAACAGACTGACAACCAGACTTCCCAAAAGGATCTGGTGTTTGGAGTCTGTCACAGGGAATCATTAAAAATATCCTTCAGAAATTGTGCTTTGGGAGAGGAAGACAGACAACCCAATCTCCTCGTACTCTTTCTAGCCATAGCTTTTTATCAGCCTACACAGAACAAAAGATTAGTGAGCCTTTCCCCATCACGGGTTAGCCCTTGAGATCCTACAGGCAAGGACCAGCAGAGTCTCATCACGCCTCCCATTAGCCATGAGCTCTTTCTTTTCTATCTCAAGGACTTCCTTGGTGGCACTATCAGTTCAAGAACCCCTGCACACACTTATTCCATTTTAAAATACGTTAAACCCTTCAGGGCAGGAGTGGTGATGCCACCAAGCCATTCCCAGGTTCTGCTCCGGTCCCCGAAGCTGGGGACACTGGCTCTGTGCGGCACAACACACGCGAGAGCAACAGAAGTTCTGCTCATCACCGAAGAAGTTATTAATATGCATCCCACAGGATGAAACAAGGCCTTATAAAAGTTGCAAGAAATCACCATGTAAAAATGCAGAGACCCAGGCGTGACTCAAAGAGAGATTCTAGAGGTAGCTACTCCTCTCGCATTGCAATTCTACATCAAAACCAGCACTAACAAAGCTAATTCCAGAGAAGGAGTAACTCATTGAAGTCTTGGCTCGTTTTCTGATGTTCACCAGGGGATTTTACGTCTTTCATAGTTAGTATCTAAAATTCTCCCCTCTCCCAGCTAGCCGTGCCTTTCCCACTGACAGGAATACTTCTCTTCCTCTGCCCACTGACTCCTTTCTTCTCCTGTACTGGGTGGCCACGGCCAGTAGCAAACCCACTCAAAAAAATTTGCCTTATAATTAACATCAGGAATTACCAGTCTTAAGGTATCAGACCCGCTAATAAGGTCTGATACCTTCTGCTACGCTGACAGCAGCCGCAAGAAAGGCTTTTCAAACCCATCAGCCTGGCTTTGCAGCTCGTACCAGCAGCAGAGAGCAGAGCACAGGAACAGAGCACGCTGAAACACAACAGTGGGAAGGAAAAAAACCCAAAAAAACCTAAAACCAGTAGATGAAGAAGTAAGGGATGAAGGGGGAACATAAGACCGGAGGACAGGCCAGAGGTATTTTCAGCAAAAGTAACTGAGGAGGTGTGAGAAAACCCCTTCTGCCCCTGGGGAATTCAGCTAAATACAAAGAGAGGGGCTGTTGTTAGCAACGACAGGGAACCGAATAAATCGAATAAATGCTACTCATCGCAGCTCCTGCCTTAGATAGAAACAGTGGACAAAAAGCAAAATAAGGGCTTCTGCTTGCTTCCCAAGGAACATCCTTTAGAGCAGAGGGACGCTGGGCCGAGGTCACATTTTATGACTGATATAATTGGATCTCCCACTGAATTAACCGATACCATTCAACAAGCCAAACCCAGGCATGTTCAGTCACAGCGGGCAAGAGGATCACGGTGGAACCATGTCCATTGTAGGTCTGAGTAGACTTCTACTCCCAGGAGCTCCACCTTGCATTTCAGACCTACAACTTTCCCCCAAGTGACAAGAAAGAATTAGGAATTTAGATGCACCTGTGGACTGTACTGTGTCACGATACAAACACCCCACCGGTAAGCTGTAGCACAACACTCAGTGGGTACAACAAGCAAGCACCCAGGCGTAGGAAAAGTTACAACTTTAAGCTGAAGTTGTGGGGCTTTTTAATTAGACCACTCGCACTGGCAAGTCTTTCTAAGCACTGCCGATTAGGTAAGTTGTGCAAAATTTTTCAAAACAGAACTTGGATAATGAAATTACTTCCTCTAGCTCCCTTTGAAGTGGAGGAGAAAAAAAGCTGCAAGAACAAGAACTCAATTGGCTTTTAGCTGCCTGGCAAATGCTCTAATAAGAAAGCCCGATGACCTACATTCACAAGGCTCTGTACTAAACTACTATTACAAAATCCAATATAAAGCCTGACCACGTTTAAGTGTTTTCCATTAGCAAACAGCAGTATCTTGTTAGAGAAATATGAAAACATGTTATTGTCTTTAGCGATGATGATCTTAATTAATCCTCTAAACGCTATCCTGAAACATGTCGTCCTGATCGTTCCAGACTGTTTAAAGTTCCTGACATTACATAAAGACACTGAAACCTTTGCTTTTCGATTGGGCAATGGGATGTTAACAGAAATTTCTTATATATTCTCACACCGTGCTGCAAAACTGAATTCACAACAATTTCCATCTCTGATGCCCTTTAGACAACTGACAGAAACATACCAGTCTTTAGAAACTTGCTCCAAATTCGGTACAGTTTATTGTGACTCAGTTAACAGACCACTGGAATATTTCCTCATATAAAGAGAACAGCCCCCAGCCAGCCAGTCAGATAACCTGAAGCAGATGTTTTGAGTTGTCCCAGAAAAGATATTATTAAGCCAAACCCTACTGTGGTAAATATCCCCCAAAACAAGTGTCTGAACACCAGATATAATCAATTCAGTAAGTGCTTAAAGGAAATATTAAGCTAGTCCTTCACTGTACGCCCATGCAGTTGGAAAAGCCCGGTAAGTTCAGCTTCAATTCACATTACCAGCTTCCAAACACGTCACGAGTACCACAACTCAAGAAATGCCCTACTTTAAAAATAAAAAAGAACTCTTTCAACAATGCATTATAAAGCAGGCAACTAGTCAAAACAAGCAGCTTATGCTCAAAACAGTTAAAAAGGGAAAGGAGGAGACACTGGAACAAAAAAAAAAATCCACACAGATTCTCAAAGGCACAAAATTGCCATTAAAAGCCCACGGGCTCAGAAAAATCTACCTGCCCACGGTACCTTCAGGAACCCAAGTCTCCACAGCCAGGACTAATGTCACGGTGTGTTGCATGTACCTGATACTGTCAGTGATGGCAGCAGCGTAAAACAGACTCATGTAACCAAGAGGGAAAAATCAGGAAAAAAAAAATACATTTTATTTCTCTCCTAATTTGCTAAAATCCGTATCGCCCTAAATGCGGAAAAAGTAGGTCCACGTACAACCACTGCCTTTCAGGTTGCCCTGAAAAGATACTACAGTTGAGGAGGCTTAAAAGAAGGTTTTATTTATCTGAAGAGCACAGCAAGAACACGGATACAAAGCTAGCGTCAAATTAACATGGAAGTACAAAGAGGGGCCTGATTCACTGGGACTGAATCGTGAAGGAACTACACACACATTCATCTCGGAGTACACAAAACCTCCCATCACCCTGCAGCTCTCGTTCGATAGCTCCAAGCACAGATTTGAGCTAAGCAAGCTGCAGGCATCCCTTCTAACCCAACAAGACAGTTGCTACAATACACAGGTTTCAAGAAGCAGAAAGAAAAACAAACACTGCTAGGAAAATAAATTTTAAATCTGAACACTCTTCTCTTTCTAAGGAAATCCATGCACGTCCCCAAAAAAGACAAGGGAGGCTTCTTCACCATTGATTGGAGTGATACAGTTAGTTCTGTACTTGCGTGAGTTTTCCCAGATTTCCCCTATTTGCACCTTTTGTTTCAGAATCAACCCAACATACTATTTAATATTCTAAGCAGGTGATCTGTTTGAGCAGTAGGTTCAAGATGTTTTAATGAGGTGGGCTAAAAATCAGACAACACTGGCAAAAAGATGGGAGGAAGCCCTGAAACGCGGGGCTCCGGTGGGAGGAGGAGGAGGAGGAGAAGAGGCACCACATTCTAAGCAGGTGATCTGTTTGAGCAGTAGGTTCAAGATGTTTTAATGAGGTGGGCTAAAAATCAGACAACACTGGCAAAAAGATGGGAGGAAGCCCTGAAACGCAGGGCTCTGGTGGGAGGAGGAGGAGGAGGAGAAGAGGCACCACCATGGACAGCTCAACCACCACCACCGGGAGCTGCCACTGCAACAGGATGGACAACAGGACCTGTTCCAAATCCCTCACACAGGGAGGAATTCCAGCTGCAACACCACGGCCCGTGGGACTACTTCATATTAAGGTTCCAGAAATACACAGGGTTCGAGCAAAATTCAAGGAACGTGTGTCAAACAGGTCTCAAAGCCAGTGGTGGGTACCCTGAGCAGACGAGAGTTGGAGGTTGTTCATGAGAAGGTTGGCTACAGCACCACAAATCTCTACAGCAGAGCACCAGTGGAAAAAAAAATTATTTGCCTTCATGAAGCAAACCCCAGTGAAAAACTTGCCTTCGCCCATCGAGCACCAGCTGCTGGCAGAGATTTGATATCAAACCAGAGCAACAAATGTTCCGACACAATGTGGAAAATACCACTTTCTATTTTCTTGGAGGCTACAATGCTCAAGAGCAAAGGAGTTCAGGGTCAAATCTAGTCCCCTGTGAAAGCACAGAGACAGCTAGGAATCCCTGCTGAACCTCAGCAGCTCTGCTGGCTGTAGCATGTAGTGCCTGCTACAAAGCAACTTGCTTAAAATCAGTCTCACACAGTATCTTCTCCCTCATAAAAGCTTCTAACTGCAGTAATACTAGGTTAGCAACTCCAGGGATTTTTACCTTTATTTTTGGCTACTCAAGAGCGTATCATAAGCCCTACATACACACTGCACTGCCAAAAAACCAAGCTAAAACAAAACAAGGCACACACAGAGGGCAGTTTCAACACCTAAGTTAGTTATTTCACTAAGGCTGCCTACACTGACCCAATTGTGCTTGGGCTGCACTGGGAACTGCCTTAAACACAGCTCATTAATGCTGGTACGTTTTATTAGTCTGGGTCGTAAAAGTTATTTGGACGAGAAAGACCGAGGAGGTTCCAAAGTACACCATGGGTCTTACTCCCCTGTTCACAGAGGGGATAACATCACCCCGAGCAGCCCCACGGAGCCACGGGGGGGACAGTTCCCAAACCAAGTGGACCCTGGTTTTGGCCATCGATGCCCTTTGGCAAGAGCAGCCCAAGGTGCCCGAGGGCTCTGCCAAGCTCCCGAAAAGAACCCCCAACCGAGACACATACCCACAAAAGCTGTCGTTTTCAAGCAGCCAAACACCAACCATTTCCCCAAAGCCAATCATCTTCACATTGTAAAGCCTAGCTGCCACCACACAAACTCCATCCCTAAACTAATTCCCTAAAAGAAGCAAGAACAGAACTAAGAAGATGACACCCAAACTGAGATGCAACAGGGTTGTGATTTTTCTTTCAGGCATCACCACACAGCACTCTGAGAGCTTTGGCTCGTTTTGTTGGCTTCTGAGGCCCGCAAGATAAAAACAAGTAAGTAAGAAGCACCTGAAAACTTCCTCCTGCCGCTGCGTTTCCACTGCTAATCACCTGCAGGCTCGGGGAGCTTTCTACCCAAGCTTTCACACTTTAAAAATGAATTTTTTCACCCTATTGCACGCTCCTCTCAAGACCCAACCAGCCGGCACCAGGCACCGAGCTCCACCTCAGGGTCCCATCTCTTTTTAAACCCATAAAGAAGCAGCAGAGACGCCGCCGGCGGAGCCCCAACCGAGCCCGGGACCGGCGCTGGGCCCCGGCGACCCCGGCGCTGGGCTCCTCCCGGCCCCCGACCGGCACCGGCCTTCCCGGGGGGGTGGGGACCTGCGGGGACACCGCTCCCGAGGCTGATCCGGCCGGACC
>NW_015090858.1:403877-419562 GCF_001431845.1 Calidris pugnax | reverse complement strand
CCGGCCCCCGGCACGGCCCTGCCCCGTCCCCTCTGTCCTCACAGGGAGACCACCGCCAGCCACCTCCATCCCCCTAGAACGGTCTCCATCGGTCCCCGCTGTCCCCACCGGCACAGCTCCCACCGGGCCCCTCTGTCCCCCCGCGATGGCCATTGCCAGCCAGCACCATCCCCCCGAGATGGCCACCACTGGTTGCCTCTGTCTCCCCAGGGCCACCATCACCAGCCACCTCCACCGGAGCCCGCTGTCCCCCAGGATGGCCATTGCCAGCCACCCCCATCTCCTCAAAATGGCCCTCACCAGTCCCCATTGCCAGCCACCACCAACCACATGGGGTGGCCTCCACTGGTCCCCTCTGTCACCCTGGAACAGCCTGTTCCTGTCCCCAGCTGGGGTGGCCTTTCCCACTCCCCCATCACCAGCAGCCAGCCTTTCTCCATCCACTCCATAAGAGCCCCAAAGAGCCTCCTCTGTCCCCCAGGATGACCTTTCCTGGTCCCCTCCATCCCCAGAGCAAAGGCCTTTCCCTGCCCTGCAGGGACTTCCCAGCCCCGTCCCTGGGGTTTCCCAGCCCCGGTGGGTCTGAGGCTGCCCATCATTAGCCCACTTCATTAATCACCTCCTGCCTGCCCACCAGAGGGTGAGACAGTCCCTGTGCTCACATCTACAGGGGTGACACCCACCAGCAGCACCCGCCGCTGGGGAAACCTCCTGGAAACACCATCTTCCCAGTTTCCAGGCCCAGCCAGAGAGGAAACGCATAAAGAAGACTAATTGTGCCCCTCGGATCATTACTAATGGCCCTGCGAGTGACAAGTGTCGCTAGGAATTTGACCCTGGGTGTTGCTGCAGGGTGGTGGCTGTCCCTGCCCGGAGCCCAGCCCCGGTGCCACAGCTCTCCTGGTGCTGGGGGTCAGCCCAGGTGGCGTTTGATCAAAAGGCACTTTTACCCTCAATCCCTGCTTCCCTGACTGAGCTGGAATTTCCTCTGGCGCTGGGAAGGGAAGCAGAGCTGCTGGGGCAGCACCGGGGCTCAGGGCGACTGTGGCCACTGACCCATGGTGGCTGCTGGAGCGCAGGGAACCGGCACCTTCCTCTGCAGAGAATTCCAGCTTTTTAGTAAAACCTTATCCAGAGTCAAAGCCAAAACCCAGGAAACCCTGGAAGTTTTTCTATTATTTTTTTTTTAATACTTACAACAAAGCGTTTTCTGCTTCCAATTTGAAGTTTTCAAACAAAACATTGAAATTCCAATAAGGAACATTTAAATTCAGTCTTACTCACTCCTGGGTAAAACCAATGACTCGCTGTACCCAGCAGCAAACCTCCCTCAGGGCTACTCCTGATGGATGGACAGGTACTCCTGCTCTCACATGGCTTCTGCTTCCCCCTAACCCCTGCCCGGGCTCTGGCTGCCAACCTGCAGGTGGGGGAACGGGGGCTCCTGTGGGTTTTCCCAAACCTCACAGAACCAAATGTTGGTCAATATGGTCAGGGAGATGCTTTCTCCAAAGCTTTATCTGAAGTTCGATGTGGCAGTGGAAAGTGGTGCCCACCAAAACCTTGGAGCAGTTGCTCCTGGAGCTGGGGTAGCAGCAAGTCCTGAGCCCTGCGGGGTCCCAGAGCTGCGTGGTGGGGCACACGTGCTTGGGGACATGTGCTTGGGGACCCGCTGGAGTGCGTCACCAGCAGCTGGGGGGGGCTGCCTGAAGATTTAGGCCAAAACCCATTTTGCCAGCTCTCACGCACTGCCGAATACTGTCATGATCCGAGTGTCCGTGGGGACCTGAAGCGTGACAACATTCTCCAGCACGAAGGCACAAGCGTGAAACTCCCCCAGCTTTGTTCATCCCAAGGGATGCTGGGGGGGGGAGGCCATTCTCAGCCCAGCTGCCATGTCCCAGATTGATCCAGGACGTTCCTCATCCAGCTCAGGCCCATGACACCCATTAGACCAGACACAACAGGGTATAAAGAGATGTCCTGTGATGCCTCCACCACGAGAGCAGGGCACAGGCTGCTTGTCCCTGGCTCTTACCCCAAGGAAAGGCAGTTCTTTCTCCCCCACCAGCTCCCTGGGGTACAGGCTCCTGCCCCAGGGCAGTGTCCCCACTGCTCCCCCAGACACCCCGGCCTGGCTGTTTGAGCAAAGCATGGCGTGGGGAGACTCTGAGAGTCTCTCTTCTCACTCACTTGCCTCACCAAACCCTGTGCTGCTGCTCAGCACGTTCTTACCGTGCCCCACAAAGAGCAGAGCAACAGCCATCTCTGGTGTAAGCTGCGTTTTGATTCTTTAAGGCACCTGAGCCTTCTCCATCCAGGGTAGGGCAACTCATCCCTCATCCTCGCTGCCTCTTCTCTAACAGTTCCTGCAACTTTCTAAGAAATTACATCCTGCTCTTCCCCAAACCAACCACAATCCCCTCCTCTTTCCTGTCTACTTATAAGAACAAGAGTCCCTTGTGGTCCCTCAGTAGTCACCCTCTGAAAAAGGGGAGGGGAAAAAAGAAATAATCAAAAGTCATCATCAACCAAGATGTTTTTTCACACTGGATTTGGCCCTGTAAGGCAAGTTATCTGCTAGGGCTACAGTGGCAGAAAAATCTGGCAAAAAAGAGCCCGCTGATTGCCTAATTACAGCTACCAGGGGCTGAACTGCAGCAGGAGGCAGAGACCAGACATTCCAGCAGGTGGTACAGGAATAGCCCAGCTGAAGAGACCTACGTCCCCTTCGAGAGGGGGGTCAACACACAAAGCAGCAACCCTCTGAGCCATTTGGAGGAAGGTGTTGGTGTGAGCCTCTCTCAAGGGCTGCAGACGCTGGAACTCAGAACATAACTCCCTCACCCAGGAAGGGTTTAAGAAAGCACCAGCTGCAAAGCCACAAAAGCAGCCAATTATCAAGCTACAAAACAGAAGGGTTGGATGAACAACAAGGAAATTAAGAGAAGCCACCTCCTTCCCCTAACAAGCCCATGAAAACAACAAAAAAAAAACCCAAACCCAAACTAGTTCTTGAACACAGCCCCAGTGAAGACAAGGAAAGCAGCGTCCCCTCCCTTTTGAGGGATGCTGGCTGAAGAGGAGCAAGGCCACAGCAAAACAACAGATGAGATTTCACCTGTCTGACATGAATAAATATGAAAAGACTTAGGTACATCTCAGGAAAGACAAAAAACCAAAACACATTTAAGCTACTTCCATCCTGTGGCAGAACTAAATATAAAGATCATTCTATGAAGACAGCAGAGCACAACCAATGTCTCTCAGCCACTCACTGTTAAGTTTTGCCCTGGGTGACAGCAACCGGTCACTTTATGGAAGGACCTTTCGGTCCTGCCAAGTGCCCCGTGCAGGGGTGGCTGCCTGTGACATCACACAGTGGCCACTGCCTGGGTGCCACCTGCCCAGGGGTGCCACCCGCCCAGGGGTGCCACCCGTCCGCCCCACCAGCACCAGGGCAACCACCATGGCGCGTGGGCACATCACCTGTCACCACGCATGATGTACCCCAGCACCCACTCACGCAGCTGCCCCCAGCTCTCCCACCATGGATGATGCCGTGGTGCTGGGGAAGAAAGGCTACAGCCTGAGCAAGACGCTGGGAGAAGGTTCCTATGGCAAAGTGAAATCCGCCTACTGCGACCGGCTGAAATGCAACGTGGCCATCAAGATCATCGACAAGAGGAAAATTCCTCAGGACTTCCTGGAAAGATTCCTGCCCCGGGAAATCGAGGCTTTGAAGCGTTTGCAACACCCCTCGATCATCAAAACCTATGAGATTTTTGAGACATCAGCTAGGAAAGTGTACATCGTGATGGAGCTGGGGGAAAAGGGAGACCTCCTGGACTACATCAAGATCACAGGAGCTATGGAAGAGGACATCGCTCGCACCAAGTTCCAACAGTTGGCTTCCGCCATCAAGTACTGCCACGACTTGGACTTTGCTCACAGGGACCTCAAATGTGAGAACATCCTTCTCGATGTAGACCTCAACATCAAGCTGTCAGACTTTGGCTTTTCCAAATCCTTGTCTCGGGATGAAAATGGCAAAACTATTCTCAGCAAAACCTTCTGCGGGTCTGCTGCATACGCAGCCCCCGAAGTGCTGCAGGGCATCCCTTGCGACCCCAGGGCTTCTGACATATGGAGTCTGGGTGTCATCCTGTACACCATGGTCTACGCCTTAATGCCATTTGATGATTCCAATGTCAGGAAGATGATCTCTATTCAGAAACAACAAAGGATTCCCTTCCCCAACTCAAAAAACCTGACAGTAGAGTGCAAGGACCTCATTTACCGCTTGCTCCAGCCCAACGTGTCTCAGAGGATATGCATAGATGAGGTTTTGAAACACTCGTGGTTGCAGAGGCCAGAACCCGCAGTCCCTTCCCCTCTGCCAGCTGCAGAAGAGGGTGAGCTTCCCCAAAACCCACAGGAGTGAAAGCCTGAGCACAAGCTGCAAACCAAATCTGCAGAAAGGGAAGGGGGAAAGAAATAAGAGGGAACCTCTTGAGGATGGTGAGCTGGTGGCTGTCAGCTTCTCTGGACCCTTTCAGAAATAGTCCTCATCTTGTGCTTTATGAAGTAGAGCAACGGGAAGACACGGCACATCTGCTGAGGTGAACGAACAGCTCAACACCGCTACTCTCAAAAGACCTGTCTCTGATGTGGTTTGCAGGGTCGAGAAGTTACTGTCAAAACACATTGGGAAGTTTCTTTCTGCACTGTTGATACTTAACAGCTCTTACACTCCGTTTCTCAAGTTCCTGACTACACCAGACGCAGACTTCACACGTGCAGCAACCACATTCTAGATTCAGTAAGTAAGGGCAGGTTATTAGGAAGTGTGAACTGATGTCTGAAAGTGTACGCATACTGTTCTCAGAAGGTACCACCTCTCTTGACAGGCATCAGTTTAAACTCCACTTAAATTAAAGAGAAGCCCTCTAAAATTCTGGGTCATGACTCAATATATACGTGGTTGTATCCCCTCTCCCGCAAAGCACAAAAGCAAAGGAGTTTGACAAGCTGGAAGAAAGTCCAGTTCAATGGTTTAGGAATGCTTACTGCATTTTATAAATAGACATATCTGTACAGAAACGTTATTTAAATGCATGGTCATCTTAAACAAAGAAATATATCTTTAAAAAATTATCACCATTTTCCAAAAGTCCAGAATCTTCTCTGCCACTGCAAGAAGGATCCTTTTGCGACAGCAGCCCTGTGCATCCCACCTACACAGCTCAAAGGGAAGTTACACACAGCAGGAGACACTCTGCTTCCAAAAAGCACAGCACAGGCTATTTTTGCTACATAGTCTAGAGTAATGCTGGTCCCAGGTCTTGAAACTGCTGGCTTCATTCTGGCAGCAGGATCTAAACACCCATTACTACCCGTGGCTCACAGCAGCAGCCTGCAGACAGCCCGTTCGCTACCGCCTTGCTGCTGAGCAGAATATTCAGAAGAGATCAGATGCCTTCCTTCTTTTTGGAAGCTGCAGTAAATTGTCCGTGATGGATGTAGTATCCTGAGATACTGGTGTCTGAGACACTGTCCTGGATTGTGGGGTGCTCGTGGGTGTATGAGGCCCGTTTGCTGGGGTCTTGTAAGCAGGAGTTCCCGTGTGGGCCGGGGAAGGAGTATAGCTGGCTCGCAGGGCCTTGTCGGTGTATTTACTCGCAGTCCTGTTTACTAGTCTTTGCAAAGCTGGTGACATTGCTGGGCTTAGTCCTTTTGGAGTGAGGCTGGAATAGAATAAACAGTTTTAAAAGATTTTACACTAAAAATCTGCCATTTGTCAGGAAGAGCATCAATGCTTCCACAGGTGACCTCCGTGTCCATTTCCCCTGCAGACAAGCCCCACCGGCTGCAGAAGTCACTGCCTGCAGGTAAATGCAGCTTGTTTCTCTAGAGAAAGGTGACAGAGAGACCTGTGACATCCCTCCCAAACCCACATGGCACTGCCTGCCTTTTCCTTCAAGCCTGTTCTGTCCTTCCTGTGACCCAGCCTTATCATGTCTCCTCTTTGCGATGAGGCCAGACACCAACTCCAGAAGCATTGCTGGGCGGCTGCGGGGCAGAGCAGCAGCACTGACAGGAGGGACTGCCAGGGACAGACACCAGTCTCCACAAACTTTTAGTCTGGCTGTACCTCCTCCTGCTCCCAGTACTCTAATCATTCCTCCCCTTCTACATACATTGATTTGAATTTTCCTTCAAGCCTGTTCTGTCCTTCCTGTGACCCAGCCTTATCATGTCTCCTCTTTGCGATGAGGCCAGACACCAACTCCAGAAGCATTGCTGGGTGGCTGCGGGGCAGAGCAGCAGCACTGACAGGAGGGACTGCCAGGGACAGACACCAGTCTCCACAAACTTTTAGTCTGACTGTACCTCCTCCTGCTCCCAGTACTCTAATCATTCCTCCCTTTCTACATATGTTGATTTGAATCCCGTCAGAAAACACCCATCCCCAGTTCTCCTACCAGAACAGGAGTCTCACCTGGCCAAGTTCTCTGTCACTTTTCGAAGGGCCTCCTGCTTCTTTGCTCGGTTTTTCGCTGCCGCCTCGTTGGCCATCTTGAGCCCCAGCCTCTCGCGGCGGCCAGGGTCCAGGATCTGTAAACACACCCCACAGGTCACTCACCAAGGCAATGAGTCAAAACACCTTCACAGCTGGATTCCAGCCTACAGGGATCTCAACTGGGGTCAGCCCACACCTCTCTGCTGCTGTATAAAAGCCAGAGAGGACACAGAGATACCTTCAGCTTGCCTTAGCAAGAAACGAAAATGGCAAAACCAGTTGAGTGAAGGAAGCAGCCATTATCTCTGGCATTTCCTCCTGCTGTCTCTTCTAGACAAACAATATCACCTGTGTCTTGTCTGGCCTGGCCCGGAGCCAGCCAGCTCTCAGGCAAACACAGACATTGCTAAACAGCAGGAGAACCAGTCAAGGGCTTCAGAGTCTGACAAAACAGAGGCACATAGAGGAAATTATACCTTTCTTAAACCAAGAGTCTGGGACAGCTCACATTCAATGCCAGCAGCAGGGGAGAGGTGGCATGCAGGGTCAGGTGCTCTTAGCAAAGCCTTTTCTACTCTCAAGTGATACACCTGCCTCAGGCTGTGACAGCCAGAAGATCAAAGCAGAGGGAATTCCTACAATTTCTACCTATTCATATATTAAAATCAGAGAAATCGGGTGTCTCCTTGGCTTCCTCTGGAAGCCTCTGTCTGGGTTCATCATCAAATACTGAGTCTCACTCTCCTGCCAACAGTGTGTGTTCCACCTCAGGTATCTTCCACCAAGTAGCTTTCATGTGGGGCTGCATCCACCTCCACCCTCCAAGCAGAACCCAGATTATTAGTCTCAAGGACCGGGAACACAGCCCAGAGATGTGTCACACCCCCACAACAATGTGCATCTATTAGTTATTCACTTGCCTTTCCCTTCTCAGTCCTTCTACCCCCCAAAAGAATGACATGCTGATTGCAGAAATGAAATACCTTGAAGGCTGGTCCAGGTGTTCTGTCCACATACGGCGTTTCTGACCCTTCTAGACGCAATGGGGTGCTTTCAATTTCACCCCATGTCATGAAAGGAGACTCGTTCACACCTAAAAACAAATTTTAGAACTCACGGTCATGCAAGATATTTGACTACTCAATCACCACAGAAAATCCAGAGAAGTGAATTATGAAATGCAGCAAATCCATCAACACAAAGGAGTTCTTCCCCTGTGGAGGAAATCACAGCCAATGCTGAAACGTGGTTCCCGTTAAAAGGACTTGACCTTAAACTGACAGGATTGCCCGGGGCTGTGTCACCCTCCAGGTTACAACTCCCCACCACCACCCTTTCCATGTGTTTATTTTTCTATTTGGGGAGCTTTTGCTCAGTGACACTTTTCTTTCTCCCTCTACAGTACTAGTCTTCCCCTTTGCCATTGTACGAAAACTCCTTCGACATGGAGAACTATTTAAAAGCAGGGAAACAGCAGAGGACTTAAGATACATGTAATAGCCAAATGTACCCTCAATTCACCTTGAGACCAGCCTGTGCCAAACAGTGACTGCACCCTCTCCAACAGCTACAACTGCAGAATAGATTCTAAAAGCCCGAATAAGTCATTGGCCAGAGAATCCTGCTCTCCAGGGTTTGGAAAAGGCATTTAGGCTGGAGAAAGGAGGTGTGTGCTCCAAATGCCACCTACAGGCTTTCTGCAGGAAAAGCCTCAGGAGGTTCACCTTTTAGCGTAGTAACAAAAGACAGAGAAACATAATGGCTGGTGAAGAACAGCTAAAAATTCAGATAGACATTTCCACTGGAAGAAAAATAATCAGTTCTAACTAAAAGCATCCTGTGGCTAATACATCTGAACAAAAGGAATTTATAATCCAGGAGCATATTCATAGAATCATAGAATGGTTAGAGTTGGAAGGGACCTTCAGACAAAGGAGGAACCTAGAAAGCAGTAGACTGGAGGAAAACAGCAGGTTACACTGTGAAGGAAGTGAGATGGGTCACATCCCTACGAGCCAGGTTGTACCATCACTCAGCAAACTACTGGACACACTGACACAAACGCTCCTTGCTTTGAAAAAATGAGCATATGAATTCACCAGGAGGTTAACCTTTGTGAAATGCTTGAATTCTTCTTTTTAAGCTCTAGAGAAGCATCACCCAGAGATAAAGCAAGCAGCCACAGCACCCTGGTTGCCTAGGAAGGCTCGCTGCCCTCAAGACGATCCCTAAGCAACGGCACAGCAGCTTGCTCAGAGCCTCTCGGGTACAGCACGGCCTCTCTTGCCGGTGCATCGGACCAGCATTTAAGCACTGCATCGAGCTGGCACACATATGCTATACCAGAAAGCCATCAGCTCATGAGACACATCCAGATAGAAGGCTTACTTCCTTCTCTAAACCAACGACACCCCAGCGTTGAACAAACAGAGCGTCAAAGTAAGTGGAGTAACAGTTCTCTTACATCAGAAAAAATAAGAAAACCCTCTTACCGGGGGCAGGGGAAGGGGTAGCCACAAATCCATATCCATTCACTTTTGGAGACTCTTGAGGTATCAGCTCTTTCCCATCTGGTCCCACTTTGCCCTGTTTGTACTGCAATAAAAAAAGACAACATCATTCATGTGGAGAAAGGTGTGAGTCAACTGGATCTAATGCACACACAGTTCTCCTGGTTGATAAACAACACCAGAGAGCAGAGTCTAACAAGGTTTTTAGTCAAAAGAAGTAAAATTATCCAACCTGAGCATTGAGGGCTGCAGCTTGTTGGAGCTGTGATTTGCTCACAGCTTGGCTAAAAGGGTCCTTCATAAAACGGGTGTTTCGATGGACAACTTCCCTGGGCTTCTTGAATACATCCTCCTCATCAGGAACACCTTGAAAAGCAAAAAAAGCTATTAAGGGCAGGCTCAGGTAGCCCCGGGGAGCGTGCTCGAAAGCTCCCAACCAACATGACACTTGCCATGCATTCCTACACAACACACAGTCCATCAGCAATTGCAGTGTGTATCTCTAGCAATTTAAAGCAATATTTGCACAAGATAATGCTTTGTCACACCTGAAATGTATAAATTAAGATCAGATTTTAATATTTTTTTGTCTTTTTAAGAAAACAGTCAACAAGACTTTCTTTTCTCTACTTCACTGTTTTGCAGAAACTATCCATAGCACATTAACAACCCAAAAGAAAACTGTGTTTACCAAACGATGTAGTTTTCTGTAGCAATCAAAGGGACCAAGAAGCCCAAGGAGCACTCTGAGCAGAAGCGAAGAATGAATAAAGATGACAAGTGCTCATAAATAATAAGACAGACCAAACTGGAAGGAGCTTTGGCTCCTGAAAACAAGTGCCCCTGTAATGTCTCTGTAATACAGATAACGTGCTTCTCAATGACAAATAGAACATGATCAGACTTTGCAATCAGAGGCAAAGGAGCAAAGTCCAAATAAAGAAAAGAAAAAAATGAAAAACTTCTTAACAACTTTGTATATGTGAGCTTCACTGAAGAAACAGTGCAGTATTACCAGCAGGAGTGGGTCAGTCATCTACAGAAGTGCTGTAAGTGTTGTTTGGAGTCCATCCCCCTAGAACCAATGCCCCTCCTGAGGAACCTGCACCCCTCACCTGTTGGGTAATACATGAGGGTGTTCCGAGCCGTGTACTCCCAGGTCTCCAGTCCGGCTTTCACATTCTCCAGGGCTTGTTGCTCTGCTGAAGGAAGTGCCAGGTTCTCATTTCGTCGCTGAAAGGGCAATGGAAAAAAAAAAATCCCACATTAAAACAAAGGGAACAAAAAAAAAAAATCAACAGAAATGGGTTTGAAAGAGGTTCCTGCGATCTTGTAATCAGGCACACACAACTTGGAGAGCTCAATCATGAGCTCAGCTCCCTGCCTTGGCACACTTTGCATCTGGCAAGGCACAAGCACTCTCTCTCTGCAAGTGGCACTTGAGAAACCATCCTGTTCCCAGGGGAGCTTGCAAACAACAACTCCATATGTAGTTTGGGCATAAAATCAAGTGAGAACTAAAGAATTAACTTCTCAGAAAAAATTATGTTTACAATTTTTTTTTATTACATCTTGTGACAACACTTATGGTGGTTCAAACTTTTTCTAGCTTTTCTCTACCAGTGCCACACTCAGAGCCAACGAATTATCATCTGTACTTATAGCAAGTTTCAAAAACAGAAAGTAAGATAATAATCTATTTAATCAAACAAGAAAGAAATACAGTAAAACAGTGTTTTCCCCACTGTGTCACTTTGGAAGAGCAGAGGTAGAGCCGAGCCATTTCCCTACCTGTGTGTACTCCTCTTCCGCGCTGTACAGCCAAGCGTGCTTGACCTTCTCCTTCTCTTTGGCCACTTCCATGATCTGCTCAAACGAAGCATTATCTTCACTCGTGTGCTTTGCTAAGAAGCTGTCCAGGCTGGGAAGTGCGTCTTTATCATCTTTTTCTCCATCTCCTAACAAGAGGAGGGAAGAAGCCTGAGGAAGTTTAATACCTCCCTTCTATGAGAGCGTTATACGTAACTCTTAATCCCTCTGACAGCGAGCCTTCTACACACCCACCAATAACTAACAGGAAGCTTAGTGAAAAAAAAATATAAATACAGAGCAGTACCATAATCAATTTTTTTTTAAGACATATAAGCCATTTTCACATAAAACCTTTTATGGCATTTATAGCTACTTATGTTAAAGGGAAAATGCACAACTGGTCAGCTACTAGCAGACATTTTTAACATTTGATATGAATAGCTCTGCCCCTACAATCTTTGTTTACTTACAGAATTAATTTCAGGTGACACTGGAAAAATATACTTCCTTCAAAGAGACCAAATCAGTTAAGAATTTACAGAGCCATAGAGAAAGCCATAATTGAGAATTCACACACACTTGATGTAGTGTTAAAACATTACATCCAGTTCAACTTCAGAACTAAAAGGTTAAAGGAAAATGCTTAAATATCTGCTAAATAGCCAAAACCCTCACAGGAGACAGAGCTCACAAAAATTATTTTCCTGCTGCTAAAGAATTCAGCTAGAGAAACATCATTCTCCTACCTTCCTCTGCAGCTTTGGTGCCAGCTTTGGACTTATTCCCAGAAGGAAGGGCACCTGGATGCACCTCTGGGGTTTCAAACGTGGCTGGAGTAACATCTGGGACAG
Source organism: Calidris pugnax (assembly GCF_001431845.1). Classification (NCBI taxonomy): domain Eukaryota; kingdom Metazoa; phylum Chordata; class Aves; order Charadriiformes; family Scolopacidae; genus Calidris; species Calidris pugnax. Next base: position 407,866 of record NW_015090858.1, on the reverse strand, counting down.
AAAAGCAAAGGTTCACATGGTTACCAGAGCTCAGAACAGGACACTTGCTGTGACATCCTCCACCACAGAAAGGGTCGTGTGTCAAACAAGTCACAGAAAACTTATCAAAAGAACATAGCTTAAGAGTTTCTGATAGTATAGTACTGCACATTAGAGCATGTAACATTCCCTAGGAAGATGCCCATAAGAAGTGGTTATTCAACAGCTGTTTTTTCCAAAACCATTCTCTCAAGAGGGAATTATTAGACACCATCAAAGAAATAAATCAGCATCAGCCATCAGATACTGGCTACTGCCCAGCTTGGTATACTAATTCCTATGCAATGTCAATCTTGATTCTTTAAGATAAGAACTACCTGCACAAAGTTAGATAAACCAGAGCAATAATATTAGCTATAAAACCTTTATGCCTGAGTAAGCCAGTTCTTACAGGGTGCAGGTGTGTCCCTCGATGATTTGCCCAAGGAGGAGCCAAACTTGATAGCAATTTGTCTCATTTTCTCCAAGTCACCGTTTTCCTCAGCCTCCAGATACTCCTTCTGCGCTCGCAGCTTCTCCACATCAGGAAAGAAATCCCGCTGAATGATCTTCTCTAGGCCCTACAAAGAGAGGGGCAACTGTAAGGCCGTGCTGGGACACCTCGGGGTGCCGGCTCAGCTACGGGCAGGACGGGAGGGACAGGAGGGACGAGCAGCCCCACGGGCGGGACGGGCAGCCCCACGGGCACAGCCCACGGGCGCTTCCAGCCGAGGCCCGGCCGCGCTGACAGCTGGCGCCGCAGAAGGTGCGGGAGCCCAAGAAACGACCCCAGGGCTGCCTCGTCCCTAGCCCGGCCCGCAACCGGTACCAGCGGGCTGTAGCCGCGGGCGGACCCGAGCCGGGCGGACCCGAGCCGGGAGCCGCTCAGCCGGGGTGCCAGGAGAGCGGGGCCTCCAGGGCCCGGGCCCAGGCCTAGGCCGGCCGGCCTACCTCGATGTAGGCCTCCTCATCCAGGATCTTCTTCTGGCGCTTCGGGGCCGGTGGGGTCGCCCCCTTCTTCGTCGCCACGACGGTGCCTGGGGCGGTAACCGGCACCACGGCACCGGAGGGGACGGCGGGAACCGACGCCGCCTCCATCGCGCCGGGGCCCGGGCGGGCGGGGAGCGCCCTCACCCTCCTCAGCTGCCGTCACCAGCGCGACGCCCCGTGACGTCACGCCCCCGCGCCGCAGGGAGCCGCAACGCCCCGCCCCGGGAGGCGCAGAAAGAAAAAAATGAAAAACTTCTTAACAACTTTGTATATGTGAGCTTCACTGAAGAAACAGTGCAGTATTACCAGCAGGAGTGGGTCAGTCATCTACAGAAGTGCTGTAAGTGTTGTTTGGAGTCCATCCCCCTAGAACCAATGCCCCTCCTGAGGAACCTGCACCCCTCACCTGTTGGGTAATACATGAGGGTGTTCCGAGCCGTGTACTCCCAGGTCTCCAGTCCGGCTTTCACATTCTCCAGGGCTTGTTGCTCTGCTGAAGGAAGTGCCAGGTTCTCATTTCGTCGCTGAAAGGGCAATGGAAAAAAAAAAATCCCACATTAAAACAAAGGGAACAAAAAAAAAAAATCAACAGAAATGGGTTTGAAAGAGGTTCCTGCGATCTTGTAATCAGGCACACACAACTTGGAGAGCTCAATCATGAGCTCAGCTCCCTGCCTTGGCACACTTTGCATCTGGCAAGGCACAAGCACTCTCTCTCTGCAAGTGGCACTTGAGAAACCATCCTGTTCCCAGGGGAGCTTGCAAACAACAACTCCATATGTAGTTTGGGCATAAAATCAAGTGAGAACTAAAGAATTAACTTCTCAGAAAAAATTATGTTTACAATTTTTTTTTATTACATCTTGTGACAACACTTATGGTGGTTCAAACTTTTTCTAGCTTTTCTCTACCAGTGCCACACTCAGAGCCAACAAATTATCATCTGTACTTATAGCAAGTTTCAAAAACAGAAAGTAAGATAATAATCTATTTAATCAAACAAGAAAGAAATACAGTAAAACAGTGTTTTCCCCACTGTGTCACTTTGGAAGAGCAGAGGTAGAGCCGAGCCATTTCCCTACCTGTGTGTACTCCTCTTCCGCGCTGTACAGCCAAGCGTGCTTGACCTTCTCCTTCTCTTTGGCCACTTCCATGATCTGCTCAAACGAAGCATTATCTTCACTCGTGTGCTTTGCTAAGAAGCTGTCCAGGCTGGGAAGTGCGTCTTTATCATCTTTTTCTCCATCTCCTAACAAGAGGAGGGAAGAAGCCTGAGGAAGTTTAATACCTCCCTTCTATGAGAGCGTTATACGTAACTCTTAATCCCTCTGACAGCGAGCCTTCTACACACCCACCAATAGAGCTGAACCCTCGCCATGCCAGCCCCTCGGCACGGCGGGTGGGTTGCCCCTGGCACGGGCTCTCAGAAGAAATCCCTGTTTCTGTGTTAGGGAACAAACTGCCTCGTCAGTAATACTCTTAATCCCTCTGACAGCGAGCCTTCTACACACCCACCAATAACTAACAGGAAGCTTAGTGAAAAAAAAATATAAATACAGAGCAGTACCATAATCAATTTTTTTTTAAGACATATAAGCCATTTTCACATAAAACCTTTTATGGCATTTATAGCTACTTATGTTAAAGGGAAAATGCACAACTGGTCAGCTACTAGCAGACATTTTTAACATTTGATATGAATAGCTCTGCCCCTACAATCTTTGTTTACTTACAGAATTAATTTCAGGTGACACTGGAAAAATATACTTCCTTCAAAGAGACCAAATCAGTTAAGAATTTACAGAGCCATAGAGAAAGCCATAATTGAGAATTCACACACACTTGATGTAGTGTTAAAACATTACATTCAGTTCAACTTCAGAACTAAAAGGTTAAAGGAAAATGCTTAAATATCTGCTAAATAGCCAAAACCCTCACAGGAGACAGAGCTCACAAAAATTATTTTCCTGCTGCTAAAGAATTCAGCTAGAGAAACATCATTCTCCTACCTTCCTCTGCAGCTTTGGTGCCAGCTTTGGACTTATTCCCAGAAGGAAGGGCACCTGGATGCACCTCTGGGGTTTCAAACGTGGCTGGAGTAACATCTGGGACAGAAAAGCAAAGGTTCACATGGTTACCAGAGCTCAGAACAGGACACTTGCTGTGACATCCTCCACCACAGAAAGGGTCGTGTGTCAAACAAGTCACAGAAAACTTATCAAAAGAACATAGCTTAAGAGTTTCTGATAGTATAGTACTGCACATTAGAGCATGTAACATTCCCTAGGAAGATGCCCATAAGAAGTGGTTATTCAACAGCTGTTTTTTCCAAAACCATTCTCTCAAGAGGGAATTATTAGACACCATCAAAGAAATAAATCAGCATCAGCCATCAGATACTGGCTACTGCCCAGCCTGGTATACTAATTCCTATGCAATGTCAATCTTGATTCTTTAAGATAAGAACTACCTGCACAAAGTTAGATAAACCAGAGCAATAATATTAGCTATAAAACCTTTATGCCTGAGTAAGCCAGTTCTTACAGGGTGCAGGTGTGTCCCTCGATGATTTGCCCAAGGAGGAGCCAAACTTGATAGCAATTTGTCTCATTTTCTCCAAGTCACCGTTTTCCTCAGCCTCCAGATACTCCTTCTGCGCTCGCAGCTTCTCCACATCAGGAAAGAAATCCCGCTGAATGATCTTCTCTAGGCCCTACAAAGAGAGGGGCAACTGTAAGGCCGTGCTGGGACACCTCGGGGTGCCGGCTCAGCTACGGGCAGGACGGGAGGGACAGGAGGGACGAGCAGCCCCACGGGCGGGACGGGCAGCCCCACGGGCACAGCCCACGGGCGCTTCCAGCCGAGGCCCGGCCGCGCTGACAGCTGGCGCCGCAGAAGGTGCGGGAGCCCAAGAAACGACCCCAGGGCTGCCTCGTCCCTAGCCCGGCCCGCAACCGGTACCAGCGGGCTGTAGCCGCGGG
>NW_015090858.1:395249-403166 GCF_001431845.1 Calidris pugnax | reverse complement strand
GAAGGACGCCCTGGGGCTGTGGGGCAGGGGAAGGACGCCCCGGGGCTGTGGGGCAGGCGAAGGCCCTGCAGGGAGCAGGCCCTGCTGGCGGGCACCGCCAGGGTCCCCCCCGCCCTAGCTCCCCACAGCACGCACAGAGGGGATGGGACAGTTTTATTTATCTCACAGCTTTACAGGAGGCGGTTTCCCTTTGGCCCTGCCGGGGACAGGGACACCACGCTGCCGGGGAGCCGGGGGGGGCAGGGGTGAGCTGAACCCTCGCCATGCCAGCCCCTCGCCAGGGCGGGTGGATCGCCCCTGCCACAGGCTCTCGGAAGAAATCCCTGTTTCTTTGTTGGGGAACAAACTGCCTGTCAGTAAGCCCAACCCCAAAAGCAACTCCAGATGCCATCAGGGTGCTGAAAATCAGACACATTCATTTGCAGGATATTTTGCAAATCTACAGTAGTAAAACAAGCACAAATACTACCCACACGGAGCAAAGACAAGGAGGGGAGTCTCCCCTTCCCCTGGAGCCCACCTACGTGACACCAGTACAGCCCAGTCCCCTGCACGGGCTTTGGGCAGTGGTTTTGCTGAAGCATCTGGGGGTGAGCATCTGCCCGGTGAGTTATCTGCCACGTGAACTCGGGTTGGAAGAGAAACTGGGACATGGAAGTGCCGTGTCTGCTTTTATCTCTCCTCCTCCCCTGGGAATCACAGTGATTCCCCTTTTGCTTCATGAGTCCCTCTCAGGTACCCCCCTACGGAGCCTTTTGGCCACGGGCAATGGGCGCTCTCAGCCTTCATCCGCCGAGACGCGGCCTGCAACCCCTAAGAGCTCTCCTCGGGGGGCTTCTTGGTGCCTTGGAGGATCAGTGCCGAGGCAGACGCCCTCTTCTGATGCCGCCACTTGGCCCGACGGTTTTTAAACCAAACCTAGAAAGTGCAAAATGAGAAAAGAACTTCTGAATTTCACATGTTACTTGCAGGGGGGAGCAGGCAGTTTCACTCCTGGGCTGCACGGTGTAAGCTTTAGGATACTGCGTTATGTTTCCCAGTATAAAAGTTTGATACAAAATGTAATCATTCTCTCCCTTACATGTAAGGGGCACGAGGGAGCTGGGACCCCCTCACAGCAAATTCAGAGGTCAGGCAGACCACGTAAGTAAGGAATCTACACGTGGGTCAGGGGATGAGCAGAATGGGGCACGTCTGTGTGTTTATAGAGGTGATTCTGGGAGAGGGGGAGTGTGTGAGTTTATGATCCCAGAACAAATCAGCCCAGCAGAACTCTATAATCTCCCATTACTTGCCAAAACTAAACTGTGTGTTATCGAATGCCCAAGAATTGTTTTTAAAATGAGGCCCTGGGTCTGCAGCTCCCGAAACAGGCAGCTGAGAGAACCCTGTGTTGTTTCGGGGTTGCAGTGAACAACAGCTCAGGAAGGGGCAGGGTCTCACCTCCACCCTCTCCTCCTTCAGGTGGATGCGGTTCGCCAGGTGCTCGCGGGTGATGACGTCCGGGTACTGGTTCTGGTGGAAAAGAGTCTCCAGGGCCTGCAGCTGGTCCTCGGTGAATATGGTGCGATGCCGGCGCGTCCGGCGCTGGATCTGGTGGAAAGCCTGCAGCTGGCCGGGGTTCCCCGGGGGACTCTTGCAGACCCTGACGGCCGAGTGGAAGAGGCGCACGGGCCAGGGGAGCCGGGCGTCTGCGGGGGGAGAGGGACAGCGTTAGGGGTGGGGGCTGAAACACCCGTCTCAGGGCAGTTCCAGTCCTCACACGGGGGTCTTCTGAACTTTTAGGATGCTCCTGAGATGCATTTTTACATGTTTGTTACTTTTTTTTAACTTTTTTTCTTTTTTCCTAGGTATAGCCAAAACCTCTTCACCTTAAAGGACGAGCAATGCTCCCCAGGGCTGGTGTTCTCAGGAACCCCTGACACAGCTCTGCTCGTGGGCAGCGTGACCCTGGGGCCCCACACTCCACAGACAACTTCCACCCCCTGGAAACATCATCCTCTCAAGTGTTTTACAATAAAACAGTAATACAGAGTAATAAATAGCCCCTGCTGCTTTTAAGAACCTGTTAACATTGTGGGGAGAAGTGCCTGCTCTTGGTAGCCCTGCTCGGCTCGCCAGAGCTGAGGTCTGAGCAGCCCACCCTGGTGACAGGCCAGAATGTCACCCAACTCCCAGGTTTTCCCCTTCACCCAGCACTGCCTCCACGAGCCCCCCACCCTGAACCAAACCCAAGCACTCACCCAGCCAACTCGGCGAGTCCTGCAGGGAACGGGTGCTCCGGTGGGAACAGCAGCAGCAGTTGCAACCTGCCCCTTCCAGCTCTTCCTCTTCTTCCTCCTCCTCCTCCTCCTGCAGGGAGCTGCCGGGGATGGTCTCCAGCTCACACAGCCCCTTGGGAGCGCAGTCCAAGATGCCCCGCAGGCACAGCGGGACCAGGACCTGGGAGCTCTTCTCTGCTGGGCTGGAGAGGATGTCCTCGATGCTGAAGGAACATGGCTTCTTGAGGCCTCTCCTGCCGGTGTCGGCGTCCGGTGTGGGCTCCAAAGACATCGTCTGCTGGCAGCGTCGGCTGCAGGGATGGGCAGCTCAGGCTGAGCAGGGTTTGCTCTCCGGGTGCTTGCCCTGGAGTGGGGTCTGGCAGGGCAGAAGGCGGCTTATGTAGCTCTTAAAATGGACCAGCAAAGGCACCCTGGTTCGCCCCTTTGTCTTGGCATTTCAAGCGACTCTCATTCTCGCAGCCGAGTTTTTATTTTATACCCACACACAGAGTTTTTCTCCTTCCAACCTGGCTGCTTTATGGCTGGAGCCACCCGGCTGCCCCAGGCGCGGGGGCGGCCGCAGCCGGGCCCTGCCGGTGCGAGGCCTTTGGCACCCCCAGGCCGCGCGTTGGGTGTCTCACCCCCAGCGCCCCCGGGACCGCCCGCAGGGCTCCTCGGAGACACCCCGGGGGGCAGGACCGGGTGCCGGAGGGCGGCAGAAGGCCTTCCCGGGGCTGTGGGGCAGGAGAAGGACGCCCTGGGGCTGTGGGGCAGGGGAAGGACGCCCCGGGGCTGTGGGGCAGGCGAAGGCCCTGCAGGGAGCAGGCCCTGCTGGCGGGCACCGCCAGGGTCCCCCCCGCCCCAGCTCCCCACAGCACGCACAGAGGGGATGGGACAGTTTTATTTATCTCACAGCTTTACAGGAGGCGGTTTCCCTTTGGCCCTGCCGGGGACAGGGACACCACGCTGCCGGGGAGCCGGGGGGGGCAGGGGTGAGCTGAACCCTCGCCATGGAGCCACCCTAAATATATATATATATAGAGAGAGAGATATAATCCCTTTGGAAAGAAAACCGTAAACCCCCTTGTGAATAAAATAAATTCTAACTAATCTTGGCAGCTTTGTGAAGGGTTAGTGTGGATCTAAGATTTAGCTAATCCCACAAAAATGACTGGAGAAGGAAATCTGATTTCTCCATCTCGGGTGTAGATTTGAGGTGGTTATGATCTCCATTGTGCTGCAGCCTCCGATCCAAGGAAGGGGGAGGATAGCTGTTCCCAGCCCGGAAATGGACCAGAGGATTAACTCCTTAAAAGAAGCAAATTATCCCTTTCTCTGGCCAAATGAAAGCTTTCCCATCAAAAGAGAGCTGTCATATCATACAATATGAGAGAGGAGAGAGTTCAGCTTAATAAAAAATCATTTTTAATGATAGCACAGCCTTTGGCTGCGCCAGAACTCTCTGTGAAAGTTGATTTATTTTCTGCTGAAAGCAGAGAAATTGTATTTTCCCTCCTTCCCCTGTCCCCCACCTCCGCTGCCCTAATCACAGTGACAATACAGGCGCTTTGCATGTATCCAACACGTTCTGTGTAAGCATTCAAAGCCCTTAATAAATTAGATTATGGGCAGCTCCGTGGCACAGCTCAGCGGCACGTACCCCAGCTCGGTGTGGGGAAGGGGAGGAGAGGGGCTGCTGCCTCCGTGGGCGGGCAGGTGGGCACAGAGGTCTTGGTGCCACCACAAATGGGTGGTTTGGTGAGCCCAGAGCAGCCAGGATGGTGTCTGGGGCAGCCGGGCTCCCCCAAAGCCTCGTCACTCCAATTCCCAACTCCTCCTGGCCAGCAAGAGAAACTGGGGGGAGGCTACAGCCGAGAGCAGTGGCTCGGGATGGGAGGGGATGCCTGGCACTGACCCTCCTGAGGGTCAAACAGCAAGGCCTGGGGAGATGGGATGCACAGGAGGAGAGAGGACATCTTCCATCTTGGGTTTAAAGCTGAAACGAGTAGCTGGGGTTCAGACAGAGAACCCAGGGTTGAGCTCGGGTCACTTAGGAAAGTTTAAACCCAGGTTCTATTGCCCTCAGTGCAGGTTAAGCCAAGGTGAGTAGAAAGGCTTTAGGAGCTTACCTGGAGAACCCTCTCCCGCTTGGTGTTTCTTCGCAAGCAGGAGAAGATACTGGTCCCACTCATGGCACAGCAAGGAGACACAGAGGTGAAACCACTGCTCATCAAAGGTCCTCGTGGCATCTCGTGACTTCACACTGAACAGCCCAGTGACCCCTCCAGCATCACACGAAAATGAGACCCAGTCTCCAGGAGAGCCCCCTCGCAGCCCCTTGTTCTCCATGGCCCTGCACTCTGCCTGCCCTTCCTCATGCTGCTGGTGTCCTGGCACGGGGAAGAGATGCCCCATAACCGTTCTACCTCTGACCCTCAAACCTCTGTAAAGTCCCACTGAAACCAAACCACTGTTTTTTCTCCCGTCCCTGTATTTCCCCCTCCCGCAGCCATTCCAATGGCATCACCTAAATAACAACCACACTCTGTGCATCTTCACGTATTTGCTGTGGGTTTGAGAGGACAGCACCTTCATGGCTGCCCATCTGGACACATTCACTGCTGCCCAGCCAAGGTGTCAGGGCTGCGGAGAGGGACCAGGGACACCCCAACGCCAGGGACCAGCACAAACTGCTCCCAGCTTTGACACACATACCCAAGTGCTGGCTCAGGAGAAGGATGTGGGGCCGGGCTCTGCTCCCCACAGAGGGGCTGTGGGGCAGGAGAGCAGGGACACACCAGGGGAAGGTGCAGGGTCTGACCCTTTTTGCTCTTGGCTGCAATAATCATAGGCCTGAAGCAGATTAATTCTCATTCCCCGTCCTCCACAAAGGACACCTTTCCCTGCCCTCCCCTGCCCGTCCCTGCCTTCCCACCCCACGTGCACTTAGCCTATTAGGATCTCCGCTGATTGCTTTCTTTCATTCCTCCCATACCTTTCACTTCAGAAAATGGACTGGTAATACTTCTTTTATCAAAGAATTATGGGATTTGGGACCCAGATCTTACAAAGAGACTTTTGATAGCTGCTGGTAATCAAATCCCAATCGGCGGACACTTCTCTGCGCCCTGTTACCGGAGAGGAATAAAGGAAAGGGATTATTGATGTTCTGTTTACTGAGCCTCCGGGAGATAGGATCGCTGGGCTATTTCATATTAGAAAAGGAAAGGAAAATAAAACAAGAAAGAAAAAAAATGCAGACAAGAGAGGACAATATAGATATAGATAAAAAGAAAAGAAACAGGCTCTTATCATTTTCTTATTGGTTAAGGAGATTCCAAAGCCATTATAGAGGATTAGAAAAAAGGTTAATCTGCTTTAGCCGTTCACTTGTCAAAAGTGAATTTATAGGGTTTGAAAAATCCTCCCTATGGTGAAACCAGAAAAAGTCTCCCTCTCTCTCCCCCGCCCCTCCCTCCTGCAGGCAGCACAAGGGAATGGGAATGGAGACCCCAAAATGTTGGAGCACCTTCCTTTTCCCTGCCCCTGCCTGGGCACTTGCCCCCGGGGGAGCTCTGGTTCGGCAGCACTTCCCCAGTTCCCTCCCCGATGTGGGGTGGCCGTGGGGCTCGAGGAGCAGCTCCAAGGGATGTGATCATCCTCCCATGCTGCTCTGCCTTACCTGGGGCAAATCCCAGGCTGTTCCATGGGTTGGTATCGGCAAACCTGGCCCCGTGACTGAATTTGGGCACCCAGATGATTTCTAAAGCGGAACAGAGATGGACGCTGCTCGTAAATGCTGCCAAATCTCCAGGCTGGGCCTTGTCTGTCCCCAAGTGAAGTGCTCACCCAGGGAGCTGCATCTCAGCATCCTCCTCATCACCCAGCGCAGATGCTGGCCTGTCCCAGCCAAGTGGCTGCCTGTGCCACTGATTTACCCAAGGGGCTGATGCCCATCGCTCGCCCCAGTGCCACTGTGAGACACAACCCAGGGGAAAAACAGTCTTTCAAGGTCAAAACCAGCCCAGAGAACTTTCTTGTAAGTTCAGTGGCATGCGTTGGTCAGGAGTTATAGCTATATTTAATAAAGACACAGAAATCATAGAATCATAGCATGGTTTGGCTTGGAAGGGACCTTTAAAGTCATCTAGTCCGGCTCCCAGATCATGCCTGTTGTAAATACTTCAACCCTGTGCCGAGTGGCAAAAAGAACCCAAACAAAACCAGTTGGATTTGATGATAATTAACATAAGGTCTTATGATAAATCTGTTCCTCTCTCCGAAGGCCATTCCATCCTGCAGGAAGAAGTGGAGTCCCTCCACTGGCTGTTAGGGATCACTGTGATGATGGGGATGCTGGCTAAAAGGGGTGCTGGCTAGTGGGGATGCTGGCTAAAAGGGATGCTGGTTAGAGGGAATGCTGGCTAAAAGGGATGCTGGCTAGAGGGGAGGCTGGCTAGAGGGGATGCTGGCTAGAGGGGAGGCTGGCTAGAGGGGAGGCTGGCTAAAAGGGGAGGCTGGCTAAAAGGGGAGGCTGGCTAAAAGGGGAGGCTGGCTAACGGGGATGTTGGCTAAAGGGGATGCTGGCTAAAGGGGATGCTGGCTAAAGGGGAGGCTGGCTAAAGGGGAGGCTGGCTAAAAGGGATGCTGGCTAAAAGGGAGGCTGGCTAGTGGGGGGGCTGGCTAACGAGGATGCTAGTTAAAAGGGATGCTGGCTAAAAGGGATGCTGGCTAACGGGGATGTTGTGGAAATGCTGGCTAACGGGGATGCTGGCTAACGGGGATGCTGGCTAATGGGGATGCTGGCTAACAGGGATGCTGGCTAACAGGGATGCTGGCTAGTGGGGATGCTGGCTAATGGGGATACTGGCTAACGAGGATGCTAGTTAAAAGGGATGCTGGCTAAAAGGGATGCTGGCTAAAAGGGATGGCACCCATGGCTTAGCAGGAGAGCAGTGGGGGAACCAAACCTCCTCCGACGCACCGAGGCAGGAGGGAGCGAGACAACAATTTCACTCCGAACCATTTAATTTAATCCAGAGATTTTACAACCTCTCACCTTGCCGGGTTTCCCCTCTGCTGGGTACCAAGCACCAGCTCCCCGACTTTTCAGCCCTTCTTGGGCGGGTGGGGGGAGGAAATTCTGGCTTTTCCCGCTCACTATAGAAACGGCTCGAGATGATGTTGCTTTTTTAACCCCTGAATCGCAGCCTGTGGTGGATCCAGGGTCGTGCTGAAGGCGACGGGCGAAGGCGAGCATCCCCGCCCGGCGACGGCCGTCGCCGGGCGGGGATGCTCGCCTTCGCCCGTCGCCTTCAGCACGACCCTGGATCCACCACAGGCTGCGATTCAGGGGTTAAAAAAGCAACATCATCTCGAGCCGTTTCTATAGTGAGCGGGAAAAGCCAGAATTTCCTCCCCCCACCCGCCCAAGAAGGGCTGAAAAGTCGGGGAGCTGGTGCTTGGTACCCAGCAGAGGGGAAACCCGGCAAGGTGAGAGGTTGTAAAATCTCTGGATTAAATTAAATGGTTCGGAGTGAAATTGTTGTCTCGCTCCCTCCTGCCTCGGTGCGTCGGAGGAGGTTTGGTTCCCCCACTGCCCTCCTGCTAAGTCATGGGTACAGGTCCCTCTAGCCAGCATCCCCCCTAGCCAGCA
>NW_015090858.1:376131-394823 GCF_001431845.1 Calidris pugnax | reverse complement strand
CGCCCTCCCCTGGCCAGACAATGCTGCTGCAGCCGGCAGAGAGCCCTCACAAGCCGGGGCACTCCAACCCTAACCCCTACCACGCTGGGGCACCCCTACCCCCATCCAAATCGAGCTGGGGTACCCCCCCTCCAACCCACATTGACCTGGGGAACCCTAACCCTGAGCTCCACCGAGCTGGGGTACCCCCCACCCCAATCCCCGCCGAGCCGGGGTGTCCTCACCGGGGTGTCCTCACCGCTGTCCCCATCCCGTTCCAGGAGCACTGCCAGGAGATGCAGGGACAAGCACCTGGAGGAGGCTCTCCGGCTGTCGCGGGCGCTGAGCGAGGGTCTGCGGGCGCTGGGTGAGGCGGAGGCACGGCCCCTGCTCCGCTGCGTCCTGGCTTTCCAGATGGAGGCAACCGGCAGCTCCAGCTCCTTCCAGAAACTGGAACAGGTCCGTAAGGCAACCGTGGCTTCAGAGCTCTGGCAGCCACCAATGTGAGTGGCACAGCCCCGGTGCGGCGCGTCCTTACCAGTGAGGAGGCCACGGTGATGCCACGGAGCTCCCCAAAAAGCGTATTATGGCTGGGATCTGTCGGGGGCCCGGGCTGACTCGGGGTGTCTCTCGGCAGATGGTGACCCAGCTGGCGGTGGGGAAGGAAGCCCTGCTGTCCCGGGAGGTGGGCGCGCTGCTGGCCGGCCTGGTGCCGCCGGGAGAGGTGAGAGCACCCCAGGTGTGCGGTGGCACCAGCTTTCGCAGGGGCTTGGCTGGAGCCCCTTGGTGACAGGGGCCCCTTCTCTTCCCCCCGTGCTGGGGGCTCGCCCTCGCTCGCAGCCGGTGACACGTGGCTGCCCATCACACCAGCCCTTTGCTCATCGCTGGGACAGTTTCTGGCGCAGGCAGGACCCTCCTGTCCGAGGCACCGAGCCCCAGCGTGTTGTCACGCAGGTCAAACTGTCCTTCTGCCCCCACAGGTGCTGTCTCCTGGGGACCTTCAGTCAGGTCAGTCTCTGCTCCTGCCCCTCTGGAGGCTTCTCCCAGCCCTCGGGACACCTCCTGCCCACCCACACCGGGTCCTCTGCGCTGGTGGGAGGGGGAGCAGGGACCAGGCGGATCCGTGGGGTCTCTGAGGAGGTCCCAGCAGCACCCAGTGGCTGTGCCCACCCGCCCGGGATGGCCAGAAACCAGACAAAGCATCCCCCAAAGCATCCCCTGCATCCCAGCCCCGTTCTTACCCCGCTTCCTGGCAGCGTGGCCCTCAGTGTGACCAGGAGCAGGGCTGGCTGCAGGCACAGTGACAGGAGCTGATGCTGTCCCCTTGCCCACAGTGTGCATGTTCATGGAGGAGAGCAGCCTGGGCCGGCAGCACTGGCAGCAGAACCTGGCCCCGCTGCTGCAGGGCCTGGCCACCACCTTGCGCTGGGTGCTACGGAGCCAGCCCCCTCCCGCCGGCACGTGGGGCTACCTGGCTGTCAAGGTAAGAGCCAAATCTCAAAGCAGAATCACAGAATCCCATGGGGTTGGAAGGGACCTCTGGAGATCATCCAGTCCAACCCCCTGCCAAAGCAGGTCCACCCAGAGCAGGTCCCACAGGACCATGTCCAGGTGGGTTTGAATGTCTCCAGAGAAGGAGACTCCACCACCTCCCTGGGCAGCCTCTTCCAGGGCTCTGCCACCCTCACAGGAAAGAAGTTCCTCCTCATGTTTAGGGGAACTTCTTATGTTCAAGTTTGTGCCCATTTCCTCTTGTCCTGTCCCTGGGCACCGCTGAAAAAAGGCTGGCCCCATCCTCCTGACACCCACCCTTTAAGAGGGGAAGGAGAAGTCCCTGCAAGGACTGTGTGGGACCGTCCAGGAGGGATGTGACACACAGAGCCACTTTGAATGGCCACCCCGTCCCTGAGGTTTTCCGGAGGTGGGGGACGCTGACTGCCATCCCTGCAGCCCCCGTCTCTCCTCTCCCCCAGGCCTGCCTCCAGCTCTTCCAGGCGCTGCCGAAGGACGTGGCCCCCCTGGTGTGGAGCACGGCGGGGAAGAGCAAAGCCCTGCAGAGCCTGCTGGGGCTGCTGCTGGAGGTGTCATGGGGGAAGGTATGGAGAGGGAAGGGGCTGCCTGTCCCAAGAAGCAGAGCATCCTTCCTGGGTGCTTTCTCCATTCCCCTCCCCGAGGGGAGCCCGCAGAGGCAGCCCCAGTCTTTGGGGTGTCCGGGGACCATGTCTGCTGGGGTTAAATGGGGTCTTGGTTTTCAAATGGTGCTTTGAGCTGTGCCTTTGCCTCCCGTGCAAGTCCAGGCCCCAGACAAGGAGACGCGGCTGCTGGCGGGGACAGCCCTGAGCATGTTGGTGAACACGGCCCCCCAGCCCCAGCGCGGGGCCAGCGCCGCCCTGGCCCTCTTCCAGCTCCCCCACCGAGGAACATGCTCCATCCCGACCCAGGGTCAGCCTCTGGAGAAGGGGACACCAGGTACAGGTGTGTCTGGGTGCCAGGGGACACCGACCAGTGCCACCCAGCAGCGGTGTGAGCTGGACTCCCCTGTGGTGTCCTGCTCTTGGGGCCTGGGAGCCCCAGCTGCCACCGGCCACCTCCCACGGTCACTCCGGGATGAGCAGGGCAGGTGGCTCTGGGATCAGCACTTGGGTTTGCCACCTTTTGGCCACCTCACACAGGTCGTTTCCCACCAGGTGCAGGGCAGCTGAAGTTTGGGGAGCTGGAGGTGGAGGTTCCCCCTGTCCCGGAGCCAGATGGGCTGGAGAAGCTGGTGCTCACCAGGGGTTTGCTGACGTGCTGCAAGACCGACATCCTCAGCTGTCAGCTGGAGAGCTTCACCCACCGGGTAGGAGAGCTCAAACCCACCAGCCAGGGATTGGGAGAGCCCCTTGGGCAGGGCTGGCAGCCACTGGCATGGGCTGTGGGTCCCCAGGGAGGTGGCCAGGCTGCACCGCTCCACACCAGCAGCTCCACGTGTCCTGCTGAGCACGGTGCCTCAGCCAGGAGCCTGCTTTTCCAAAGACACCTGACGGGGGATTTCCATCTCCCGGGGAGATGAGAAGCCAGGAGCTGCCAAAAGTAGTCCCTGCACAAGCAAAGCTCTGCCCGTTTCTGATGTGTCCCGAGTCCTCAAGAGCTGAGGGGTTCCAGACAGGGACCAAACTGCTGTAGAAGCAGAAAAAGCAGGCAGTGCTCTCCTCCCTGAGCCGCTGTGTTCCCCCAGGCCTGCCTGCTGCTGGACGTGGTCCTTCCCACGGTGTGTGCCCTCACCAAGGAGCAGAAGGACTGCCACTACTACTGCTTCCAAGGTAGGAGACAACGACCCCGCCGCGGCAGGGAGGTTTGGAAGGTTCACTGTGCTCCTGGAGCCCCTGCAGCACCTCATCTTCTCCCAGAGAAGATGCTTTTCTGGATCTTGGTAGATCTAGTTTGGAAACGGCAATTAATTTCTGCTCCAGCCGGGTGGGCACTAACCCTCACAGGCTCTTGCGTACCTGATGGGGACGCTGTCCCCCTGACACACGGGGTCCCTGATCCCCCGTCACCCCTCGCTGTCTCGGCTGTGGGCAAGTTGTGGGGTGAGGGCTGCAGGGCTGCTCTCTGCTTTGGCAGCCTGTGCCCTGTGGCTGCAGCGCCTGCGGGACAGCCTGCCTGCCCTCCAGCGCCTGACGGGGACCCGCGTCCTGGGACAGGACACCGAGCTGCTCCAGCGGCTCACCCAGCTGCTGTGGGACAACGCCGAGACCCCGGTAAGGATGGGGGTACTGAAGGTCTGTGTCACAGCAGCCAGAAACAGCCCTCGGCTGCTGTTCCCCTGCCTGTAACGCACCCTGGAGCTGCTCGTTTCAGCTCCATCAACCAACCACATCCCCTTCCCAGTGGCTGCCTGCACCCGTGCTGCTGAGGCCGGGGCACTCATCACACCTGGCCTCTGCAGGGCCCCCGTCCCAGTGCTTCACCCTCCCCACCAGTGCATCCCAGCCTGTCCCCATCTGCTGGCTCATCACCATCCCCAGCTCCTAACCCTGTGGCTGCCAGACAGTGCTGAAAGCTCGCAGGCACAGGAGAGCAAAGGGTCTCTCCTGCTGCAGGGAGACAGGAGGGGAAACCCACCCTAACCCCTCCTGCTTGCCCTCCTTCTCCCCCCAGGTGGAAGGGGTGTCCGAGTTCATCCACACCTCCTTCCGACTGCTCCTGGAGATCTACCACCTCGAGTGCCAGCACTTCCAGGACCAGGAGAGACCCCTCTACCAACAGATGCTGCAGAGGGTGGTCTCCATGCCGTGGCAAATCAAAGCCAGATACGTGCCCCTGTGTGCCGTCGTTCCCTACCTGGGCAGCCAGCAGGTAGGGAGGGCTCGGTCCTGGCTGGCACCACTGCTGGGGTGGCACAGTCTCTGTCCACTGCCGGTCACCTCCTGCCCATCTCAGCCATGCAGGCACCTTTCCCAGCCAAGGGATGGTGTCCCTAGTGGGGCAGAGAGCTGGAGCTGGAAGGATGCACCCCTGGGGACTGCCCGTGGGGAGGGGAGCTTTGCCAGCCCCTCCCCTGGCCAGACAATGCTGCTGCAGCCGGCAGAGAGCCCTCACAAGCCGGGGCACTCCAACCCTAACCCCTACCACGCTGGGGCACCCCTACCCCCATCCAAATCGAGCTGGGGTACCCCCCCTCCAACCCACATTGACCTGGGGAACCCTAACCCTGAGCTCCACCGAGCTGGGGTACCCCCCACCCCAATCCCCGCCGAGCCGGGGTGTCCTCACCGGGGTGTCCTCACCGCTGTCCCCGTCCCGTTCCAGGAGCACTGCCAGGAGATGCAGAGACAAGCACCTGGAGGAGGCTCTCCGGCTGTCGCGGGCGCTGAGCGAGGGTCTGCGGGCGCTGGGTGAGGCGGAGGCACGGCCCCTGCTCCGCTGCGTCCTGGCTTTCCAGATGGAGGCAACCGGCAGCTCCAGCTCCTTCCAGAAACTGGAACAGGTCTGTAAAGCAACCGTGGCTTCAGAGCTCTGGCAGCCACCAACGTGAGTGGCACAGCCCTGGTGTGGCACGTCCTTACCGGTGAGGGGACCACGGTGATGCCGTGGAGCTCCCCGAAAAGCGTATTGCAGCTGGGATCTCTCGGGGGCCCGGGCTGACTCGGGGTGTCTCTCGGCAGATGGTGACCCAGCTGGCGGTGGGGAAGGAAGCCCTGCTGTCCCGGGAGGTGGGCGCGCTGCTGGCCGGCCTGGTGCCGCCGGGAGAGGTGAGAGCACCCCAGGTGTGCGGTGGCACCAGCTTTCGCAGGGGCTTGGCTGGAGCCCCTTGGTGACAGGGGCCCCTTCTCTTCCCCCCGTGCTGGGGGCTCGCCCTCGCTCGCAGCCGGTGACACGTGGCTGCCCGTCACACCAGCCCTTTGCTCATCGCTGGGACAGTTTCTGGCGCAGGCAGGACCCTCCTGTCCGAGGCACCGAGCCCCAGCGTGTTGTCACGCAGGTCAAACTGTCCTTCTGCCCCCACAGGTGCTGTCTCCTGGGGACCTTCAGTCAGGTCAGTCTCTGCTCCTGCCCCTCTGGAGGCTTCTCCCAGCCCTCGGGACACCTCCTGCCCACCCACACCGGGTCCTCTGCGCTGGTGGGAGGGGGAGCAGGGACCAGGCGGATCCGTGGGGTCTCTGAGGAGGTCCCAGCAGCACCCAGTGGCTGTGCCCACCCGCCCGGGATGGCCAGAAACCAGACAAAGCATCCCCCAAAGCATCCCCTGCATCCCAGCCCCGTTCTTACCCCGCTTCCTGGCAGCGTGGCCCTCAGTGTGACCAGGAGCAGGGCTGGCTGCAGGCACAGTGACAGGAGCTGATGCTGTCCCCTTGCCCACAGTGTGCATGTTCATGGAGGAGAGCAGCCTGGGCCGGCAGCACTGGCAGCAGAACCTGGCCCCGCTGCTGCAGGGCCTGGCCACCACCTTGCGCTGGGTGCTACGGAGCCAGCCCCCTCCCGCCGGCACGTGGGGCTACCTGGCTGTCAAGGTAAGAGCCAAATCTCAAAGCAGAATCACAGAATCCCATGGGGTTGGAAGGGACCTCTGGAGATCATCCAGTCCAACCCCCTGCCAAAGCAGGTCCACCCAGAGCAGGTCCCACAGGACCATGTCCAGGTGGGTTTGAATGTCTCCAGAGAAGGAGACTCCACCACCTCCCTGGGCAGCCTCTTCCAGGGCTCTGCCACCCTCACAGGAAAGAAGTTCCTCCTCATGTTTAGGGGAACTTCTTATGTTCAAGTTTGTGCCCATTTCCTCTTGTCCTGTCCCTGGGCACCGCTGAAAAAAGGCTGGCCCCATCCTCCTGACACCCACCCTTTAAGAGGGGAAGGAGAAGTCCCTGCAAGGACTGTGTGGGACTGTCCAGGAGGGATGTGACACACAGAGCCACTTTGAATGGCCACCCCGTCCCTGAGGTTTTCCGGAGGTGGGGGACGCTGACTGCCATCCCTGCAGCCCCCGTCTCTCCTCTCCCCCAGGCCTGCCTCCAGCTCTTCCAGGCGCTGCCGAAGGACGTGGCCCCCCTGGTGTGGAGCACGGTGGGGAAGAGCAAAGCCCTGCAGAGCCTGCTGGGGCTGCTGCTGGAGGTGTCATGGGGGAAGGTATGGAGAGGGAAGGGGCTGCCTGTCCCAAGAAGCAGAGCATCCTTCCTGGGTGCTTTCTCCATTCCCCTCCCCGAGGGGAGCCCGCAGAGGCAGCCCCAGTCTTTGGGGTGTCCGGGGACCATGTCTGCTGGGGTTAAATGGGGTCTTGGTTTTCAAATGGTGCTTTGAGCTGTGCCTTTGCCTCCCGTGCGAGTCCAGGCCCCAGACAAGGAGACGCGGCTGCTGGCGGGGACAGCCCTGAGCATGTTGGTGAACACGGCCCCCCAGCCCCAGCGCGGGGCCAGCGCCACCCTGGCCCTCTTCCAGCTCCCCCACCGAGGAACATGCTCCATCCCGACCCAGGGTCAGCCTCTGGAGAAGGGGACACCAGGTACAGGTGTGTCTGGGTGCCAGGGGACACCGACCAGTGCCACCCAGCAGCGGTGTGAGCTGGACTCCCCTGTGGTGTCCTGCTCTTGGGGCCTGGGAGCCCCAGCTGCCACCGGCCACCTCCCACGGTCACTCCGGGATGAGCAGGGCAGGTGGCTCTGGGATCAGCACTTGGGTTTGCCACCTTTTGGCCACCTCACACAGGTCGTTTCCCACCAGGTGCAGGGCAGCTGAAGTTTGGGGAGCTGGAGGTGGAGGTTCCCCCTGTCCCGGAGCCAGATGGGCTGGAGAAGCTGGTGCTCACCAGGGGTTTGCTGACGTGCTGCAAGACCGACATCCTCAGCTGTCAGCTGGAGAGCTTCACCCACCGGGTAGGAGAGCTCAAACCCACCAGCCAGGGATTGGGAGAGCCCCTTGGGCAGGGCTGGCAGCCACTGGCATGGGCTGTGGGTCCCCAGGGAGGTGGCCAGGCTGCACCGCTCCACACCAGCAGCTCCACGTGTCCTGCTGAGCACGGTGCCTCAGCCAGGAGCCTGCTTTTCCAAAGACACCTGACGGGGGATTTCCATCTCCCGGGGAGATGAGAAGCCAGGAGCTGCCAAAAGTAGTCCCTGCACAAGCAAAGCTCTGCCCGTTTCTGATGTGTCCCGAGTCCTCAAGAGCTGAGGGGTTCCAGACAGGGACCAAACTGCTGTAGAAGCAGAAAAAGCAGGCAGTGCTCTCCTCCCTGAGCCGCCGTGTTCCCCCAGGCCTGCCTGCTGCTGGACGTGGTCCTTCCCACAGTGTGTGCCCTCACCAAGGAGCAGAAGGACTGCCACTACTACTGCTTCCAAGGTAGGAGACAATGACCCCACCGCAGCAGGGAGGTTTGGAAGGTTCACTGTGCTCCTGGAGCCCCTGCAGCACCTCATCTTCTCCCAGAGAAGATGCTTTATCTGGATCTTGGTAGATCTAGTTTGGAAACGGCAATTAATTTCTGCTCCAGCCGGGTGGGCACTAACCCTCACAGGCTCTTGCGTACCTGATGGGGACGCTGTCCCCCTGACACACGGGGTCCCTGATCCCCCGTCACCCCTCGCTGTCTCGGCTGTGGGCAAGTTGTGGGGTGAGGGCTGCAGGGCTGCTCTCTGCTTTGGCAGCCTGTGCCCT
Source organism: Calidris pugnax (assembly GCF_001431845.1). NCBI lineage: Eukaryota > Metazoa > Chordata > Aves > Charadriiformes > Scolopacidae > Calidris > Calidris pugnax. The sequence goes on along the minus strand of NW_015090858.1, from coordinate 386,714 downwards.
GTGGCTGCAGCGCCTGCGGGACAGCCTGCCTGCCCTCCAGCGCCTGACGGGGACCCGCGTCCTGGGACAGGACACTGAGCTGCTCCAGCGGCTCACCCAGCTGCTGTGGGACAACGCCGAGACCCCGGTAAGGATGGGGGTACTGAAGGTCCGTGTCACAGCAGCCAGAAACAGCCCTCGGCTGCTGTTCCCCTGCCTGTAACGCACCCTGGAGCTGCTCGTTTCAGCTCCATCAACCAACCACATCCCCTTCCCAGTGGCTGCCTGCACCCGTGCTGCTGAGGCCGGGGCACTCATCACACCTGGCCTCTGCAGGGCCCCCGTCCCAGTGCTTCACCCTCCCCACCAGTGCATCCCAGCCTGTCCCCATCTGCTGGCTCATCACCATCCCCAGCTCCTAACCCTGTGGCTGCCAGACAGTGCTGAAAGCTCGCAGGCACAGGAGAGCAAAGGGTCTCTCCTGCTGCAGGGAGACAGGAGGGGAAACCCACCCTAACCCCTCCTGCTTGCCCTCCTTCTCCCCCCAGGTGGAAGGGGTGTCCGAGTTCATCCACACCTCCTTCCGACTGCTCCTGGAGATCTACCACCTCGAGTGCCAGCACTTCCAGGACCAGGAGAGACCCCTCTACCAACAGATGCTGCAGAGGGTGGTCTCGATGCCGTGGCAAATCAAGGCCAGATACGTGCCCCTGTGTGCCGTCGTTCCCTACCTGGGCAGCCAGCAGGTAGGGAAGGCTCGGTCCTGGCTGGCACCACTGCTGGGGTGGCACAGCCTCTGTCCACTGCCTGTCACCTCCTGCCCAGCTCAGCCATGCAGGCACCTTTCCCAGCCAAGGGATGGTGTCCCCAGTGGGGCAGAGAGCTGAAGCTGGAAGGATGCAGCCCTGGGGACTGCCCGCGGGGAGGGGAGCTTTGCCAGTTGATGCCCACCATAATCTGGCCAAAAGCAGCTTGGGGTACCAGAGATGCTCAGTGCCACGGGTGACCGCAGTGTGGTCTGCACCCAGATCTGTCCCCCACCTTCAGCGTGGCAGGGAACTCAGTGCCACGGGTGACCGCAGTGTGGTCTGCACCCAGATCTGTCCCCCCCCCTTCAGCATGGCAGGGAGCTGAGGGTCATCTGCCTTCTTCCCAGGTGCTGGACGCCTACCCGGACCTTCCGCAGCACCTCCTGAGCTGCCTCTCCACCAACCACCTCTGTCCCACCGCCACCGAGGTCTACAAGGCCCTGGTGCGGCAGCAGCGTGCCGAGGGGCAGGGGGGCACGGAGGCAGCCCTGGCAGAGCGGTGGGCACTGGCCTGGCTGCCCCTGCTCTCCCAGGCCCTCCGCTCCCCCCTGCCCATCCTGCAGAGCAATGTCGCCAACCACCTCCTGGCCTGGACTCTGCAGCAGCTCCCGGCTGCCCACGCACTGCTGGCTGCCCGCTTCAGCGCCCGGGACACGGCGTCGCTCCGGGCGTGGGTCTCGCTGCTGAAGGCACAGAAGAGCGTGGCGGGGACCCTGCCGCTGCGGGGCGAGGAGCTGGAGCGTCTCTCCTGCTGCCTGGGCGCCCGGGAGGACGGCGTGCGGCTGGCGGCGCTGGGTCTCCTCTGCTGCAGCCCCAGCACCAACCGACCCCTCTCGGGCAGCGAGATGCGGCTCCTGCGGGAGTTCCTGCCCCTCAACCTCAACTGCGACTCCTCCTCGTTCCGGCAGCTGCTGCAGGCGGCGGTGAGGAAGGCGCTGGTGCGGCTGCGGGACAGCTCGCTGGCCCAGCTGCGAGGGAAGGTGGCCCAAGGAGCCCAGCCCAGCCAGGGAGCGGAGCAACTGGCCCAGGCAGTAGGTGAGGTGGCCACCCCGGCACCTCCACCTTGGTCCCAGGGGATTCACACACAGGTGCCCAGCCTGGCATCAATCTCTGCCTGCAGGATTCGTGGAGTGGCTGCTGCAGCTCAGCATCACCTCGCTCAGCCCGGGCGCCAACTACCAGAGGAAGAAGACGGCTCTGCTCCTCCTGGCCGCGGTTCTGGAGACCTGCACGGACACCTGGAGCCCCGAGAGGAAGAAGGGCCAGCCCCCACGTGAGTACGGGCTGCATCACCCCTCGGCTGCAGGGCTGCTCTCCCCTGTCCCTGTCCCACCGCCCCGTGTCCCCACCGCAGGGACCATGGCCACGCTGCTGAGCTACGCCAGGCAGAGCGGCTGCTGGGACTTCTTCTCCCAGCCCAATTTGTTGGCCCTGCTGAGCTGCTTGCAGGACAGCACTAACGAGGTGAGCCTTAATTGTCGTAAAGCAGCCTGCCTTGGCCCTGAGTGGGCTCAGAGGGGAAGGACGGTGAGCTTCCCACACGATGGGCTCCCCCTTCTGCCCTGCTGCTTCCCCCCCCATCTTTTGTACCAATTCCTCCCACCTCCCCTGTTTTGGCAGATCAGAGACTTGGCCTCGGAGCTTCTTGTCCGTTACTTTCCCCCCACGTTCCCTGAGCCCATCGCCCTGGCTCTCTTCCAGCTGGCCCAGGAGGCCCTGGGCAGCCCGCGAGTGCAGGAGGCTGAAGCTGGAGCCGTGCTGATGAAGACCATCCTGCAGAAGTATGAGCCCCCCCAGCCTCCTCCTCCCCACAGCAGCCCCTGAGAGCGTGTCAGCAGCCCCTGAGTGTCACCACAGGCTGCATTTACATCTCAGGGCAGCGAGGGCTTGGCTTTGAAATAGCCTTGGAGTGGGGAGCTGGGTAGGGTTGGGGCGCAGGACCCCAATCTGGGGTAGGAAGGAGCCGCACAGCACGACTTGGGCAGAAAACTCCCTCGTCCTTGCAGCAGCCTTTACCTCTGCCCCCAGGTCGGACAGCAGCACCATGAAGAGCCTGGCCCTGGAGGCTGAAGCAGCCCCCACGTTGCCCAACCGAGGGCTGTGCTTCGCCCAGCACCTTCTCCACGTGCTGCAAGCCCAGTACGCGGCGGCGTGCCAGGACCTGCTGCAGGCAGCAGCCACCGCACCGATGCACGGTACGTCCCCAGCCGGGCAGCTAGTGGCTCCTACGGCCAGTCTGGGAGCACGCAGGAATTGTACAGGCAGGAATGGGGCCACAACTCGGTGCTGATGCCAAATCTTGCCTCAGTTTCCCCATATTGCTGCTCCACCTGCCCAGCGTGCCCATCAGTAGGGGCCCTGCTTGCTCCCCTGCCCGTGAGCCGCCTCAGCTGCAGGCTCGGGGAGGAGGGATGGGGTGTCACCAGCCCCGGCTGTGACCAGAGGTGGTGTTTGTGCAGGAGCCATCGCAGCCCTGCGGAGGTGCCTGCTCCAGGTGCCGGAGGTGGCCGCCTCCATGCGGGCAGCAGAGCTGGCGCAGAGCTGGCAGGAGCTCCTCACCCGCCTGGTGACCACCACCAAGGACATCACCTCCTTCCTTCTGGGCGCTCTGCAGAGCCAGCGAGGCCCCGGCACCGATGAGCAAGGTGAGTGTGTCCCATGGCCGGGAACCAGCCCCTGGAAGCACCAACACCTCCCTCCCAGCTCTCCTGGACCCAGCAGCCCTCCAAACCTGCGGGGAAGGGACTTGCTTTGGGACACACTGTGGGACAGGAGACAGTGTCAATTGTGTGTGCTCTGAACAGGGGGTCCTCCCCACCCCGCCAGCAACATCCCCCTCCCTCTGCCCCACACCGCCCCGCTCACACCAGGCTTCTCCCTTCCGCAGCTGCGGCCCCATCGTTTGCAGACATGGGGAACGCCATCGGCTCCCTCATCATGCTGGGGAAAGGCCGGGGGCAGGAGGAAGAGGAGGAGGAGGACTCAGTCCTGCTGTCGGAGGAGCACAGCCTGATCCTGACCTGCTGCTGGGTGTCGGTGAAGGTAGGCACCCCTCCCCATGGCACCGGGGACAGGGGCACCCCAGCACAGCAACCACCACCCAGCTCACCCCCGCAGCCGGGCTCCTCGGCTCCCCTCGGGGCATTCTCCCTCCCTGGGGACTAATGATGGGGAATCTCTGCCCTTACCTCAGAGCTGCCACAGAACATCCTCACTCCCTGCCAGGGAGGATGCAACCTCCCTCCTCCCCAAAAGCAGCCACCTCCCCACCTGCCCTGATGTAGCCCAGCTGGGTCCCAGGCACTGACAGACCCCAGCTGTGGCAGAGCCAGGCTCCCCAGCTTGTAGCCCATCATGGCTCCTTTCTGATAGCCACCCATCCTGCCTTCTCCTCCTCTCCAGTGGCAGCCTGCAAAAAGGCCCTCTCTGCCCTGGGAAACCTGGGAGACCTTCTCGCTCTCTCCAACTCCCTGAAAGGAGGGTGTAGCCAGGGGGGGTCGGTCTCTTCTCCCAAGGAACAGCTGATGGGACAAGAGGAAACGGCCTCAAGTTGCCCCAGGGGAGGTTCAGATTGGAGATTAGGAACAGTTTTTACACTGAAAGAGTTATCAAGCCTTGGACCAGGTTGCCCAGGGAAATGGTGGAGTCACCATCCCTGGAGGTATCTAAAAGCCAGGCAGACATGGTGCTGGGGGACATGGGTCAGTGGTGGCTTTGTCAGTGTTGGGTTGATGGTTGGATGATTTGAAGGGTCCCTTCCAACCCAGGCAATTCTATGATTCTGTGGAACCGCCGTGCTGCAGAGCCTGCGTGTGCTTGTGGCCATCCCACTGCCCACACTGCCCGGTGGTGCTGGCAACCAAGAGGGTTTGTCCTGGGGGGGTAATGGCAGCCCCCCCCTGTGCTTCCCTGCGGCAGCTACAGCGGGGCAGGACAGGAATGGGGCAGCCCCACGGCCGGTCCCCGTGACCTTCTGCTTCTCCACAGGAGATCGGGCTGCTCTTGGGGGGCCTGACTGAGCTGCTGCTGGCCCCCCCAGTGCTGCCTGCCGGATGGGGGTCCCTCCTGCCGTTCAGGTTGGAGATTAGGAACAATTTTGACACTGAAAGAGTTATCAAGCCTTGGACCAGGTTGCCCAGGGAAATGGTGGAGTCACCATCCCTGGAGGTATCTAAAAGCTGGGCAGACATGGTGCTGAGGGAGGTGGGTCAGTGGTGGCTTTGTCAGTGTTGGGTTGATGGTTGGATGATTTGAAGGGTCCCTTCCAATCCAGGCAATTCTATGATTCTGTGGAACTGATTTGAAGGGTCCCTTCCAACCCAGGCAATTCTATGATTCTGTGGAACCAATCAAGGCCAGATACGTGCCCCTGTGTGCCGTCGTTCCCTACCTGGGCAGCCAGCAGGTAGGGAAGGCTCGGTCCTGGCTGGCACCACTGCTGGGGTGGCACAGCCTCTGTCCACTGCCTGTCACCTCCTGCCCAGCTCAGCCATGCAGGCACCTTTCCCAGCCAAGGGATGGTGTCCCCAGTGGGGCAGAGAGCTGAAGCTGGAAGGATGCAGCCCTGGGGACTGCCCGCGGGGAGGGGAGCTTTGCCAGTTGATGCCCACCATAATCTGGCCAAAAGCAGCTTGGGGTACCAGAGATGCTCAGTGCCACGGGTGACCGCAGTGTGGTCTGCACCCAGATCTGTCCCCCACCTTCAGCGTGGCAGGGAACTGAGGGTCATCTGCCTTCTTCCCAGGTGCTGGACGCCTACCCGGACCTTCCGCAGCACCTCCTGAGCTGCCTCTCCACCAACCACCTCTGTCCCGCCGCCACCGAGGTCTACAAGGCCCTGGTGCGGCAGCAGCGTGCCGAGGGGCAGGGGGGCACGGAGGCAGCCCTGGCAGAGCGGTGGGCACTGGCCTGGCTGCCCCTGCTCTCCCAGGCCCTCCGCTCCCCCCTGCCCATCCTGCAGAGCAATGTCGCCAACCACCTCCTGGCCTGGACCCTGCGGCAGCTCCCGGCTGCCCACCCGCTGCTGGCCGCCCGCTTCAGCGCCCGGGACACGGCGTCGCTCCGGGCGTGGGTCTCGCTGCTGAAGGCGCAGAAGAGCGTGGCGGGGACCCTGCCGCTGCGGGGCGAGGAGCTGGAGCGTCTCTCCTGCTGCCTGGGCGCCCGGGAGGATGGCGTGCGGCTGGCGGCGCTGGGTCTCCTCTGCTGCAGCCCCAGCACCAACCGACCCCTCTCGGGCAGCGAGATGCGGCTCCTGCGGGAGTTCCTGCCCCTCAACCTCAACTGCGACTCCTCCTCGTTCCGGCAGCTGCTGCAGGCGGCGGTGAGGAAGGCGCTGGTGCGGCTGCGGGACAGCTCGCTGGCCCAGCTGCGAGGGAAGGTGGCCCAAGGAGCCCAGCCCAGCCAGGGAGCGGAGCAACTGGCCCAGGCAGTAGGTGAGGTGGCCACCCCGGCACCTCCACCTTGGTCCCAGGGGATTCACACACAGGTGCCCAGCCTGGCATCAATCTCTGCCTGCAGGATTCGTGGAGTGGCTGCTGCAGCTCAGCATCACCTCGCTCAGCCCGGGCGCCAACTACCAGAGGAAGAAGACGGCTCTGCTCCTCCTGGCCGCGGTTCTGGAGACCTGCACGGACACCTGGAGCCCCGAGAGGAAGAAGGGCCAGCCCCCGCGTGAGTATGGGCAGCATCACCCCTCGGCTGCAGGGCTGCTCTCCCCTGTCCCTGTCCCACCGCCCCGTGTCCCCACCGCAGGGACCATGGCCACGCTGCTGAGCTACGCCAGGCGGAGCGGCTGCTGGGACTTCTTCTCCCAGCCCAATTTGTTGGCCCTGCTGAGCTGCTTGCAGGACAGCACTAACGAGGTGAGCCTTAATTGTCGTAAAGCAGCCTGCCTTGGCCCTGAGTGGGCTCAGAGGGGAAGGACGGTGAGCTTCCCACACGATGGGCTCCCCCTTCTGCCCTGCTGCTTCCCCCCCCATCTTTTGTACCAATTCCTCCCACCTCCCCTGTTTTGGCAGATCAGAGACTTGGCCTCGGAGCTTCTTGTCCGTTACTTTCCCCCCACGTTCCCTGAGCCCATCGCCCTGGCTCTCTTCCAGCTGGCCCAGGAGGCCCTGGGCAGCCCGCGAGTGCAGGAGGCTGAAGCTGGAGCCGTGCTGATGAAGACCATCCTGCAGAAGTATGAGCCCCCCCAGCCTCCTCCTCCCCACAGCAGCCCCCGAGAGCGTGTCAGCAGCCCCTGAGTGTCACCACAGGCTGCATTTACATCTCAGGGCAGCGAGGGCTTGGCTTTGAAATAGCCTTGGAGTGGGGAGCTGGGTAGGGTTGGGGCGCAGGACCCCAATCTGGGGTAGGAAGGAGCCGCACAGCACGACTTGGGCAGAAAACTCCCTCGTCCTTGCAGCAGCCTTTACCTCTGCCCCCAGGTCGGACAGCAGCACCATGAAGAGCCTGGCCCTGGAGGCTGAAGCAGCCCCCACGTTGCCCAACCGAGGGCTGTGCTTCGCCCAGCACCTTCTCCACGTGCTGCAAGCCCAGTACGCGGCGGCGTGCCAGGACCTGCTGCAGGCAGCAGCCACCGCACCGATGCACGGTACGTCCCCAGCCGGGCAGCTAGTGGCTCCTACGGCCAGTCTGGGAGCACGCAGGAATTGTACAGGCAGGAATGGGGCCACAACTCGGTGCTGATGCCAAATCTTGCCTCAGTTTCCCCATATTGCTGCTCCACCTGCCCAGCGTGCCCATCAGTAGGGGCCCTGCTTGCTCCCCTGCCCGTGAGCCGCCTCAGCTGCAGGCTCGGGGAGGAGGGATGGGGTGTCACCAGCCCCGGCTGTGACCAGAGGTGGTGTTTGTGCAGGAGCCATCGCAGCCCTGCGGAGGTGCCTGCTCCAGGTGCCGGAGGTGGCCGCCTCCATGCGGGCAGCAGAGCTGGCGCAGAGCTGGCAGGAGCTCCTCACCCGCCTGGTGACCACCACCAAGGACATCACCTCCTTCCTTCTGGGCGCTCTGCAGAGCCAGCGAGGCCCCGGCACCGATGAGCAAGGTGAGTGTGTCCCATGGCCGGGAACCAGCCCCTGGAAGCACCGACACCTCCCTCCCAGCTCTCCTGGACCCGGCAGCCCTCCAAACCTGCAGGGAAGGGACTTGCTTTGGGACACACTGTGGGACAGGAGACAGTGTCATTTGTGTGTGCTCTGAACAGGGGGTCCTCCCCACCCCGCCAGCAACATCCCCCTCCCTCTGCCCCACACCGCCCCGCTCACACCAGGCTTCTCCCTTCCGCAGCTGCGGCCCCATCGTTTGCAGACATGGGGAACGCCATCGGCTCCCTCATCATGCTGGGGAAAGGCCGGGGGCAGGAGGAGGAGGAAGAGGAGGACTCAGTCCTGCTGTCGGAGGAGCACAGCCTGATCCTGACCTGCTGCTGGGTGTCGGTGAAGGTAGGCACCCCTCCCCATGGCACCGGGGACAGGGGCACCCCAGCACAGCAACCACCACCCAGCTCACCCCCGCAGCCGGGCTCCTCGGCTCCCCTCGGGGCATTCTCCCTCCCTGGGGACTAATGATGGGGAATCTCTGCCCTTACCTCAGAGCTGCCACAGAACATCCTCACTCCCTGCCAGGGAGGATGCAACCACCCTCCTCCCCAAAAGCAGCCACCTCCCCACCTGCCCTGATGTAGCCCAGCTGGGTCCCAGGCACTGACAGACCCCAGCTGTGGCAGAGCCAGGCTCCCCAGCTTGTAGCCCATCATGGCTCCTTTCTGATAGCCACCCATCCTGCCTTCTCCTCCTCTCCAGTGGCAGCCTGCAAAAAGGCCCTCTCTGCCCTGGGAAACCTGGGAGACCTTCTTGCTCCCTCCAACTCCCTGAAAGGAGGGTGTAGCCAGGGGAAGTTGGTCTCTTCTCCCAAGGAACAGGTGATGGAACAAGAGGAAACGACCTCAAGTTGCCCCAGGGGAGGTTCAGGTTGGAGATTAGGAACAATTTTGACACTGAAAGAGTTATCAAGCCTTGGACCAGGTTGCCCAGGGAAATGGTGGAGTCACCATCCCTGGAGGTATCTAAAAGCTGGGCAGACATGGTGCTGAGGGAGGTGGGTCAGTGGTGGCTTTGTCAGTGTTGGGTTGATGGTTGGATGATTTGAAGGGTCCCTTCCAATCCAGGCAATTCTATGATTCTGTGGAACTGCCGTGCTGCAGAGCCTGCGTGTGCTTGTGGCCATCCCACTGCCCACACTGCCCGGTGGTGCTGGCAACCAAGAGGGTCTGTGCCAGGGGGGCAATGGCAGCCCCCCCTGTGCTTCCCTGCGACAGCGGGGCAGGACAGGAATGGGGCAGCCCCACGGCCGGTCCCCGTGACCTTCTGCTTCTCCACAGGAGATCGGGCTGCTCCTGGGGGGGCTGGCTGAGCTGCTGCTGGCCCCCCCAGCGCTGCCCACCGGATGGGGGTCCCTCCTGCCACTCCCCACCCTGCAGACAGCCGCGAGGGTCTTCCAGGAAATCCTGCTGCGGTGCCGGCACTGGGTAAGAGCGTGTCCCACCTGGGGTGGCTCAGCCCCATGCCCACCCCTCCAGCCCTGTCCCGGTAGCCGGGGGCTCTCAGGGGTGTTCAGTGGGGCAGGGTCTGCTCTGGGGCCACGGGGCACGGCTGGGATCCCAGCACCAGAGCCCATCACATCCCCACACCATCACCTCTTCTCGCTTCCTCCTTCCCCTTTGCAAGGAGGTTTCTGGGGGCCATGAGGGGCTGGTGGGGGACCCCTGTGTGGTGGGCTGCCGTGCTGCAGAGCCTGCGTGTGCTTGTGGCCATCCCACTGCCCACACTGCCCGGTGGTGCTGGCAACCAAGAGGGTCTGTGCCAGGGGGGCAATGGCAGCCCCCCCTGTGCTTCCCTGCGACAGCGGGGCAGGACAGGAATGGGGCAGCCCCACGGCCGGTCCCCGTGACCTTCTGCTTCTCCACAGGAGATCGGGCTGCTCCTGGGGGGGCTGGCTGAGCTGCTGCTGGCCCCCCCAGCGCTGCCCACCGGATGGGGGTCCCTCCTGCCACTCCCCACCCTGCAGACAGCCGCGAGGGTCTTCCAGGAAATCCTGCTGCGGTGCCGGCACTGGGTAAGAGCGTGTCCCACCTGGGGTGGCTCAGCCCCATGCCCACCCCTCCAGCCCTATCCCAGTAGCCGAGGGCTCTCAGGGGTGTTCAGTGGGGCAGGGTCTGCTCTGGGGCCACGGGGCACGGCTGGGATCCCAGCACCAGAGCCCATCACATCCCCACACCATCACCTCTTCTCGCTTCCTCCTTCCCCTTTGCAAGGAGATTTCTGGGGGCCATGAGGGACTGGTGGGGGACCCTGCGTGGTGGGAGGGGCACCCATCATGGCACAGGGGCCCCCTTTGTGGCGCGGGGACCTGAGGCTGCTCTGCCCTAGGGAGCGGTGGAGGGCTGCAGCATGGGCTTCACCAAGTTCTGTGCCGCTCTGCTGAACCACCCGGACCCGGAGCTGCAGGCCATCCCACAGAACATGCTGGAGCAGGTACCATGTGAAGGGTCCCTTCCAACCCAGGCAATTCTATGATTCTGTGGAACCGCCGTGCTGCAGAGCCTGCGTGTGCTTGTGGCCATCCCACTGCCCACACTGCCCGGTGGTGCTGGCAACCAAGAGGGTTTGTCCTGGGGGGGTAATGGCAGCCCCCCCCTGTGCTTCCCTGCGGCAGCTACAGCGGGGCAGGACAGGAATGGGGCAGCCCCATGGCCAGTCCCCGTGACCTTCTGCTTCTCCACAGGAGATCGGGCTGCTC
>NW_015090858.1:250921-375814 GCF_001431845.1 Calidris pugnax | reverse complement strand
GCCCCATGGCCGGGAACCAGCCCCTGGAAGCACCGACACCTCCCTCCCAGCTCTCCTGGACCCGGCAGCCCTCCAAACCTGCAGGGAAGGGACTTGCTTTGGGACACACTGTGGGACAGGAGACAGTGTCATTTGTGTGTGCTCTGAACAGGGGGTCCTCCCCACCCCGCCAGCAACATCCCCCTCCCTCTGCCCCACACCGCCCCGCTCACACCAGGCTTCTCCCTTCCGCAGCTGCGTGCTCGTTCTGCCCCATGTCCCCCCTCAGTGTCCCCTGTGCCCCCCCAGCTGCCTGGCAGCCACAATGCTGCAGGGCAGGGCTGGTACGGCCGGTCCCCACCCTGCAGAGCAGCTTCGGAGGCCGGGGGCAGGAGGAAGAGGAGGAGGAGGACTCAGTCCTGCTGTCGGAGGAGCACAGCCTGATCCTGACCTGCTGCTGGGTGTCGGTGAAGGTAGGCACCCCTCCCCATGGGGCTGGGGAGAGGGGCACCCCAGCACAGCACCCACTGCCCAGCTCACCCCCACAGCCGGGCTCCTTGGCTCCTCTCAGGGCATTCTCCCTCCCTGGGGACTAACGATGGGGAATCTCTGCCCTTACCTCGGAGCTGCCACAGACCATCCTCACTCCCTGCCAGGGAGGATGCAACCTCCCTCCTCCCCAAAAGCAGCCACCTCCCCACCTGACCTGATGTAGCCCAGCTGGGTCCCAGGCACTGACAGACCCCAGCTGTGGCAGAGCTGGGCTCCCCAGGTTGTAGCCCATCATGGCTCCTTTCTGATAGCCACCCATCCTGCCTTCTCCTCCTCTCCAGTGGCAGCCTGCAAAAAGGCCCTCTCTGCCCTGGGAAACCTGGGAGACCTTCTCGCTCTCTCCAACTCCCTGAAAGGAGGGTGTAGCCAGGGGGGGTCGGTCTCTTCTCCCAAGGAACAGCTGATGGGACAAGAGGAAACGGCCTCAAGTTGCCCCAGGGGAGGTTCAGATTGGAGATTAGGAACAGTTTTTACACTGAAAGAGTTATCAAGCCTTGGACCAGGTTGCCCAGGGAAATGGTGGAGTCACCATCCCTGGAGGTATCTAAAAGCCAGGCAGACATGGTGCTGGGGGACATGGGTCAGTGGTGGCTTTGTCAGTGTTGGGTTGATGGTTGGATGATTTGAAGGGTCCCTTCCAACCCAGGCAATTCTATGATTCTGTGGAACCGCCGTGCTGCAGAGCCTGCGTGTGCTTGTGGCCATCCCACTGCCCACACTGCCCGGTGGTGCTGGCAACCAAGAGGGTTTGTCCTGGGGGGGTAATGGCAGCCCCCCCCTGTGCTTCCCTGCGGCAGCTACAGCGGGGCAGGACAGGAATGGGGCAGCCCCATGGCCAGTCCCCGTGACCTTCTGCTTCTCCACAGGAGATCGGGCTGCTCTTGGGGGGCCTGACTGAGCTGCTGCTGGCCCCCCCAGTGCTGCCTGCCGGATGGGGGTCCCTCCTGCCGCTCCCCACCCTGCAGACAGCCGCGAGGGTCTTCCAGGAAATCCTGCTGCGGTGCCGGCACTGGGTAAGAGCGTGTCCCACCTGGGGTGGCTCAGCCCCATGCCCACCCCTCCAGCCCTGTCCCGGTAGCCGGGGGCTCTCAGGGGTGTTCAGTGGGGCAGGGTCTGCTCTGGGGCCACGGGGCACGGCTGGGATCCCAGCACCAGAGCCCATCACATCCCCACACCATCACCTCTTCTCGCTTCCTCCTTCCCCTTTGCAAGGAGGTTTCTGGGGGCCATGAGGGGCTGGTGGGGGACCCCTGTGTGGTGGGGGGGCACCCATCATGGCACAGGGGCCCCCTTTGTGGCACGGGGAGCTGAGGCTGCTCTGCCCTAGGGAGCGGTGGAGGGCTGCAGCATGGGCTTCACCAAGTTCTGTGCCGCTCTGCTGAACCACCCGGACCCGGAGCTGCAGGCCATCCCACAGAACATGCTGGAGCAGGTACCATGCTCGTTCTGCCCCATGTCCCCCCTCAGTGTCCCCTGTGCCCCCCCAGCTGCCTGGCAGCCACAATGCTGCAGGGCAGGGCTGGTACGGCCGGTCCCCACCCTGCAGAGCAGCTTCGGGCTCCAGCCAGCAGGTCTCCAGCCATATCTCGGGTGGGTTTTGCTCCTCAGGGCTTAGAAGCGCTGAGCGGACCCCGCAGCAGCTCGATCACACGCCGTGCTGCCGGCTTCCCCATGCTCTTCCTCTGCATCGCCAGCGGGGAGGCCCCGGCGCAGGCACGGCCGCTGCTGACCCGCTGTGTCCAGACGCTGCTGGCCTTGGCCACCACAGCCCTGCCACAGGACTGGGACCAGACCCTCGACCTCCCGCAGGTGAGCTCCTGGCTGCTGTAGCCCAGCTGGGGACAGGGTGATCTGCAGGAGGTCCCCTAAAGGGAGCGGTGCCAGGTAATCAAGCAGGAGGGTGAGCAAAATAACCACCATCCTGGCCATGCTGCCTGTCCTGAGAGCCCAAGAGCTGGTGGCCCCTTGGCTCCCCCGTCTTTCCCACCATCTCTCCTTCACTGGGAAGCATGAGCCCCCTCCCCACGCAGCGTGCTGAGCCCCCCGTGCTCTCCCCAGGTGTGTGCCTGCCACGTGCTGCAGACGCTGGTGCGTGGCGCGGGGCTGGGTGGTGCGGTGCTGCGGCACGCCACGCCGATGGTGGCCCTGGCCCTGCGGGGCTTAGGCTCCCCGTGTTGGGCCATGAGGAACGCAGCCATCCAGCTCTTCAGTGAGTACTGGGGGGGAGACATCCCCGCAGAACCGACACAGCCCCCCAGGGTCTGGGCTATGGCAGGGGGTAGAGGGGACCTGACTCTGCTTTCTGCCCCATCCCTTTAGGTGCCCTCACGTCCCGGCTGCTGGGCCAGCAGCGGAGCCGTGGGGAGGGCTGCCCGGCGGAGGGGGTGAGCCTGCAAGCCTTCCTGGGGCAGCACCTCCAGCTTGGCACCGTGCTGCTGGGCGAGCTGGGGACGGCCACCCTGCCCACACCGGGGGGGCCCCAGCTGCACCCCGCGCTCCACGCCGTCCTCACCCTCCTGGCCCAGCTGCAGCCCAGCGCTGATGGCCCCGGCAGGTGAGGGGGCAGTGGGGATGCAGCAGGACGTGGGGATGCAGTCCCCAGCCTGGCCCTGGCTCTCACTCCGGCCCGAGCATCACCACACAGGCAGTGGGGATGCAGCAGGACGTGGGGATGCAGTCCCCAGCCTGGCCCTGGCTCTCACTCCGGCCCGAGCATCACCACACACGGTGCCCTTCTTGTTTCGCAGCCGCTCTGCTGGTTTCCTGGGGCCGCTGCTGGAGCTGGCAGGGAGCCCCATCTTCGCCGTGCGCTCCATGGCTGCCAAGGCACTGGTGCCCGTTGTCCCACCCCCCCAGCGCCGGGGTCTCCTCCTGCAGCTGGCCCGGCAGCTCCCCACCACCCCCAGAGGGGTCTGCTCACACAACGCCGTCCACGGGCGCCTGCTGCAGATGCGGGCGCTGCTGGCCCCAGCTCCGGGCACCGAGGGGTGAGTGGTCCCACGCCGTCCCCCCCCTCCATGGCTGCTCTGTGCCAGGACGCAGTGTTTTGGGGTGCAGGCCCCACGGTGAGGCAACATGTGTCCCCGCAGGCTGTCGGCCGAGGCGCTGCGCCCTGTGGCCCTGGAGCTGGAGGCGCGGGGATGGCTGCTCACCCCCGCCCAGCGCTGCCCCCTCGTCCGCGACGCCTTCCTCCAGGTCCTCGCCCTCCTGCCTGCCTCCTGTAGCCCCGGCTTCACCCAGAGCATCCGTGAGGCCATCAGTGCTGAGCTGGGCGGCCTCCCGCCGGGGGCAGAGCCGGGATGTGCCGAGCCACAGGTACTGCTGCCTGCCAGGGAAATCACCACCGGGACCTTCCTGCTGGGGAGCCCAGGGCTGGGAGGTGGGGACCCCACTGGGGACCAAGTGCTGGAAGGGGGATGCTGGTTTTCCTGCAGGTGGGCTTGGCCATCCTCCACCAAACCATGGCCCGCTTCGTGTGCAGCGAGGGAGCCCGGCTGGCGGACGGCGAGCGGATCGGCGCCGTCTGCTCCCTTCTCCAGCAGCCCAATCCCGACGTCCAGCGTGCCGTCCTGAGCTGGGTGATCTCCGGGGAGGGAGGAACATGCGAGGAGCTGGAGAAGGCTCTGGGGCTGACCTTGCTGGTATGATGAGGCTCAAACATCCCTGAGTAAAGCAGCGGGTCCCCAGTGCACCGCAGAGATGGGATCCCAGGTGCTCACTGAGAAGCACGGTGCTACCCGCGCTGAGGGTTCAGGGGAGTGGGGCACTTGCCAGGTTGTGATGAGGTTGCCACCCTGTGGTGCCGGGGACACTAACCATGTACCTTCTTTCCCGTTGTCAACTAGGAGAGCTTGCGGTCGGTGCTACAAGAGAGGAGGGACACAGAGTTCCTGAGATTGTACCTTGAGGCTTTGCTGCATCTTTACAGAGAACCCTCCTCCTGGTCCCAGGAAGCTTCCCGTAAGCTCCACGGCTCCTCAGCAGCGTGCCTGGAGATGCTGCTGCACATGCTGGAGGCTGAGAGTCCTGGCCCCGACCTCCTCTTCCAGGCGCTGTGTGCTGCCAGCCTGCTGCTCGCCCACCGGTAGGTCCCTACCAATGCCAGGGGGGCTCTGCCTGACCCTCCCAGAGCCCCAACTTCTCACCCGTAAATCACAGGCACCTTTGCACCTGGGTCCTGCTGTCTCAGAGCAGGAGCCCTGGAAGGGGTGTCTGAATTCCTGTTCCTTCCCGGGGCTGTGGCAGGTGTGAGGAGGAGGAGGATGGCCCGCTGGCGGAGCGGTGGAGCAGGGTGCTGGAGGAGTGCGGCCGGTCTGTCTCCTGTGCGGAGCTGCGGCTGGCGGCCGCCCGTGCCCTGCGGCAGGCGGGTGCCGTTGTGGTGCAGCGATCCCTGCGTCCTCCCTGTCCCGCGCTCGTCCCCGCGGCGCTGCGGTAGGTGCTGGCAGGACCCGTGCTGCCCACAGCCCCCAGGCTGACCCCGCGAAAGGCCACGGCCCCTGCAAAAAAATTCAAGGGCATTAAAAAAAACCCCACACATTCAAAAATCACTAGCACTCAAGAGATAGTAATATCCCAATATCCCTGTCCCGCGCTCGTCCCCGCGGCGCTGCGGTAGGTGCTGGCAGGACCCGTGCTGCCCACAGCCCCCAGGCTGACCCCACGAAAGGCCATGTCCCCTGCCAAAAATTCAAGGGCATTAAAGAAAACCCCACGCGTTCAAAAATCACTAGCACCCAAGAGATAGTAATATCCCAATATTCCAGTATCTGGAGGGAGCCCACAGGAGAGCTACACTTCCTTCTTTGTCAGGAAGTGCAGTGACAGGACAAGGGGTAACGGTTTTAAACTGGAAGAGGGGAGATTTAGATTAGATACCAGAAAGAACTTCTTTGCTGTGAGGGTGGTGAGAGCCTGGCCCAGGTTGCCCAGAGAAGCTGTGGCTGCCCCATCCCTGGAGGGGTTCAAGGCCAGGTTGGAGGGGGCTTGGAGCAACCTGCTCTGGTGGGAGGTGTCCCTGCCCAGGGCAGGGGGGTTGGAACTGGATGATCTTTAAGGTCCCTTCCAACTCTAACCATTCTGTGATTCTATGAGCTTGAGATTACCCAAAATTTCTGGGTGACATTTTAACAGAAGGAGCCAGTCCCTTATGAGCAATAAATCACACTGTGGATGCCTTGATCCCTGTCGCGGTCCCTGCCTTCCCAGGGAGTGAGCTCCTGGGTGGTGGCTGTGCCTTTCACAACCCAGGAGAAAAGTCCCTGGATGGCTGGGGATGCTCTGGGGAGCGTGGGGACCTTCCCTTCCCTTCTCTTCCCTTTCCCCAGGCTGATAAACGTTGGCATTCACCTTCTGCAAGACGAGGAGCGGGAGGTCCGGCACGAGGCCTCGGGATTCGCCAGCCTCCTGCGGCAGGACCCAGCCGAGCCCCTCCGAGATGGCTGCATCTTTGTGCAGGACAACCTGGGCCTCCTGGGGCTCCTGCAGCTCCTCTCGGCAGAGTTCGGGGAGCACCCCGAAACCTTCGACTTGCTGCTGCAGCATCTCCCTGTCCTAGATGTCAAGGGCACCATGGAGGAGCTGGAGGCCAACAAGTGAGTTGCCAGACCCCTGGGCTGGGTATGAGCACAGGAAGGACATGGACCAGTTGGAGCAGGGCCAGAGGAGACCACAGAGATGCTGGGAGGGCTGGAGCCCCTCTGCTGGGAGGGGGGGCTGAGAGAGTTGGGGGGGTTCAGCCTGGAGAAGAGAAAGCTCCAGGGAGACCTTAGAGCCCCTTCCAGTCCCTCAAGGGGCTCCAGGAGAGATGGGGAGGGACTCTGGATCAGGGAGGGGAATGACAGGATGAGGGGGAAGGGTTTGACACTGAAAGAAGAGACTTAGATTAGAGATCAGGAAGAACTTCTTTGGTGTGAGGGTGGTGAGAGCCTGGCCCAGGTTGCCCAGAGAACCTGTGGCTGCCCCATCCCTGGAGGGGTTCAAGGTCAAACCATTCTATCATTCTATGAGGAAGTGTGGGGGACCAGGTCTCTTCCAACCCAAACCATTCTATGAGGAAGTGTGGGGGACTGTGGGGCCATCCCTTGGCTTCACCTGTGCCACCCCACAGAGCCACCAGCCTGTACAAGGAGGACGAACCCAACGTTTTTGCGGAGCCGGCCATCATGGCCTGGCAGCTGCTCCCCATCCTGCTGCAGCTCCTGGAGAAGGCTCCCGCTGGCAGCCCGCTCCGTGCCTCGGCTCTGCGGTGGCTGGTGGCCACGGGCCCTGGCATCCTGCGCGACCTGCAGTACTGCAAGCACCACTGGAGCCAAGGTAGAGTGCTGGGGGGTGGGGAAGCAAGGTGGCACAAAGCCACCAACACAGGCAAGTTGGTGTCCCCGTCCCCTGGGGGGACCCTGCTGCACTCACAGCTCCTTCACCTGCTCTCTCCACAGAGGCCGCTGCCAACCGAGGGATGAAGGCACTGGGCTGTGCCAAGCTGCACATGGCGGTGGCCGTGCTCCTGGTGAGGGCCCGGCTGGTGGCACGGGCGCTGCGGGCACTGGGGGACAGTGCCACCACTGTGCTGGGGCTGGACGGTGGAGCCCAGGAACTGGAGCAGGAGCTGGCGCTGGTGCAGGGGCTGCTGGCACAGCACGGGCTGGCCCCTGTGCCAAGCCAGGCCAGCGTGCCAGGGGAGCCAGGACCACCCTCCGGGGCTGCCTGACAGCTCTGGGCATGGAGCAGCATCACGCTGGAGCCCCACAGCCCTGAGGTTCTGGGTTCACGCTGCCACATCCCTCTGTTTGCTGGATGGTCTCTCTGGCCACCAGCCGGGACTGGGGGTTCGGTGGTGTAACTCAGGGGAACCCCACTCTCCATGGGGGACACACTCCCTTTGTTCCCATCGTTTTATCACTCTCCATCCCAAGGGCACCAGAGCAGCATCACCTCAGCCCCTGCCCTCGCGTCTGGCTGGAAGGGGGGATACACACACCCTGGAACCCTCACTCTGCCTTGTGCTGCTCAACTCCCACCGCCTTATTTTTTTAACCGTTTTAGCTCCTCATTTGCAGTGGGCTGACCCCCCCAGCCCTCCCGTGGGGAGCTAGAAAGCTGCGAGGTACCTCTTTGCAGTGGGCTGACCCCCCCAGCCCTCCCATGGGGAACTAGAAATCTGCAAGGTACCTCATCCTGGTGTCAGCTGGGATAGGGTTAATTTTCTTTCCTGTTGGGGCTTTGATATGAGAAGAACGTTGAGGAATGTCAATAAAACATATTGTTTTAGTTGTTTAGAGGTAATGTTTGTATTAGCCAAGGACTTTTTCAGCTTCCCATCCAAATGGAGAGGGAGCAGAGACAGGAGAAGCTGGCCAAAGGGATATTCCACACCAGAGCCATCACGCTCCGTGTATAAATGGGGGTTGGCTCGGGGGCAGGAATCCCTGCTCAGGAGGGTTGGGCAACTGATCATCAGGTGGTGAGAGCCACTTGTCTTGTATATTTTGTATACTCTTTTAACATTATTATTTTCCTTTCCTGTTAAAGACAGTTTAATATAACACTATCTCAACTCATGAGTGTTTTTTTCCCCCCTTTCTCTTCCTTTTCTCCCTACCCTACTCAGGGCAGTGGGACTGAGCTGCCCACTCCCAGTTGCTGGCTGGGGTTAAACCATGACAGCCCTTTTTGGCACCAAACGTGGGGCTGGACGGGTGGAGATACCAACAAACTTGACCAGAGCACGGTCGAACAAATTTGTTCTAAGTGTTCATTGTATGAACGTTGATTTATTTGCTCTCAGACTCGTTGTGCTTGTTCTCGGGGCTGTGTTTTGTTACCCATTACCTGCTGTAGGTGTTCCCTGTTGTGCTCAGGATTGATTTTGCTGTACCTTGAAGGGCTCATGAGAGGCTGAGACCCTCTTCTCCTGGGTGACTGGGGGCTCCATTCCCGTTCCTTGGGAGGCATCTAGAGGAAATTATCTGTAATTACATTTTTTAACTGTTCTTGGAGAGCTGAGCAGAGGCTGAGGGAAGGGGAACAGGACTTGTCCAGCCTCCAGCAGGACAACCCCCTGAAGTCCCTTCTGACCAGAGTTATTCCGTGATCCTATACATTATATCCCACTTTTTCCTGAAGTAGGGCCCACTGCTGCCATCGCACAGCCTTTTCTTGACCTGAATGCCTTTCAAATAAACAATATGCCTCTAATTACCTTTTGACTGCCGGTCTCTACCAAAATTACAGGTAATTGTAGCTTTAGATGATGTTACTGATAGGGTTATCTAGGTCTGAATAACCTTAATTTCCAGAACTCCCCTGTCACAAGGAGTCTGTCCTTGATTCTCCTATAACCAAGTGCAAGGAGGTTCTTATCTCGTACCCTATCTGATATTTTCCATACCAGATCAGTGGAGCGTGCCTCGCGTTCCTTCAGTACCCCCTAAAATCCCCCCATCACAAAGTTCCCCTTCTGCTCTGGGAACAGGTAGTTACGCTGTAGCTGTCACCACACCAGCTCTGCCTGAATTCCTTGCCCAAATTTCCTCCTGCTTCTGTTGGAAGGCTTCTGTGGCACGGTTCATTGCTCTAACACCGTGCCTTTTTCAATTGTACCTTCCTCAGAATCTCTTCTTACCTCTCCTGTTTACAGCCCTCGCTGTAAATGAAGCACATTTACTGCACAGAATGTGCCTTCTCGGAGTCTCTATCTCCTGAGCTAAACTGCACTGTCAGCATTTATTCTTTATCATTCTCCTTACTGATAACCACTTTTAGTTCCTCCAATAGAATTAAAACATACTCCTTGTGCCAATTACCCTGTGGTCTTGAACTTTGGAGCAGAAATGCTTGTAAAAGCAAGACAGATCTTCTATTTCAGCAAAAAAAAAAAAAAAGTAACTATTAAAATAATGTGTAGGAGTTGCACTGACTACTCCTCCCACCCCCTCCACCTTCTCCCGAGTCAGAGATGACCTCTGAAAAGGAGCATCTCCGATTTGTTGCGCTTCAGTAGTTTACAACAAACCTTTGAACAGCGAGAATCTTGTTGATTTCTGGGCACGTGTTTCTATAAAAGGCTTTTCCTGGCCAGGAACAAAGGCTACCACAACCAGCCCTCCCGAATCAGCTGGAAAAAACCATGAAATTCGTTGGCGTAGATGTTTGTTTCTTCGCTCTCTTCACCCTCACTACCCTTTGGAATGCAGGTGAGTGACTTTCAAAAATTTTGCTGCTTTTAACTACAAACTTCTTTGACTTCTGAACTGTTATACACACACCTCGGTAAGAAATTATTGATACCTTTTGCAGACGCTAAAGCAAAGGCACACGGGCTGGCTTTACTGGCACAATGTCATTTTCAGCCCCTTCTTCTGTAGTTTCCAGTAGGACCTGGATCTTTTCTGTAAGTAAAGAGACAATCTGGAGAACGCAGTAGATATTTTTAAAGACACAGAGCAAATTTCTAGCTCTTTGTATCGAACCAGCATTTTCACCTCCACCGCAGGCAGGTTTTCTGCTATAGAATGAAGGCTGAGTTTTATTTCTGACTCACTACTGTTCCCGTTCTCTTGCCACACACCCATGTATTTTCCCAGGATACAGGAAGAAGGCCAGCAGAGAGAGAAATTTTACTACCTTTTCCTTTTCTTGATCTCTCCATCCTACCAAAAACCCCCAGACAGCCCTCCCTGTCCCTCCACCCCACACACAAACAACACCCAGTGACATTTTCTTCTCCTGGACACACCTGGAACTGCACAGGATTGCTCTTCAGCCCCACAAGGGGTAAATTCTTTCTTTTTCTCCTGGTCTCGTTCATACATTGTTAATGACCTCTGAGGAGCAGGTGGTTCCAGCAGCTTTTGGGACACAGAGCAGAGCTTCTGCTGGCATCCAAACAATCACAGCCAGCCCTCCTGGACACCTGCACACCTCCCAGTTCTGTTTGCACTGGAAGGTCACTAGCAGAAACACAAACCCACCTTCTCTCTCCAGATTCACAGACACCTCGTGTGCCAACACAGGCTTTGAATATCCCATTAGCTCAGCCCAGACCCCAAGTCCCTTCATGTGGTCAATAGCTCAGAGCTGGGGTCCCTCCACGTGCAGGTCTGATGACTGGCTGGTTCATCCTGCTCAGGACAGAAAATAGCACCAGAATGTAATAAAATGGCTATGGTGATCAGGTGCAAGGCTCAGTCAGAGAAAACTACTGATGGCTTGTTTATGTGTGACCGGCTCCTTCTATCTTCCCTTCTTCCCATTTTCCTGTGCTTGTTCTTCACCATGCTCTTTGACCCTTTCTTTCTGCTTGCGTTCTCCCAAACAAGCAACCCTCCTCTAATTACTGTTTCATAATTGTTCATAATTTTGCTACATCCATGTCCAAATTTAGAATTTCTGATACTTACCTAGGTCACCTCAGCATTGCCTGGTGTTATTGATATAATTACCCAAGCCCTGTTGCCCTTGCAAGATTCCACTCCCCAAAAGATCCTGTGTTCCCAGTGTCCGTGCAGCTCCTCTATCTCACTTAACTCCCCCCTAACTGTTCGTGAAATCCAGCCATTTCTTGGGGTTACCATAACATCTGTCAACTTTGCGCTGGTTTATTTGTGTTGAGCAATTTTTAATGTTGTGTCCAGTAATTACTCATGGTCTGTTCAGCCAGACCTCAGCCAAGGGCCTAGTCATCCGTCTGTACCTCCTCATCTTAACAGCTACCTTCTTAAGGTTGGACTCAAGTAAATTGCGCAATAGAAGGAAATTTCAGTAGCTTTTCATAATCTGATATTAGAGCACACTTTGTTGCTGATGTCAGCTTTCCATTCATACAAGAGCACCAGCCTTCTGTTCCACTGATTCCCATGGAGGGCTGACAGTGACAGGACGCCATCACAGCTTGCTGCAGACCTACTCTCAGCAATAAATACAATTAGTGACACTAACCAAGGGACTACTCTGGAGATTTATCTTTCTATTAGATGTACAAACACCCATGGAGTTGGTGAAACTATATACTGTCTGGCGAGCCAAATAACTGCATTTTTCTACTCAAAATGGAGTAACTTTAATACACAGGTGATGACAGCCTTCACCTAAATACATCCTAAACTAACATAACCAGCCTACTTCATTTATTTACAGCAGTCCTTTAGAAGATGTACTTCTGCTGCAAAGATCATCTAGAAGGGTTCCATAACATTCCTGACTATGTTTTTCCTTCCTTGAACCAGGAGCTCAAGACTCTTGCGCACTCCGGTGTGGGGAGCTGCTCGGTGCCTGTTCTTGCCAGGTGACGTGCCAGTCCTTGGGGAACTGCTGTCCTGATTATAAAGAATTTTGTCTTCAGATTTCTCCATACTCGGGATCTCTGATGGGAGGCAAAGACTTTTTGATTGAAAATGCAATTTTTAATGCCTCTTCAGTGATAACGTGCAGGTAGGTCATGGTTTTATACTCCTCTGCCAGAGGGAGGTGAACCTGTCTTATCTCAGTTTCCAACAATAGGCAATTACCACAAAACAAGACAACTACTCTGCAAAGTTGTAAGAATCCTGAAACATGCAAAAGTTCTGGTAACCCTCACCCTCAAGGATACATGTTGTCTGTATTTCTACACAGGATCATTTCATTTAGGTCCAGTTATTGTGCAATACAATCATCACTCTGCTAGTTCCCCCCTTAACATGTGTTAAGGTGTGTCACACAGGCAATACATAGGGTACACTGAATTTTACTGACCCCAGTGTCCTGACATCCTTCCCACAGAAGGTTCTGGGTGAGATTTTGGAGTCCTTCCCCTCTGGATAGTAGCACCTGGGAAGATTTTTAGTTCTCCTTTGGGAAAGCCTTTGACCCAGGCATTTATTCCGTAGAACATGGGTCTTACTTTGAATTACCTGCACAGTTGGGAAAGCCTTTGACCCAGGCATTTATTCTGTAGAACACGGGTGCATACTTTGAATTACTTGCACAATTGCATTATTATGGGCAATACAAACCTCAGTGCAGACAAGCAAAGGCTTCCTGGCAGGCTCCGACTCCCTATGGAATTTGAGGTAGCTACATGGTACATAGACCCTGAAGAGTCATGGGTGGGATCATACAAGAGCCCTAACTGGAGGCAGGTGGTCAAATAACAAGCAATGAGTCCCCAGTTAATCTTTGCAACAGAAATTCTAGAGCAGCACAGAATTACTTTCCTTGTGTTCACAGGATTTACCAGCAAAAAAACCCCCACAAACCCAGAAATTTACAATGCCTGTGTATCGTGGTCTGTGTTAGCCACCCCATGATCCTGTTAATCCTATAACATCACCTTTGTCTTCCTGCTGTCCCTCTGTGGCTAATTTATCACGCCCCTCTGCCCCAGTAATTAATTAGTAAATCTAAGGCTTGCAGATTGCTGTGTGTTTGTGCAGTGCACAGCAGAATCCACACCGGTGTAATAAGCACAAAGTACAAACAAATTTTTCCAGTTTGTATTCACTGCTACAAGCAAAACAGCCACAGGACTTGGAGTGATCCACACATGACACAAGGTTGCTTGATGAAACGCAACTCAGACATTTGGAATCTTCCTCCTCTCTACGGTGACGCTGAAAATTGTTTCTGACACCAACAGGTTCAAGAAGGATGTCACAACCCATGGCTATGTGGATCAGGATGGAAGAGCCCACTGCATCTCCCCGTTGCTGTACGAGACTGGTTTCATCCCTTTTGATGTTTCCACAGATGGGAAGACGTTTCCATACTCTGGAACTTGGTTATCAGGTTACCTAAACCTACAGTATCCCTCTTATTTCTTAGTTCCCACTCCATGGATGCAAGACTATATAAGCCTTTCCCTTTTGAGCACTTTTCTTCTTCCTTAACCTCCTCTTCTGAGGCTGTTTGGCCTCAGCAAAGTCGTTCTTGCTGCCCTCATGCTAATTCAGATTTTGAGAGAAGAACTTTCACAGCAATGGAGTTCTGCTGCTATACAGCAGGTGCAGCATCAATGCATAAGAAGTCCTGCCTAAAAATGAGGTTGACCAAAACACTTCCCTTTCTGTACCTACTTCTATCAGAAAATAACTGCCTCCTGGTGTTGTAATGTAAGGACTACAGACATCAGTAAGGGTTGTGCTCTCTCAGCTTTAGCTTGCTCTTTTTGTATCATGCATCCTGTTAGAAAACATACCCAGGGGAAATACAGCTAAATCTTAAATAACACAGTGACACCTTTTCACAGCTACACAAAGCAGAAATGTCACTAATCCTTTTTTTTTTCCCATTCTGTAACACAGTGCATCACAGCAAAGTTGCAGATGGAGAAAAATGCACACTGGTAAATGAGACAAAATGGCAATACTATGGCACCCCCAACACCGATGGAAATTTAACTCTTACCTGGTCACACCAGGCACTTGCAACACCCAAAGTCAACATAGAAGTCTGGGGATACCAGGAAACAGGTAAAGTGCCACTGTCCTACCTGCACCCAAACAGAGCTCTGCACAGCACACGGTCCTTCCACCAGCCTCAGCCAGAGATCTGTGGCTATAAATAACTCATGACAATAACGGCAGCTTTTCCTCTTCATTTACATGTGAGTGGAAACACCTGGTTTCAATCTTGGGGTAATTGTTCTTTTCCAGCACCTGAAATGATTTTCTTCCTCTGTGTGACAGGTGACAGTTACTCAGAAAATTGGTCGGCTGAATGGAAATATCTTTATATTTTGGCAAAAGAAATTCCCAATTCTGGGAATTTTTCTTTCCTTCCTGTACCTGCTGAAGAAGAGTACAGTACGTGGGACTTTGGAATTTTGAGAATTACACCCAGCAACTATTCTGGCGGGGAGAGGCAAGTACATCACAACATTCATTTACCATTGGTACCTTGCTACTGCTTCCTGCATTAAAGCTGCTGTCTCCTTAGATGTTTAAAACTGGGACTCAGGCTTCATTTCACATGAAAAAGTGGGGAGAAAACTGGAAGGGTGGAAGTGAGAAAGTCATGGGTGAAGATGAAGAGAGTTTACTAAGTGAAGAAGGCACAAGGGAAGCAACGCAACAGCAACTGCTCACCACCTCCCCCGTGAAAATATAAATGCCACCTCCTCAGTGTTAGAACATATTACTAATACATCACAACCTCTTTTAGCATTTACAAGTTACTACCCACAGAAGAGTAACCCTTCCTCTTTCTAGAGGTTTTTTTTCATTACCTTTCCTTTATGATGTTTTTTCATGGGTAGAGAGCAGAGTGGCCTTGGAAGACTTCAAGGACTCTGTTTTCTCCCCATCTATCCCCATCAGGCCTGGTATCACTGGGGCACAGGGTTGGGTTTTGTTGCAGAATCCAGACATTCCTCATTCGAGCCTAAAAGGACCTACGATGGGAAGAGGCATGAATAGAAAAACCTGTCTCTAAAAAGACCTGTGTAAGCCAGAGTCACAAATGCTAGAATGTATTCTGATTATCCCATACTTGCTGCATGCTGTCATGTCACCTTCCAAATTAGGAAAATATTGATTTGCTGTAACTTTTTGCAGGAAAAAGACAGCAGTGGACTTTGCAAGGAAATAACAACTCACAAGTTGAAAGATTCTTTGTAATTATAGCTAGTGATTAAGACACAGTATTACTGCCAAAACAGTGCTTGTTCGGCTGTCAGATTCACTTTTTGGCTCTTTTTCTTTTTTTTTCCCCCAGCAACGTTCCATCGATCTGGAGCTCAGACCATGCCTTGGCTTGGCACCTTGGGCAAGACTTCAGAAAAGACCCAAGTGCATGGGCAACTGCGAAATGTATAGACTGGGAGAAAAAGGAGGAGAAGCTTCCAGACTTCATGAAAGAAATTATAGATTGCCCTTGCACCTTGGCACAGGCGAGAGCTGACACTGGCAGGTTCCATGTGAGTTATTAATCAATCCCTCTGGCTTATTACCATTCCGTGTAGAAGCTTAGGGAATTCTATACTCCCCACACACCCCTCTTCCCTCTCTAAAAGTCATTACAAGGAAATGAAATTATATTTCAATTTGCACAAGTGGCACATCAAATGGCAGAGGCAGGTACAGCTTATCCAGAGAGTATGGATAAAAGCAGTGCCTGTAGGACAGGAGATGGAAGTGCCCTTCAGAAAACAAACAAAAAAACAACCCAAACAAAACATTAGGTAATTTTGTTATATTTCCTGGTTACGAATCTCCAAACAGGATGTGTATTTTAAATGATACAGTTAAAAGCATGTGAAGAAAAAAAATTACATCTTCTGCACTGTCTCTGTCTAAGAACATAGGACAAAAGTTAAGTTTAGTCTGGTGTGATCTGTTTGTTATGTGCTTCTAGCTGGACACCCCGTCTCGCTGGGTCTGTGTCTCAAGGTCTGTGGTAACAGACTGTAAGATGCTCAGGTCAGACTAACCAGTCGCTCCAATCACTGCAGTATTAAATTCACTGTTTTTCCTGTCCTTCCATGCCACTCAACACACAACTGGTTCATTCAGACTTTACACAGACCTCAGGGTGGGGAGAGGACATGAAAACAGAAAGGACAACGGGGAAAGAACCCCATTAAGTGTGAGCGTTGCTCTTTTTCAGACAGATTATGGCTGTGACATTGAAAAGGGGAGTGTGTGTACTTACCACCCTGGTGCTGTGCATTGTGTGAGAGCCATCCAAGCCAGGTAAAGAAAATTTTTTAAAACTGCATTATTTTTTTAACGACTCATTCCACCTCAGAGATAGCAGCGTCCCAGAAGACCCACAAAGGTCTCTGGACTCTCAGCCCTCAGGCTCACGGTAACCATTGTTTCCCTCTTATTCAGGTATTGGCCCTCATTGCTGAGGTGAAGTTAAAACCCTAGATTTAATAAACAATTGCATGGTGCTAAACCTTAGAATACCTAAAGGGTTCGAGAGGGATACCTCTAGCTGGGAGGTATCATCTCTGGACATCATATAAAGCTTGGCAACCAAGATATTTAGTGATACTCATTTAAAAAAAGGCAGTAAGTGACCTCTAAACACGAACGGGCTTCACAGAGCTGAACGATGACTTTCTTCTCAACCAGTCCCCGGTATGCAGCAGGACAGCAGTGTTGCTACGACCACACGGGGACCCAGATCCTCACCCGCGACTCCACGGGGGGCAGCACACCCGACCGAGGCCACGACTGGGGGTCACCACCTTTCCTGAAGCCTCCCCGGATACCTGGCTTTTCCCATTGGCTTTACGACGTCATCAGCTTCTATTACTGCTGCCTGTGGTCTGATAATTGTCAAATTTATATGACAAAGCGGGCCTCCAGCGACTGCAGGACCTATCGCCCGCCCCGAGCTGGTAAGGGCTTCAGAATTCCATTACAGAGCGTAGCTTTTGGATGCAGCCTTGGCTTTTAGAATATTTGTACACGCACGTGTCAGCTGCATGTACAATGGGTACAATGAGGGTACAATGTCCTGTGGAAGATTTCCAATGGAAGGTTTCCAGTGATCTATCAGTGGCAAAATCTGTAGGAGGTTTCCAGTTGTCCCGCAAGATTTTTTACTGTTGAGCATCTCATTACCCCCTGGAAGCTAAATAACTGAAGTTTTGTAGTCAATATCCATGACTTCCCATCATCAGTGGGCACTTTGTTACAAAGAAGATGGTTAGGGATGGTTCACGACAGCTAGAAAAGCTGTCATGCTGAAAAATGCTACTCATACAACCATGGAGGCTTTACCATTTACAAGTGTGTCTACTGCTCCTGCCCCTTGCTTTTAAGCAGTCCTGAAGTCTTGCTGTATCTCTGTTGCTGCCATGTCTTTTCTTCTATGCTGCTGGGGTGGTGAGGTGTCCAGCGGGATTGTGGCCTTCTGTAAAGGAAGTGCAAAAAGGCAGTGGTTTGTTTCAGGGAAAAAGGAGAAAACTGCAGAAGGTGCTGAGGGACAGAGGTAGGACATGATGGGACACAACACGAGACTCTCCCAGGACTAGCAACAGTGGAGAGTGGAAGTCTTTTCTGATTTCCCCTATCACCACGATGAGAGACATTTTTTCTCATGAACCTAAGAAGAGAAGTAACGGGTTATGAATTTTGCTTATCTTCTTTCTGTTTTTTTTTTTCTTTTAAAAACAGCATCTGCTTTTGGGGATCCTCACTTCCTCACATTTGATGGTCTGAACTTCACCTTCAAGGGTCAAGGAGAATACACATTGGTAGAGTCTGACCTCACATCCCTGAGAGTGCAAGGGAGGACACAGCAGGTACACTTTCCCAACGGTGAGTTGGTAAGAGAGGAAGCGGTGATGACAAATAACAGCTTCTGAGGTTGCTTGGGTTGCACTTCCTGTCTTCTCTAGTCTTCTCCTTTTTTGCCCATTTGTGAAAGCCCAATGTTTTGAAGCTAATTGGAAGGCAGACAAAACGTTCAGGGAAAAAACAGCTTCCTAATCAAGATTATTTACTTGTTTTAATTGGGTTTGAGTAATGGAAGTGTAAGGTTTTCTGTTGCGTTTAGGAGCTCAAGGAAACTATTCTCATTTCTCTCTGTGCCCATCCCCATCTGGTCTTCTTACGTAGCTCAGCCACTGCCACTGGGATGAAGAATCTAGAATTTCCATGCTTTTTTAGCATTAAACATTCTGCTTTCAATATACTATACAGGTAGAAGACCTATGCTGTGGGTTTTTATGTGACTTATATGCTTAGCAATTCCCTCAAATATAAATAATCACATGTAATTTTAGGAAATATCTGGAGAGTTTCAATATACTATACAGGTAGAAGACCTATACTGTGGGGTTTTATGTGATTTATATGCTTAGCAACTCCCTCAAATATAAATAATCATATGTAATTTTAGGAAATATCTGGAGATAAGGTTTTCTGTTGCGTTTAGGAGCTCAAGAAAACTATTCTCATTTCTCTCTGTGCCCGTCCCCATCTGGTCTTCTTAGGTAGCTCAGCCACTGCCACTGGGATGATGAATCTAGAATTTCCAGGCTTTTTTAGCATTAAACATTCTGCTTTCAATATACTATACAGGTAGAAGACCTATGCTGTGGGTTTTTATGTGACTTATATGCTTAGCAATTCCCTCAAATATAAATAATCACATGTAATTTTAGGAAATATCTGGAGAGGTTTTTTTGCCTGTATCATTATAACCTTCCCCATTTGCTCTATGTCACATCTATGTGATTTATATGCTTAGCAACTCCCTCAAATATAAATAATCATATGTAATTTTAGGAAATATCTGGAGAGTTTTTTTGCCTGTATCATTATAACCTTCCACATTTACTCTATGTCATATCTATTGGTATTCTGAGGGGCTGTTTTTTCCCTTGGAAGGCACTGGGGCTGAGGTGACAGGCCTGGCTGCGGTGGCCGTGCGGGAGGACAACTCCGACGTGGTCGAAGTGCGCTACTCCAATGACTCCAGTCTGCAGGTCCTGCTGAACCAGCGGGTCGTCGACTTCTCCGAGCAAAATTGGCTGGACCTGAAAGGTTAGTTACAAATATCAGCCTTGTAAGTTATTGTATTCCAAGAGAGCCCATGTATCATTAAAAATATCTCCAACTGCATGTGTTTAGGCTCTCTCTGCAGTGTCCTTTTGCAAAAGAGGCTGCGGGTCACTCTCTGCTACTCCATAGCAAGCATCTTACTGCAGTTGTAGGTATGAAGATGTGGCCTCCCTTTAAATGCTTCTCGGAACGTAGCCCAGAGTGGAAGGGAGAAAAAGCTTTATGAAAAATGGTTAAAACTAATGGCACAACAATCTGTTCACTATGGATGATTAACTATTTTGTTCTCTTCTTCTCGTTGTTACAGGCCTCTTTCTCTATTCTGCAGCTGATCAGAAGATCACAGCAATGTTCTCTTCTGGCTCTGGAGTGGAAATAAGGGGAATTGGAGGATTTCTGACTGTGACAGTTCTCCTCCCAGAGAAGTTTATGAATCACACACAGGGTCTCTTTGGGGTAATGAATGACAACACAGAGGATGACTATACCTTCAGGAATAAAACCACCATGTCAGTTCATGCAAGTCCCCAGCAGGTGTTTGAGTTTGGAGCTAACTGTAAGTTGTTCCTCTGGCTTATTATTATGTTTTCTTTAGAAATTCAAAACAGCTTGTGATTTACAGACTAGCAAATGACGTCTGTGTTAAGCAACCTACACTGGGGGAAGAGCAGGGAGTAAGAGAAGTATGCCCTCCTCTACCCAAGTGTGTAATGGATCTAGCCAAATGATTGAAGGCAGAACCATGATGGAGTGTCCTGC
This sequence comes from Calidris pugnax, assembly GCF_001431845.1. NCBI lineage: Eukaryota > Metazoa > Chordata > Aves > Charadriiformes > Scolopacidae > Calidris > Calidris pugnax. The sequence goes on along the minus strand of NW_015090858.1, from coordinate 356,030 downwards.
ACTTTGTTCCATCAAGAGTCATATTTGACAGCTTCCACTTTCAGTTTTCCATTTACTGTGGTCAGCTTAGTGTTAAGATGCTGCTTATGAAAAAGAAAAATAATCTTGATTGGAAGGAAGCTGTAGGGCTTCGTAGATCTCTGCCAGCTCTAGCTACGTTTACACACTTGGATTAGTAGCAGAAGGTGGTCCAGGTCTGAACACGATGTTATGTATGAATCTCTCTCTCTTTCTTTCTCCATCTCCCAAGGGGCTGTTGAAAATGGAACTTCTCTCTTTACTTATGACACGGAGTCCCTACTGAATGACTTCGTTTACCAGGAAAAGCACAATGCTTCCTTTCTGCCCGTGTTCGTTCCACATGAAGACCCTGCTGATCCGCTGGTGGAAAAAATGGTCTTGCTCTGTGACTCTGACCCCTTCTGCAGATTTGATGTCCTGACAACAAGAAATCTTGAAGTGGGGAATTCCACAAAACAATCCCATCAGAATCACAAGCTCCTGGTAGAAAATCTAAAGCCAGGTGATACAACATTCTACAAAGCATCCGTCACTGCGGTTCTTTCTGCAGGGCATGTAAATAGTTAACGTTGTTTGGGGAGGCTTTGCTCACCTGCAGGTCCATGCATCTGTAAACACTCTTATCGGGAGGAATTGTCCTTGTATCAGGAAAACTCTGCACTGGTATGATAGTTAGACAACACAGAATAAATTTCTTTCCATTTCTTCCACCATTACACCATGGTGTAGAACCCTTAACTTCATTTTCTATGCCTTCACCTGTCTTCCTTGGACTTAAAAACCAAAAATTGAAAAAAAATCAGAAAGTATTGTCTTTCAGTTAGCCTAAAAATCTTTACCTTTTCATGAGTTGCCACTAAAACTCCATTTAAATCGTTGTGATGGAGATTTGCTAGTCCAAACCCAAAATCCTTTAACCAGATATGTCTCTTTTACCAGTGATCTCTTGTGGCTGGCTGGGTCACCCAAACAACGGGATGAAGAACGGAACTAACTACCTGCTGGGCTCGACCATCAGTTTCACCTGCAATCAGGGCTATGCACTCAGCGGGGCGAAGGAAAGAACTTGCCAAGTGACGGGGACCTGGTCTGGAGACACAACCACCTGCGTCAAGACAGCAGGTCTGTTTCCTTTTAAATGTCACAAATTAACATGAAAAATTCATTATCACAAAGAAGGCAACCCCAGTACCTGATGATGGTCCTTGACAAAAGCAACTTCTCTTACTTGGGAAGACACTGGACATGAGATCCCTGGGTTTCCAGAAAGGCTAATATTCAAATCTAAGTAACAGGTGGTATATGGTGGTTTTGTGGTTGTTTTTGTTTTACTTGGGAAGACACTGGACATGAGATCCCATGGTTTCTAGAAAGGCTAATATTAAAATCTAAGTAACAGGTGGTTTATGGTGGTTTTGTGGTTGGTTTTTTTTTATTTAATGTATCTACTCTTTCTAAGGGTTTAGGGCTATTCACTTCCCTTTTAGTTTTAGTGGTTTAGCTGAAAGGAACCTAAACCCTCCTGTGATTCGAGAGCAGACACGCTGGTTGCAGGTTTCCACTCTTTGTTCCAAAGGATTATGTTACCTCCAAACATGATGTATTATTCTGTAGCAGTAAAATTGTTGTGAATGATATAATAGTATTTAGTATAAATAGGAGAAATTTATTACCCCTCTGGTGTCACTACCATTAGATTACCAATTAGCCTGGGATTATTGGATTTAGCAGCAGTTAGGCTGTCTCTACGATCTACAGGAAACTGCCCAGCATTTTCTGACAGTTTCAGCTTTGTTTTATTCACACACCACGAACACTCCAAACGTCCTCAAGATGGCAATGTTTCAAAGCACCAGGGTGAGGCAAGGCCACACGGCAGCGTTGAAGCACTTTTAATGCGAAGCTAATTGTTCCTGAAAGTACTCGTCAAATAATTCGTATCAACAGATTCTCCGTTCTGAGCACTTTCCAGAGAAACGTGGAGAGTGCACAAGGCACTGGCAATGAATTCTTGGCCAGGTGACACATCTCATCAGGGAATGCTGCTTAATTTTAAATAGATGAGTGAATGTTCATGGACTGTTGCACCAGCCATTGGTAGTAATCAATATGCAACTGGTTGTGTTCCCAGGGCCAATCTCAGTAGTGATGCTATTTTGGAAAAAGTGAAATTAGAGGTATTTCAGAACACTTCTGTTTAATATGATAGGCCAGAGCATACAGAGTACTTTAGTTGAAAATACGAGAGATTCAGAAGTCTAGCAGATAATTCAGCATGCTTCATAGTTCACAGTAATAACAGATCGGCTGCCAAAAGTCTGAGAAGAATGACATCTTCACAAAATAAGGCCAGATCTTAAAAAGTCAGTGGCAAAACATTTTGCCAAGCTGAAAGCTAAGAACATTTTTCCATTGCTGCCACCAACCACATACGCACTGGACAGGAGCCAGCCAGGCTCAATAAGCAAACTGGATGCTGACATTTGCACTAGAGAAAGGGGGGCAAAAAGCCAGTCCTGAGAGATGGGAGGGAAGGAGTTGGAGGATACGCAGAGATTAACTGCATCCAGAGCGATGGAGACGTGCCACAGCTTTGTGGCTAAACAAACAAAAACTGCAATATTTTCCAGCACATGGTTTCCGGAAAGATGACAAAGAACAACAAGGTGTGGAAGAATTTTCTTGATCCAATTGTAACAAAGACCTTCCTTATTATTTGATATTTGGGGCTGCATTTTTGAAATGTAAGCCAAAAATGATGATTTTTATCAGCCTCAAGAAGCTGGAATATGGCAATGCTGCCACAGCAGCAGGATACTAACAGCTGAGTGAGAAATTGTAAGATACAAATTGCATACACAGATCTTCATTCTTTTTTTTTTTTCAATGCTGTGCCCTAACAGTGCCAACCACATCTAGACTTGTTCCTCCTTTTGCATCATAAGATTTGTTGCTGGACATCAGTCTCTGTCTGAGAAGGTCATTTTATTGATAGGTCCATGTCTCTCCAGACAAGATAGGCAAAACTGTTCAAAGTTCTTCCCACTTCTCTCTAAACCTCTAGCACTTTCATAGCGTGGAAGCCAGTACTCACTTTCCACTAAAGACATTTCTTCCTCCGGTCTAAAACACAGATGAAACACAGTTTTCCTTGTGTTGATTCTGAATTCGGCATAAATACAAAACAGATCTTGATATTGTCAAAACTGTTGTTACTGGGATCAGTTTTCTTCCCTGTTTTCCTCTCCCTGCAGCAGCACACAGCTGTTTTGCCCATGTCCCATTTTACCGAGCCCTGTGACAGAGGAGCTTCTCCATGCCAGGAAAATGCTGACAAAATTAATGGACGGCACTTCCAAATTTCTGGGCGCCTGAACGGGTGACCACTGACCGAGCCACTGCCATTAGTGGTCACATTTCTACTTCCAGCATGAACTATTAAAATGCACTTTTTCAAATTATTTCTTTCATGCTGGTGTAGGACACAGGGACCAGCCCTCTATTATTCTCGGCTTCCAGGGGTGCTTCTGTACAGCGCTGAGCCCGTTACACTTGCTGCAGTTCCGTGGCACAGCAGATTCAACCTCTCTGTTGCAAATCACTGAGGGTGTTTTAGCTGCTGTATGCTTTGTTTTTTGCAAAAGCTAAACCAGATAAAATATAGGCATGAGGTCTGGGAAAACTGGATAGGAAGAGAGGCGGAAACAAGAAAATTAAACACCAGTTATTTTGCAAAATCCATTTCTGTATTTGAAATTTCAAATACAAATTACGCTGTTGGGCCTGCATATTGTTGCTTTTGAGTTTTGCTTCCTTGAATTAAAGTTTCCATGGAAATCCTCTGCTAATAATTATTTTGCTATGCTTCTAATTACAATCCCACTGCAAGTCTTGCCAGTACCACAGCAACCTCCCTTCACAGAATATCGCAGAAAGGCAGAAAAAGAAACCATTCAGCAAAACCAAAGAGGAGAATTGAGTAAAAACAGAAGTAAAGTGCAGCTAAAATTTATAAAACCTTAGCAATATATATATAGAGAGAGTCTCTTTGTGACAGACAATAATTTGGTGTTACCAAGTGCAATCTGATTTTGTCTGTCTTTTTTTTTTCCCTCTTCTCGTCTCACTTTTAGGTTTCATTTTCCAGGCGCAGGCTCTGTGTAAATTCAATTCTTTTTGGAAAGTTGTCAGAAATCTCATTAGCCTTCTGCACTTTTTTTTTTTTTCAGATGAGGATGCCAAAAAACATTAGGTCTTCTTATTATTATGGAATTGTTGTCTGTCTATTGTTTCCATTAGACTGGTTGCAAAACATGAAATATAACCTGAGATTATAAATTAAATACAAAGATTTCACACTAGAGGCAAAACACCACTGGCAGTTCTACATAAATACTGTACATTTATGATGTTGACCACACATTCACCACTGGCCATCCTTGCTTTGTGCTAGAACAGCTTCTGCAGCCACCTCCCCTGACTGTCAAATTAGGAATTACGTGAGTTCCTACTCTTTACCAGTTTCTGCCACAAATACAAAGCACAGTAAAATTAACACTATATGTACAATTTAAAAAAAACTGTCCTATGTGACTACATTCAAACAGATAGGAAGAAATGTACCAGTGTCTCCCTGTTTTGATGTGGTTTGTCTCTGCTTTTCAGATATCAACCAAATGATTGTTATTGGCTGTGTATTTGGAGTAGCCGGTCTTGCAGTCCTGGCGCGGCTGATTTTCCTGTGTAGGAAAGAGAGGTAAGACCCAACTGAACTGAAAACATAAATGAACCTGCTAAAGAAAACAGAAAGTGTTGTGACCTTTAAAATAATTTTTCTCAATATCAAAGCAATCAAACATGATATTCTCCTGCTATGATCTTTTATGAAAAAAATCAAATCTGAATAGTCTTTGTGTCCTGCTGGATGCCTGTGAAGCAAAACTGGAATCGTATTGTCAGGACACACAAATATTTGATTGATTGATTAATTGATTAGAAACCGGATATTTTGGTCAAAATAATTTAGTTGCTGAGTGATAAGGCTACTTGCTTAAAAGTGTTCTGTTTCAGAAGAGGCGTGCTCATGACACCAATAGGTAAATTTGATGTATCATCGAAGGAATGCATTGCCTGATAGTGTAACTTTCCACATATCTTTGAACATAATGTTTTTTGCATATATAAAAATGTATCGACAAAGGACACCTCCTGTATTTGCCAATTTTTACACACACTGGATTTCCACATATAAACACAACTGCTTACAACACTAGTATTACAGCTGCACGGGCTTCTCACATTTGGGAGCAGCTCATGGAACCGATACTCTAAATTCATCACCGTACATCAAAAAAGAATTAAAAAACCAGAACGAAGCCATCAATTACACAGAACCCACACTTTAAGAATTGGTGCAACATTACTATTCCACCTAACCCAATATTCTTCTCACCTTGATCTAAGTGATGACATCATGGTAACTACTTCAATGGTCAACTCTAGCCTTTTAGGGTTTTAATCTTTTTCTTTGTCTTTTCTCCCAAAGACGCAACGCCAAGCAGAAACTTCTTTCAGAGATTTGAGTTGCATCTGAGCAAGAAACAACGAAATTCCAGAAGGGTTTTTAATGAAATAAGAAAAAGCACGGCAGAGGATTAAAACGTCCACAGCAACAAAGATAGACTTCCAAAAAGATAGACTTTCCGAACACAAAACACTGGTTTCATACAGTATGCTCTTGTTTGATTTCTGCTTTTGATGTAATGAGTGTGGAATTGTACGGGAAAGGATAACCAAGGTCCTGGGATGACGTGGTGGCAGGCTCAGCCTACCGTCTGCCGGGAGCAGAGGATAACGCTCCCGAAAGCATCACTCTCCAAGCCACGGGTGTTAATTTGAAGTCGGTCAAATGAAGAGAATCAAATGCTAGCCATCAGCAGAGAAACATTTGCCTGCTCTGGGGCCACGTGAGGCTGATTTAGATAGATGGGAAAGTGGACACACCAAGACAGAGTACTGGCAAATGGGGCTGAATTTGCAGATTGTTGGGGTTTTTTTTAGTATGGAGAAATATTGTAGGTATTTAAACATAGAGTTCTTATATTTTGGCAATACAGACTCAAAGTGGCGTTTTTATTTCAGTTCTGACCAAATTTTAAAAAGATTACAATTGGGAGGGAAGGAGGGAGGGGAAGGACTCAGAAAATGAAACCTTTCAACCTTTCCTTCCAGGTTAACTTCTAATGATTTTTTGTTTTTTTTTAAATCCATCTTTACTCACTGTCCAATTGGAGTCCATCTTCAAAACTGGAAACGTTTGGCAAAACTTGCAATGTTTTCCTTGAATAACTGCAACGTGCATACTGTTTCTGTTTTAATACCTGGTTATATTACGGTGTGGTTCATTATCCTCATTAAAACCCAATTTCTGAACTACCACCTTGGACAGAATCCTTTTTCCAAAACCAACCACCACTTGCTTTTGCCTACACCCCAAAGGGTTTGTGAAGTCAGTTCTGTGCCATGCAACTCTTCCGACAGTGAAAGAATTACTGACTTCTCAGCTCTTTGTCTCATAAACTACTGGAAAATCATGGTGGTTTCAAAAAGCAAGGACAAACTATGCACCAAATGTACAGGGAAACTAAATGAGTGAAGCAGTACAGATTTTACATTACAATGGGAACAAGACAAATTGAAAGAAACATCTCAGACAATGTATTATGAAGTATAAAATTATTCATTACTTATTAGCTGCCATTGCTGCTGCCATTGTTGTTTGTAAGCAGAGACCACAAACCACAAGCAGAAAATTACAAAATGAGAACAAGTGATCTTGAATACTCTAAGTTGAAAGAGAAACGATTCTCTACAACAGAAAAGGAAGAAAAAATCTTGTAAAGAAAACCTGAATTTTGCAAAAAGAGGAGGGGATGATCATTGGCAATAAGCTGGGGCTTCATTGCCAGTGTGCTAGAGTTTAAAATAAAAAATTAAAAAGGGCAACAACTGTATACACAGGTATCAACTGTGTGGGGAAGGGAGGCAGCAGAATGAACGGCAGTGATTGTGCCTGGGAGTGCTGGAAGACTGAACCGGCCTTTCCGGGATATAGAAGGTTGACTTTGGGAACTTCGTTATCAGTGTTAAAAATTCATAAGTGTTCTCTGTTCCCGTGTCCTTAAGGAACAGAATGCCAGATAAAACGGAATCGAAATCGGGTGAACGGGTCCAAGTCCTTGGAGAGGAGAATTTTGTGGGTCATTAAATCATGAAGTAGTAATGTCTCCTGCGCTGTTAGACAGCCTGTGCCACAAGGAAGTGCTGCTTGCACACACAATGGCTTGTGAAAGAACACTCGCAGCACTTATGTCAGTGGCTCAGGCTGGGGAGGGAATATATGGGATGAATTAGAACTCCGGCCCCTCCTGAAAAATTTGTGCATTAATCTAAGAACACAGTTGATTTCTATGAATCAGAATTATTTGGCTTATCCCATCATAAACAAAGCAGTGGTCGAAACAAACATCCACCCCCAGCATAAGCTGTTCCTTCTGCTCCGTCTCCATAACTCTCCCATCACAGTGAGCTCTAATTCCCTGGTTTATACACACACACACACACATATAAATACACACACATATACACACACACACACACACATCTATTCAGTGGCAACAAAATCACGTCTGCTCTTGTGCAACCAAAGTTCAGGATGAGGAACCGCAGCAGAATTTGTGAGCCCAAGAGCTGAGCATGCTTATATATCACATGTGTTAGGAGGAATTAAATATTTCCATATTTACCATTAAAAAAAAAAAAAAGGCATAACACCAAGCTAACAGAGCACTGCTAATGTTTTTCAACATTTCATCAGCTTAAAACCTCTGCATTCAGTAGGAGTTTAGCTCAAAGAAATAAGAATGTGGCACATTACTATGCTGTGCTATAAAAAATACATATAAAGCCACGCTAGTATGTAATCATTTTTCTGGGCTTTTTTCAGATACGTTGCAAAGGCCAAAAGAAATTTAAGCATGTTTTTTACCTCAAAACCAACCTTTGTATGATAGGAGGCTTCTGCATGGTGCGACGGCCCATAGTGCGTATGGGCACAGTCCCACAGACTGGATTTTGGTGCTTTCTCTTTCAGGGCAGGGAAATCAAAATTTAAACCTGAAATGTAGACGCCGGCAGGTGCCACCCTGCTGCACCGCGAAGGGGTGAAGATCTACAAGGACAAGAACAAAGCAGGTCCTGACAAAGCAAGTGCCACCTTCTGTGAGGGGTTTTTTTGTGAGGGGTTGGTGGTTGGGTTGGGGTTGTTTTTTCCCTGTTGGTTGTTTTTTAGCAAAGAAGCGCTGATGTTGCTCAAACATCTCAGAGGTCACCTAATGACCTTTCTAGAAGTTGAGACTTTAGAATCAGAGAATCATAGAAGGGTCCTGCTTGGAAAGGACCTTTAGGATCACCGAGTCCCACCACCAACCCAAACCCACCGCTGACCCGTGTCCCCCAGCGCCACAGACACCTGGGCTTTTTTGGTTACCTTTGCTGTCTGCATGTAGGTGGGAAAAAAGGGGAAAAAATAACCCAAACCAACAAAAATCTACCTTTCTGCATGTACATTCACCATTCCCAGAAAGCAGCACTGCTTATCTCTGTCAGTCTGCGGTCTCTGCGTGTCCGTGTCACCGAGGCCACGCGTGTCCCCTCACGGGCCACTCTCTGGGTGCCGGTGGCACTTTGTACCGCTCTTTTCCCCTTAACCCCCCCCGTTCGGTGGGCGAGGGGACCCGGGTTGCCCCCTACCCCCCCGGTACCCCCCTTGGGCGGCGGGATGCGGGTGGGAGCCGGGAAAGCTCGGCACCTCGCCGGGGCGCGGCGGCGGGACACACATGCCGTAGGGCCGCCGCTCTCCGCACTTGGCGCTCTCCCGGCCCGCCCCGGCCCCCCTCAGCCGCCCATGGAGCCCCCCGCCCTCGCCGCCGCCCTGGCCCTCTCCGGGCTGGCGCTGAGCTGCTGCCGGGACCCGCTTCTCTCCGGTGAGTGAGGGAGTGAGGAGGGAGGGAGGCGTCGCGGTGCTGGGGGGGCCTTTGGGGCCGCTCTGTGAGGGGCGAGGGAGCCGGGCAGTTCTTCCCCGGACCCCGCAGCCCCCCTGCCTCCCGCCGGCACCTCACGGAGGTGGCCACGGCGACCCTTCCCGCTCGGTGCGGGGCAAGGAGTGTTGTGGGGGGGCGATTTTCGTGCGGGAGGGTCTGCGGGAGCGCGGAGACCTGTGTGAGGGCGTGAGGGGGAGGGAGAGGGGCAGCACCTTCGGCCGCCGGAGCGGTTCGGTGGCCGGGTCTGGGGGGGGGACAGGGCAGCGCGGGGTCTGGGGGCACCGGGTGTCCCCAACGGGACTCACTGGGAAACCAAATCACGGGTGGCAGCGGGGGAGAATCGGGCCCCGCAGCGTGGCCACCTCACCTGTCCGCAGCGTGCCACCCCGCGACCCCTCAGGTGCTCGGCCGGCCAAGGGATGGGGGGGGCCCGGAGCTTCGCTACCTGTTGGGGTGTTTTTTCCCAATTTCTCCGGACCCTTTTGTCCTCGCCTCCCTTGTCACTGGTGTTTTCAAGCACCAGAGGGGCCGTTCCAGGTGGTCGTGGAGTCACAGCCATCAGGTGCAAGCTCCTCCAGGGCACGTTTTGCCTATTCTAATAGTTGTTATTCTTTATAACGTAGAATTTGCTCTACTTCCTTTTGCCACAAGCAAGATATCTGCTCATCAAGTTTTTGCAGATGCGCCTAATTAGATTTGGAAAACACTTGCATAGACCTTCTTGGGGGGGGGAAGAAAAAAAGCCTTTTACCAGAAAGGGAACTCAGAAGGTAAACTTTTCAGAAGTTACCTGAAGTGGGTAAAATGTGGGAGTATTTTTGGATAAGCATGTAGAAAGCTTAGAGAGGGACATGTCTAGACCATGTCTAGCGGCGCTCCCGGTACCCCTAGGACATGTTTGGTGCACACAGTAGGTCTTCTTTCCTTTGCTTTAGTCGGAGAACGTCTTCTCGGGAAGGTTTGTGGGCAGAGCTGGGGACAGAACACCCCGTGTGTGACCACCTCCCTCCCTGCCGGCTGCGTGGCAGCGAGTGGGGACAGACCCCAGTGACGGGGTTTGGTTCGAAGGCAACTGAGAGGATTCTCTCTGTTCACACACCTGCACTTCCAACCTCTAATGGCGTGTGCTGGTGGCCACCGAAGGGAGAGAAACACCTGAGCACAAGCAGCTGGGGCAGGGGGAGAGGGAAGGATATAAAATGCCTCCAATTAGGGGTGGGGGGGCAAAGGAGAGTGATCTTGGAAAGTGCTAACACCTGTGTGTCTTCTGCTAAAGAAGCTGGAAACAGCGCAAACCTGGACTTCAACAGCGACTTCTAATTCGTAGGGCAGGTACGAAATCTGCAGAGTTGCTAACCTGTGCAAACCGTACCTCAGGGTCTTCTTCTTGACCCCCCCAATCCCACAGGACCAAGAGGGGGTTGGTTGGGTCAGGGTGCACCTGAAGCCGGCAGAAATCTGAAATGACAAACAGTAACATGTCTTTTGTAAGGCCGTTTGTCACAGGGTATGTTTTTAATGCCTGTTCCATTTCTATCAAATGCATTTCTTACTAGATTTATTGTAAAATGCAGTCGAAATACAGACTGTGTCTCACCGTCATTTGCTAAGACAGGAGAGAAACTTTAACTTCTGGGATTGCCTTATGAAAAATGACTCCAATTGTCGGCAATTAGAGGGAGTTAACAATCGTTTTTGCGCACAGCGCTGTGCTACTTCTCACAGAATGTTTCTGCTTCTCTCTGGGATGTCTTACAGCTCCCATTAATCCAAACACTGACATTTGCAGCATTCAAACTTCAGTCATACCACATTTCTCAAGTGAATCAGAAATAAGAGATGGGTGAATAGATTGCCTAACATTAAAGGACTGTCTGAATTTGGTGAGTTTTGTATTACAAGGCCAAAGAGATGGAAATGCCTTCGGCAAATGTTAGTTTCAGTGAACAAACGTTATTTTATATGCCCAGTGCAATAAGATCTCACTTCTAGTTTCTGTATTTATAGCGTTCATTTAGTTTCTCCATCAGAAATGTGTATGATTATCAGTCTGTCTTTCCTTTCCCTTCAGCAGTACTGGCTCACCATGTCCTGGGTTTTCTTCCCAGCTGAGTCTCTCCTTTGAGCTGCTGTTTCAGCCTTCTCTCACAAACCTTCTATCTCGTCATCTTTTTCTGTCCATGTCTGGCTGATTCAGAGAAGCAGTTCTACTAGATATGCCTTAAGCAATCGTCATGGAAATACTCGAAAAGCCATTTCTAAACCAGACAGATAGAAAATGAAATAGTTAGTCCGACACTTCAGCATGTCATGCTTGTACATGCATAGAGCGTAACTCAAAAATCCGGAGTTGTGGGAATGGATTTAGGCAGGATGGAGCCGAAGAAGTGGGAGGGAGGCAGGGATTACACGGTGCCAGCTGCTCAATGCGAATTCTTTGTCATATCACACCATCACGGTTGTACTATTGACCGCTCCCTCCATCCCCACGGTGGCCATGGCCCATCCTGATAAAATTTCCAAAGGGATTGAGTCTGCCACGCTTGACAATGGAACAACAGTTCAAAAACTTCACAAAGAAAGAAAACAAATGGGTGTATTAAGGAACAGGAATTCTTAAGGGGCCACATCATGCATTCTTCCTTCCAGTGATAAAGAATCACAAGGACGAGCAAGTGTGTTTCCGTCTTGCGGCTTGGGACCGGCCAGCAGCTGCAAAGCTGTGGCTAATCTACCATGTTTGTATTGCACAAATAAAGAGAAAAAAGGTACAAAATACATACTTTTAAGCATTAGAAATAATGATGACTGGTTCTCATGCTCATAGCCTAAACTGCTTGCTTCCAACATATTCCACAATGGGTCTGGCCAGTCAAATAGCATTTACCTTTTTTTTTTTTTTTCCTTTAAAAACAAAAAAGGAAGAGCGATGAAAAGGTTATTAGCTTGGAGGTTAGTAATCAAAGTTCCACAAGAACAGAAAGATCACATATATAACAACTCACATAGGGAGCACAGGTACGGAACTGCACATGTCTGTACATTCCCAGGAATGCACATTCTCACAGGGCAGACAGATGCTCAAGTCAAGGTTTGATCAAACATCAGGTGAGTATTTGCTGTGATGACTCTTTGGTTTGGATCAATGCTAAATAGAGGTGATTTTTAAACTACACACAGAGAGCCCCGGCGCTGCAAAGGAGGACACCAAGTGGTGAGCATCACATCAGAATTTAACTGGCAGATTTACCAGATGGGGAGTTATTTCCTAGCAATTCTGAAAATTGCAATTTTAAACAAAGATCGTTCTTTCCTGAGGTTTTTTTTTCCTGAGTTTGTATCAACATTGTGGGTTTTTTTGCTGTTACAGTACAGGCACTCAAACCTGATCATTTTGGCATAAGGGCCTTTGTTGTATTAGTATTAACTGGAATAGGAAATTTAAAATGCTGCACTAGTTTTTTGCCTGGGTAGGTCTAAACCAGCCTGATACTTCCCCAAAACATTTATTTTGCACTGTAACATCCTATGGAATGAGCTGGTTTTTTCCCTGGCCAATGGTATGGCAGTACACAAACCAGCTTTTGGTTCAATCGATAAAACTGCGTCTTCAAAGCAAACCATTGCACTGCTAAAAATATTTTTAATAATGACCACAGAAGCCATATTTGTCTCTTTGATCTCCTGAAGCTTCTTCTGGTTTTAATCAGTGTTCCCACATGAAGAACTGTGGCAACCTATGATAATAGAATCCCTATTCGCATCCGTAGGGAAACAGAAACGTTCTCATCCGAAGAAGGTAATTTGGTGGTGTTCTGCCCCTTCCACCCCCGGCCCCTGCCTCTGTCACTGCCGGGGTATCTTGGCATCACTTAAGTGGTTTCTGCCCTTTCCTCTGTGCGTTGCTCTCTCATTGAAGTGTTTCTGCTGTCTAATTATACCCTTTCAATCAAATTAGAGGCTGCAGCATCTGGTTAGTGCCTGTAACTGTTGCCATCTGCACCTAGATACAGTGCTTTCATTTAAGGAGGAGTGCTTAAATCACAGTCCCCAGCAAGAACGAGGAGAGCAGTGGAGGTAGAATGGAAATGGCTTAAAACCCGTCTTAGAACACCGCACGAGCACATGCATCAGGCGACCGACACCTGGTCATTACCGGACCCAGCACCTCCGGTTCCAAATTCTCATTTTCTGCCCCAGCATTTTTCAGGCTCCTCTGAAAGGCCGTAAGAAAAGCAAGGGAGAACTGAGCAGGCACTTGTAGGAACCAATCTTTCTTGCTCCAGCCTTGCAGAACGTTTCATGTTCTGGCTGTCACACCACTGTAATGAAACCCAAGATTTAAATAGCGGGTACTTTCATTTACCTTTCATTAATCTGCAGATTTTTAAGAGAAAACCTTGCATCCCATTTGGCAGTAGTCGGTAGGGTGATTTCTGGCCTGGGTAGGCTAGCTTTTGAGAATTGTCAGCCTTTCATCTCTCCGGCCACTAGCCAGCACTCCAAGTAGCTTCCAGAACTAAAAGCAAACAAAAAAAAGTAACTTTTTTTTTTCAGTGAAATAGTAGCAAGTTTGTCATTCTGAATTTTCTGTCTCAAAAGCTATGTACACGCCCCAACCTTAGAGGAGTACTCTAAGAAGTCACTTAAACCATCCTGAAACCTCCATCTCTTCAGCCTGCAATTTCTAATGTCACTAAATATATGTCTCTGAGAAAATACGGGCTTTGGAGAATGCTCAGAAGATTTATAAGATTTCCCACTTGTCAGCCAGGAAAGGAAGAGTGTTTGAGCAGTGGATAGCTGCTTTCTCTGCTTTTCATCCCATCTGTAGAGAAAAGGCTGCAGATGAAATTCCAGTGTTCGTATTGTTTCTGTCTGTGGTAATGTGGCACGAAATGAGAGTTTCTCAGGTAACTGGGCCTCTTGCCATTAAGGACTTCAGAGATTAAAACCAATATTTGGAAGTCCGTCTCAGAAAACCATTGGAAGCCAGCACAGACCCCAAAATGTCAGTGTTCTATCATCAGTGCTTCATTCAGTAAAAAAGCCAGTCTGTTCTATTCTGCACTACCTTAATTTTTCAAATGACGCTAAAGTGGCGCCCATGTGGAGCGCAGGCAGCCATACAGTCCCAAAGTAACAAAGGCAGAAATGATCATTGTAAGGTCCCTACATCGAAGAAGAAACTGAGACAGATGGAAAAAATTTCTACTACAGCTGCTGTTTGATCTTCCAAATGTTGATCTGGCTCTAATAAAACTAATTGTGAACCTGTATCACACACTGAGCATTCACTCAGAGTGGACAACCATCCCCAGGCTTATTTTCTGCTTTTTCTTTCTAGCAGTTGCCGCTCAATACGTACTTATCTAGTCTCAGTGTTAATTTAAAAAAAAAAAACAAAAAGAGTTATTTTTCTGTCAACCATGGCACCTGACGTGTTGAAAACAAACCAGCCCTGACAACACATTGCTCTCCATGTTTTCTCACTCATACGCCTGATCCTGAACAGGACCTGCTGGAACCTTCCAGCTTTCCAGGACTAGGGCCACTGCAATGGTTCTGTCTGATTAATCCCATTTGCAGACATCCCCATGAAACAGTAGAAGCAGCAGGGTCATTAAGTAGTTCAAATAGAGTGAAGTCATCACAGAAATTTATGTCAATCATGGATTTGACCAAGCCTTTACTTCAGAATATGTCTGAAACCCAGCTGACTGAGAGCTGAGAAATAGGAGATTGGAGACTTCAAGATTTGAATGGTCACAACTTCCTCTGTGTACTATCTAAACCCCTGGTGATTTAATACAGGTTTATGGTTGTAAACTGAGCATGAACTGTGTGCATGGATGGAAACAACGTGACAAATCCATCCAGCCCAGTGGCACCCTGATGCCTTCTAGGAAGCCACCAGCTTTAGCCTCCACAGCGCTCCTGTTCTTCCCTTCACCACCCAGAAAGGACTAGGATACAGTGCAAGTTCTGTCATAGTATACCACAGTTTTACAAAACTTGAAGGAATAAGGCTTGCTGAAATTCATGGAGATGATATTCATTTCCTGGAGCCACCATTTGTGATGTTAGATTCCAAGCGAAGGCCTTCATGGCCTACAGTAACATGGAGGCATCAACCAGCAGGCCGCTGGACCCGGTGGGTACCAGAACAGTAAAGGAGAGGTGGTTGGTGGCGGTTGTTTTATTTTTTTTTCCCTTCCCATCTACATGATCATAATCTACCAAAGAGAAATCAGATAATTTGAGTAAGCCCAAGAGTTTTACCAAGAGTGCTCAGTCCGCTCTTTTCTGACTGTTCTATTTAGATGACCTCTTCCGTATTAGTTTTGTGCAGACAAATCTGGCTGGCCTTTTTTAAGCTCATCTTTTCCCAAAATGATTGCACCAGTGGTGCAAGGCAAAAAGGATGGAGGTTCTAACCTCCTCCAGAATCTCTTAGGACATTTGTCTTTAAAGGGCAGCCTCCGGATTTGAAATGGAGAGGACAGTGGCCTGTCTGCAGGTGAAACCTTCACTTTGTACCTTCACTACATCTGAACATTAAATTCATTGCAAGATCGCTAAGGTAGTGTCTTGGCTGCCGTGCAGCAAAATATGGTGAAATCACTATGTGTGATAAATAGAAGAATTCAGCGGTTTACTGCCAAGATATTGAATATGCTGAGAGATCTGCATCCATGTTAGCAGGAATTTTATAGAAAACTGGACAAAATACATTGCAGCAGATCTCAAAGCTGTTCAAGGCAAAAGACTGAGCGCCTGATTTTTAAATGCTAGTACTTACTTGAATAAATTGCACTCCATTGCTATGGCAAAATTATCATTAATCATTAACAAAATGGAAATTTCATAGCAAATTCCCTGTAACACGAAGTTCACATATTTCATTTGCTAACAGACGCTAATTTCCATAACTTAAAGTTTCCATTTCAGTTTTTCTGGGATAATCAATGGTTTTACGTTGGGTATCACGGCCTCCCCCTTCCACAAAGCCAGGAGAGCTTCACTACAACCCGGCCGGCACATTTTCCCCAAATCTGCGGGTCGTGCAGGGAACACAGGAGGCTCCGTCACAGCTACCTGTTGTCTGGGGAACAAAAACCTACAGCTCAGAGGAACAGAGAGAGCTCCGACTCTTCCTTTTGTGCAATGTCCTTACAGTACTAGGGTAGCGAAGTTTGAAGAAAATCTATTTTTAAAAAAAGCTGACATGAAAATGAAAGGCAGTTGCTGCTGCAAGTTAAAGCATGGGCCAGTCTTAGCAGATGCTAAAACGGGCCGATGTTAACTTCGGCTGAGCCTGTGTGCCAGATCGCATTCAGGTATTGTAGCATTCCTTACATTTCTGAGCAATGTTAGTACATATTGCTTCTCCTTTAGAAGTGAGAAGCAAAAAAAATAAATGTTACAGCACTAAGCTGGAGTGGACATTTTTCTTGGATGTGTTTATCGCTTCTCACAACTGATTCTTTATACTGTACGTTATTTTGTTTATCCGGTTTGATTATGTTTTCCTCTCTTTTCCACCAAATTCATCAGCTTATATTTTTCACCTATGGCACAGAAAAACTTCTACATTAACTGCAAAGCAAGAGACGTATTGAAGAAAGTTGCAACACTGTGGTGGCTTTAAAGTGGGTTTTTTTCATATGTTTATGCAAATATCTGTGGTGGCCTAAATACTGGAAACTCAGATTTGCATTTTCCAGTGAATTTCTGTAGCTCACCTGCATGGCTAAGGCAGTCAGGTAAATTACAGTAAGGAGGAGTATTGACTTGAAGCTTGTTTTTGTTAAATTTGATAGCTTTCTGTCCAAGGATGATAGCAGTGTACATTCATGGCTGTGCAGACACCTCTCCTGTGTGCCTTCAGCAACAAAATTCCATTTAATAGTAACGCTAACCTGCCTAGGCATGAAAACGCGCAGCGAAGGCACAAAAACATCAGCTTTCATCTGCTGTGTAATAAAACGGTGAAATAATCATTATAATTGCACCATTCTGATATTTGTGGGCCCAGACTAAACTCATTTCAAAGGCGCGGGTTTAATGATACTTTTTCCCTTCTCCCACGGTATTTCTAAATACAAAAAAGTGTACTGTTAATATCGGGATTAGGCTGGGGGTGTTTTTTTTCCTCTCCCAACTGCAGCCACACGGGTCTTTCTTGCCTTGTTTTGTGAAGTCCATCTGGTGAGGGACACCTGGGATGAGCACACTCCACTTGAGAGCGCTCGCCCCTTCCCTCGGGGCAGCAGAACGTCTCTGCAGCTGGTTTCTGCAGAGAACACCATCAGATAAAAGAGGGTTTTGCAGCCAGCAGTTAGTAGGAATCATTAGTGACTTTCCCTGGTGCTACTCAGTACAAAGAAATGTTGACATGTTTTAATTCTGTCGTGGACTGCTCTGTCTCAATGCTATTTCTAGATAAATGCACAGCTGATAAATGTTACCGAGTATCAATTATAAAGAGGATGGGCTGTATTTATGGTACACTAATTATGATGACTGTTTCTGGAAGATGGTTATAGAATCATAGAATGGTTTGAGGTGGGAAGTGACCTCTGGAGGTCACCTTGTTCAGCCCCTCTGCTCAAGAAGGTTGCCCAGGACCGTGGCCACATGGCTTTTGAGTATCTCCAAGGTCAGATTCCACAACCTCTCTGGGCAAACTGTTCCTATGCTCTGTCAGCCTCACAGTGGTGACGTTTTAACCAAAAATTTTTTGCATTTTTAGTAAAGGTAAAGTTGTTCAATAATATGAATGTTTATTTGATGAGAAGATGTC
Source organism: Calidris pugnax (assembly GCF_001431845.1). Lineage (NCBI taxonomy): Eukaryota > Metazoa > Chordata > Aves > Charadriiformes > Scolopacidae > Calidris > Calidris pugnax. The sequence continues at coordinate 338,102 of NW_015090858.1, read as the reverse complement.
ATTCATAAGACAAAGCTAAACCAGGCACATCTGTAGGTGCCTAAACAATGCAGGAAACACGTTAGTGAAAGGGAACGTGGCCTTTTGGGGAGGGGTGAAGGGCAAGGGGAGAACAACACAACGCTAACCCTACAAACATTCTTTCTCTTTTTCTGTTTCTTCCCAGAATGTTACACTGCAAATGGCGCTGACTATCGCGGCACTCAGAACCAGACCTCCCAATATGCAGGGAAACCTTGTCTTTTTTGGAATGAGACCTTTGAGCATCCGTACAATACTCTGAAATATCCCAATGGGGAGGGAGGGCTTGGAGAGCATAACTACTGCAGGTAAGAAATATCTCATTGTTACTAACATTGCCTATAGACCAGTGTTAACTTAAACAGTTGACAAAAAATGAGGAAACTTCCTTTCATACAGTGAAGAACATCAGAACCACGGATGTTTTAACAGTCGTTTTTTATCCTGTAATCAGTACCCTGGATCGACAAGCACCAGTAGTAGAATAACTTTTTCATCCCAGCTCTCACCCAAATTCCACATCATATATCCAGTCCATAATTGGCACGATGGAGAAGGACTAGGGATTACTTAAATGAAAAGGTGGAGATAATAAAAAAATTGACCGAAGTCAGAATTAGAGAAGCACTAGTGAATGTCTGTAGGAGTCTCTAGAACATTATGGTTTTTTTTTTCCTCACCCACAAGCCTGCTTCTGTTACAGACTGTATTTCTGAGCTTTGTAGTCACTAAAAATTCTCAGTGAGCATTTGCTGTTCAGTGACTTAGAGCTGTTATTTGAATTCAGAAGCTCGACTCTCAGTAGTTACAGTACCAGCTCAAACCATGGCAGATCCACTTTCATTCCCTTGCCTTCTAGAGAAGTCCACCATAATTATAGTTAGATCTCATAATGAATCTGAAATAAGAACTGCAAAATTTAGGAGCCAAATAAGAACCTACATTTAGGCCTTCAGAGAACTGACCAGCTAAGTTTTTATGCCCATCTATACTTGCTATGGAAATAGGTGGGGAATAACCCGATAGATACATTCCTTAAACAGTGATAACCATCATCTAGGCTCATCTAGGATGCATATACAGTTGAGCGGCATCTCATACTCATTGGGTAATGGGGATGGAGGTGTTAAACCAAGAGATTAAAAACTGAGTTACCTGGGGCATAGCAAGAAAAGCTCTAATGTCGCCTTCATGAGAAAGACCACCTCAGTTCTCCTAGAATATGCCTTTACTTAGCAGGTTGTAGGCTTTGTAGGATAGAGCCTATACACTTGGCACCTTCATGTTGAAATTATAAGTATAAATAAATCATAAAGTATAATAATAATAAATAATAAAGCAATATAAATAAGGATAAATGAGGCAAAATTAATATGCAGGAGTTCAGCACAATTGCTATGTCACCAACATAGGGTCCTGGTTCTTCATCCAAGAATTGGATGCAGTCCTGAGTAATGTGCTCTAGGCAATCCTGCTAAGCAGGGGAGTTGGACTAGCTGATCTCTAGAGGTCCCTTCCAGCTCTGTTGAATCTGAATCTGTGAACTTTCCCATATTTAATCAGAAACTGACATTCAAGAAAATATTGACAGAGACAGCGCCAGCCAGTTAACCCAGAGTAAGAAAGCACAGAAGAGAGGGCTGCCTGTAACAGCCCTCTCTTGTTACAGAAATGCCTTGATACAGGCAGCAGATGACTTGGGAGGATATTTCTCATTGAAGAACACTGGTGAAGGACAGGGAAGAAAAAGACTTACTTGGGATCTTTTTACCTTCAATCTGCCAGGTTTCAGATTGTCCTCGTTGAGATGCAGTTTGGCTGGAAGGTTAGCCATTGCCTTCCTTGTGCTGGATCACTTGGCCCAGGAATATTCCCACAGGTGTATGGAATGGTCCTAATTAACCAATGCTTTTTAACTTCACATTCTGTTGAAAAAAAAGCTTGGAAAATCACTGTTTTAGCAGTGTCAGAGCATATCTTTAGTATGCAAATCTTGTCGAGGCCTTGTGAGGGAGGATGTGGCTGGTTTAGCTCTTTCTCTGCTATTAATTTGCTTAGTGACAATAGACAAGTTGATTTTCCCTTCTCTGAGGCAACACGTATCTTGCAAGTCTTTTTTTAAGGCATAATACATTGCTTTGAGGCTCCATTTTAGGGACAATATTTGAATAATCTAATTTTACACTTAAAGCATTGATCAGAAGCATGTTATCTCTCCATGGGTGGTCCTTCCTTGCAATACTTTGTTTATGGCAAGACACCCTGTTAAGATGGAAATGCCTCATAATGTTCCACTAAACCTCATTTCAGCCATAACAAAATTATGCAGCCTGAAGTTTTGGGAGATTTTGAAAGACACTCAATTGTTTCCCAACTGTAGACACTTCTGAGGTTCAAGGCAAAGATTTCTAAAGACATTCATCTCATTTCTCTGCAATTTCCTTGCATTTTAAGGCATTTATATGTGGAGTGCCATTACCATGATTCAATTACAGACATCTGATTTCTGTCATGCAGGTGTAAATCCGGAGTTTCCTGTAACTGTGAAAACAAGGAAAACTGTGTTATTTTGAGTACAGGCTGTCCTTGATTTTAGTTGTCTTCTTTCTTTAGCCACTGGGAGCTCTGCCATTACACCTAAATTCCCAGCACAGAGTTTCCTCATCCACTACTTTTCCTACTCTGTTTGAAAGCCTAACTAGCAGCATTTTACTCAGCTGAATTGAACTCAACTAACCAGTTGTCTTCAACTATTTTGTCTTCAGTTAATTGACAAAACCCATCTCCAGCAGTTCTCAAATTGGATCTCCTGCCAGGAGTTGTTAGTATGCCCGAATGTCAATATGCAGCTGAACTGACTCCTCAGTGTAGGGGGGGGCTAATTAGTAGAATTAATGCCAAAGTACATGATAAAAGATTGCAGTTGGCCATAGTTACAAGAAAAGGTCATATTTCAACCTGACTGTCCAAAGTACCAGTTTATTCTCTTACATTGGTCTTTTAATTTGTGAATAGTTTTTCAAAGTGTACCTAGAAAAAACTTTAAATAACCTAATAACTAATTAGGTCTGCACAGCAGCAAAGAATAATGGAGGACACATAAGGAATTATCCATCAATATATCAGATCTCTGAAAGAGATTTATTCAGCTTTACCGAAGGGGCAGAAAAGACCTCAGTCTTTCCCAGAATGGTTTATTGGAGAAATGTTTTTGTCATCATATAGAAAGTTGGAGTCTGGACTCTTCTGTATCAAGGCAAAAATCAAGTTTAGGAGCCTAATGAACCTGTACGTAGGATGTGTGGCTGAAAATCTCCCTCTCTTTCTCAGTACTGTCCAGAAATAGCTCTGCACCTTTTAGACAAAGAAAAAATAAGTTGTTTTTTAGACATTTCTAGCATTTTGTGCTTACTTTTTACTGTAATAACCAAAGATATCTGAACTTCCTGACTGATTTTGCATTATTCTTGGTATATGGTTAAACATTCAATCGGTATTAGAGCCAAATAGTGATGACACTGAAGCTTAGTAAGATTTATGTTTACGTGGGTTTTGAAAATGTTTGATGACTTTTTACTCACTCTGTTTTCCTCTTTCAGGAACCCAGACGGAGATGTCAGCCCGTGGTGCTACATTGCAGAGCACGAGGATGGAATATATTGGAAATACTGTGAGATCCCATCCTGCCGAAGTAAGAGCACCACGCAGGGTTTTAGGCCGGCATCTCTGTTGCACAGAGACTGGCAGTGTGACAGCAGTGGGGAGTGATTTTCAAACAGAAACCAGAATAAGGCCAATCAGCTTATTTTCAGTTGCAGACTAAGCAATATTTTAAACGGGTCTCTAGAGTTAGTGATAAACCTGCTGAATCATTCCTACATTGCCATCCTATTATTTACAAATAATACCAGACAGAGGATCATTCAAAACTTAGGAAGTACTGCTAGGGCTTTTTTGAATCCATAGAAATATGTCATTCATTTATTAAAATCTAGAGGACAAAAATGAATAGGAAATTATTAATTAATTTTTTACAAGGTACGTACGTGTCTGTTGTTTGCAATTAGCTTGTAAAATGGATGGCATTAGTTTAATGTGTATAACACATCATACACAGAATTTCTTGAAAGAAATAGAGACAGTGTGAGAGGACACGGGGAAGCGGCGGGTATTTGTTAGGTTTATGGGAGCTCAGGGCTGGAATCCTGTTCCTTGCAGGTGCCTATATTTAGCATTGCTGTGAAACCCTAAACTGGGCTTTGTTTGATTTGTTAACAGATAATGCACAAATTCACCTGAAGCTTCCTTTCAGTATTTAGTATTTTTAATGTATTATCTTATTTACCCTGTCCAAAATGTGGAGGTTTTGTCATGATTCGTGTCAATATGTTCCAAAATTTTCATTCCTGAATGCTCCAGGATGAAATCCCAAGAATCACATTCTTTAAAATACGCCTAAATATGAAAAAGAGATTCCAGTTTTGCATGTTAACAAGCAACTATAACTACACCTTTTATTAAGTCTAATCATTAATGCCTTTACTTGCTTTCCTAATCTGTGCAAGTACTCTCTATTTCTAAGGGATAATTTATGTGTATGCTGTTCAGTGTCAGAGCAGTTGTCCTTATGTAGCCATCCTTTCCATTGGAAGAAGTACATTTCTTACTTGAAGTTAAGAAAACAAAGCCAAGCAAAACAAAATAGATCTCAAGTGGTTTTTTTACTTTGCCCACAGTTTTCTTTTTTTATGAATGTAAGCGAGTGATTCACATCTCCAGCCTAGGCAAACAAATACTTAAGTGTGACCTTAAGTCGGTTGACTTTTACCTAGACTTAAGTACAGATTTAAAGAGTCTAATTTAAATAACACACAATCATTCAACACTCCGATAGTCATTGTTCAGAGGACATTTTACTCTTACTTTTCTAATATACCAGGTCCTATTTAGGAAACATGACCCTCCTAATTAAGAAATTTATCTTGGTCTAAAATGAAAGAATTTGCATTTTCTTTAAAGACCACAGATGTTAACAAATTCTCTGGATATGGCACCAGTGAAAAAGCTGAAAGGCAAATTCTCTCCACTCCATTTGTTCTACACAAAGGATCCTTTTGAAACCAGCCCCACTCATTTTCTCTGTGGTGGGGAGCGGAGGATTTAAACTTGGACACTTACTTGCACAGATAATCCAGACTTACATTTACAAAATGTCCTTTTGACCAGTAGCAGCTGCTTCAAGCATTGCACTGAAACTGGATACTAGAAAAAGAAATGGCAGCAATTTAGAACAAACTGTACACTGCAAGCCCATCCAAGTCTTAATACAAACCTCATGGTTTGTGAAGCTGTGTAAGGAAAAAAAAAAAAACCCACTTTTATTCTTTACCAGATTTTCTGTTTTCAGTAAGCATGATGGTAAATCACAGAACCATCAAAACCAACTTGTGAAGTGCATAATACAAAACTGAGTTTTGTGATGGAGCAAGAAAGCAATTGTGTAGAGAAATCCTAGTTGAAATTTTTAGAGAAGTAAAAAAAAAGTTGTCTTTTATATAAGCTTCTTTTCTATACTTGTCTTTTCTAGTAGTAAATATAATTATCTGGAGCATAATTTACCTATAAACGATACCCACATAATACCACTCCAATGCCAGCAACATGAAGCGTCTTGATTGCCTAGAGAGATTTGCATGCAGTGATTCACTGTAGCAATAATTAAGAACCTACAGTTCAGAATTTTTCATTACGGTGATGATTTCACACGATTATATCATGTGTCTTGTTTGCTAATAATTTATACGTAACGCGGAGTGTGTCATTCAGAAACGTGCTCCGCCATCCTGCCTGTGCCAACACGCTCCGTGGGGTTTAGCAATGTTAGACGAGGCTGGATGGGCTCAGTCTCCCAAGACAGTGGTAGTTACCCTGGTAGGACCTTAGTCTTTCCTTTTCTTCCTCTCCTCTTCTTCCTGGCTGCTCTGCTGAGCCGACTGGAATGGACATGAGCAAAATTAAAAGGCAAGAAAGGCAGCACGGAGTCCTGAGAGAACATGTGCATCTCACATGGGGAATGCAGAACCGAATGCTGTAGATTGTTTGTTTGCAATACTGCAGCTAGTCCTGACTGTTTCAGTCTCTTTGTTAACGGGGTTAGGTTGAAATTCAAAGGAAATAACAACTTAGGCTCCCAAAGGTACAAGAGAGAAGGGCTTGCTGCCCCACATAATGGCATCTCCATCTTCATGGCCTGCATGAGGCTCTCACCGTGAACAGGTTTCATTACTGGAATCGTATTTCCTGTGTGCATGTATGTCATGTGATAGATTTATTTGTTACTGAAATACTGATGAAGTGTTAAATGGTAGAGCCAGGTAAGTTGTACAGAGCTGTATTAATCACTCTGTAAGACTGACCTGTCTGTGTCTGAAGAAGGGAACAGTGAGGAGCTTGCACCATTTGAGACCCTATTCTGGTGCATGCGACCATTGCAAAACGCTCAGAGGCTCTTGAAAGCCAGCCAGATGAGCAGAGCTGGGACGTGGCTTTGGGCTCAAAAGGATGAATTCCATGTTTTAGTACACATGCCTTAACACGTAATATGCAGAAGCTCTGGTGTTTGCTGGGACCTCATTATGCCTTAAAGGTCCCTTCCAACCTAGATGATGGTATGATATATTTGATGTGGGACTACGTAAGTGCTTTTAGCTGAGCATCTGTCCTTGGGCTCATGGAGTTTGTTGATTTGATCTCAGTGTAATTTGAAGAGCTGGGCACTGGCGTGGAAATTACTGTTCAGTGTTAGGCCAGACTGATGCTGCTTCTGTTTATTCCCAGCCACGTGACAATTTTATTTGCTAGGTACAAGAAAGTTAAAAGACTGCTGGGACACCAAAGAGACTAATTAGCTGTAGGATATACCCAAACGGTATGCTTGATTTAATTAGAAAATGTAGGAAGTTTTCAAATTACTCATTCTAGTTTCTTAGCACGGAACATGCTGAAGTGCTAATCCTCTGGAGACAAGGTTGAAGGATCTCACCAATAATGATACTTACAACAAACAAACAAACAAATATTTATAAAGTATGTGGTTTTAGGAAATCCCAGGTCTCCTAGGACAATGAGTGAGGTTGGTTTAACTAGGAAGTTTTTTCAGGGCAGTGAAATCATGCACTGTACAAAAAAACCTGTGCTCTCTGGGAGTTTTCTGCCCAGCTGTGCTCAGCTGGGGTGGGGCTGGGACGGGGCTTTCCAAAGGTATGTTAAATCAGGCTGGAACTTGAAGTCTCGGTACTTATATGCATGTTGCTGCAGGGCATATCAAAGTCGTTAACTCCATGAAAGTGTTTATAATTGAAATTGTAGCTTTCTTAGAAAACAAAAATATTTTATGAACAATATTTGAAGCAACATTATCTAATAATTAAAAAAAATACACATAATAGAATTTTCTTCTCAACTTCATTAATTCCTCTTTATAATACTATAATCATCCTCCTCAGGAGTATAACCATATACAGAGCAGCATATTTGCTGGTCACTAATAGATATGGTAACCCTCTTCCTCAAAATAAGGAAGCTGCCATAGGCACCGCAGCCCAAGTCTGGGAGAAGTTCTCAGGCAGAGCTGTTAACTCTTCCAGCATGATTCAGATTTTAAGGGTGAGCTGACATCAGTTTACATGCTCAGTTTATAATATTCCAAAAGAATAAGGACGAGACCGTCTTTGTTAGATTTAGACAAATAGAAGTTCAGAATTCAAGGCATATTTCAATGGCAGCTGCACATGGACACGCATAAGAAATCCCAGAAATGGGCCTTCCAGCATCCAATGAAGAGATAATTTCAGGACTGCTCTACAAGAGTGCTCAGTACAAAAGCATCAAAGCATTCTTACTGCATTTATGTGAAAGTAGAAGTATGTGGAAGCAGGTTACTAACACACAGGTTATCTGATAGAAAAAAGGGCGCCCTGCACAAGTAATGGCTGGTTCAAAAGGAGCCCCAAAACAGCTAATCCACACGCTATCAGACATCAGAGGCTGAAAAACCCCAAACCTAGCATTTCTCCCCCCAGAAAACCCTATTGGTAAATTAAAAACCTGAAACAGTGCTGTGCCACAAGACGTTGGCAAGAGAGAGTTCGGCGTTTACTGGGGACTGAAATAACAAATGACGGAATAAGGAAAGCTCTCAAGCAGTTCTCTGACCACATCCCATGTTACCCAGAGCCGGGGAGGTTAGGTGGGCAAAAAATAATCCTTGTCAGTCTGGCACAGGGATAAAAAATATCTGACCACAGAGCTGGTAAAAGATTTAATTCCTAGTATATGAGCAGATATGGCAAGTCGGCAAGGGATAATTTTATGCCATTAGAAGAGCACAATATTGTACCCCACATCCTCTCTCTAGTAGCCGTGGCTAAATCCCAGTGCTTTGATGAAAAGTGCAAAAACAAAACCAAGCAAAAACAGAGGACAAATTATGCACTGAAGGGGGGAAACTCTTTCTGACCTCCCATAGTGACCAAGGAGCCTTGAAATGTTGTATTACTGCAGTATAAATAGATGTTTCTTTAAAAAAAGTAATATTGCTCACTTTGAAGCTCTTTGTACATACCATAAAATATGATACTTTGAATTCATGTCAGAATTTGCGTTTTAAATATTAGGAAATTCCCCTATATAAGTATGTAGTTCCTCCTATAAAACTTGCCAAACTCCAGCCTAAAAGAGTTTTGGTTCCCTTCCTCAAATATCCTGTTTCAAAAACTTCCAGAACTTCATTGTTTTGAAAGATCAGCCAGAAATCACATTTTTTAATTTACGCTGTTAGAATATGCATAATCATACTCCAAAAAACCCTCAAAAACCTCCAAACCCACTTAATGCCTTTTTAAATTTTTTTAATCGTCTCTATCAGGAGAAGTGAAGCAGGTATTTATCTTGTCCCTGTGACTGCAGCTCACAGAAACCAGCTGCCGAGTATTGCAGGGACATTGCTAAGGAGATCAGATGCTATTTCACCACCTGCCATTTATCCCTGGGCACGGTTGGAAAACGTGACAAGGATCTAGCGTAGAGTGATGTTTCCCATGCTGCGAAATCGAGACAGGAATGCAGAGATTGCTGCTGAGAGACCAGGTAGTGCATAAAGCGGTGTGTGTGTCCCGGGCACACCTTTGGAGTGACTGTTTTTTGTTCTTCCTGCCAGTGCCAGGGAATCTCGGGTGTTACAAGGATCATGGAGAGCCACCACCTCTGACCGGCACCAGCGAGACCTCCAATAAACTCACTATCCAAACGTGCATCAGCTCCTGCCGGAGTCAGCAATTTAAGGTGATTTCTTTGACATACGTTTACGAAGAAAAGAAATAAAGTTTTTAGATTATTTATTTTGGGATAAACTACAAGATACGGGTTAGTGATGGGTTTCGTCAGTGTTGGGTTGATGGCTGGACTTGATGATCTGAAAAGTCCCTTCCAACCTGGACAATTCTATGTTTCTAACATGCTTTCGAAGACAAAAGATGGCAATATTCCCAAAACAATCTATCATATTTCTGGTGTCATTCCCCTCCCTTTTTTTTTTTTTTTTAACCTTTAGGAGGTCTAAGATCTCACCCCCACTCTAAGCCCTCTCTCTGCATCCAGAACAACCTGGGCTAACGACCAGTTAATTCCAGAATGCCAGGAGGAAGTATGGTCACTGCTTGCAGTTATGAGTGACAGACAGGGTGCCCTAACTGCCCTCCAGCCCATCCTTCCCGCTAGTCTCAGTAGCATCCTGACAGCTCAAACAAAAACAGTTTGTGGTGGGACCACTGACCTCTAACTAATTACACATCTCCGAAATGTGCAGATTCTGCTGCCAGCTTTCTTGCTCATACAACCTCCCGCTGTCACTCCTTTGAGTGTCATCCCTCCCTCCCTCCCTTCCTTACGCATCTTTGTTGTCAAAGTTTGCAGGCATGGAATCAGGTTATGCTTGTTTCTGTGGAAATAATCCCGACTACTGGAGATACGGGGAGGCAGCCAGTACGGAATGCAACAGTGTTTGCTTTGGAGACCACACTCAGCCCTGCGGTGGGGATGGCAGAGTCATTCTTTTTGACAGTAAGTAATGAAACGGGCTCGGTTTTTCCCAAAGGAGAGGCCTCAAATGTTCAGCAAATTAGGGAAAAGGGTTTAAATGTGCTGAGAACGGTTGCACACAAAACAGCAAAACACCTAAATTAGTATAAAAAGAGCTTCTTACCATTTCTGCGTAAAATTCACATCCGTTAAAAAAGTGAAATGGCTCTTCCAAGAAATGACGCCTGCCCGGGCGACTGACTCACGCTCCAGAGGTTGTCTCTTCTTCACCACAAACAGTGTAACTGGGCCATCACAAACACCATGTCATGGGAGACTCCTTCGGAGCTGAGCATACTGGAGAGTAGAGAGGTGACTGAGTGAGGCATCTCAAATAAAATTTCAATCTACTTGGGATTTTTTTATTAAAGTAGATGAGACTTGCTATACCCCTGTTACATGAAGCAACGCGGTAGAACTGGGACAGGGAAAGAGTGCATCCCAAAAGTAAAAACAGGTTTGGTCGCTATTATGACCATTGCTGATTTCATTATTTCTTATACGTGGAAACCCACCTTTCTACTCCTCGTTTCAGTACCCACACCAGTGCCAGCTGCGTAACCTCCCAGGCTGACAGTATGAGTACCCAGTGCAGGCTCCCAGTACTCCCAGGAGTACTGGAAAAGTTCACAGCATGCACCAATACATTGCTTCTCGGGTCTCAGCTGCCTCTGGTGCAGAAGCTACCTTTTAAGTTGGAGTTACAAACTTTCTGGAACTAAAACCGCGATCATTTCACGTCTTTTATCACACAACCAAACTTCCCATCTCTTACTCTAAGACTGGTTCCCAGCTCATGAGACAGAACAAGGTTTCAGTTGAGACAGGAATTACTCACTCTGCTTGCTTCCCAATTCTCGATATGAAGAGAAAACCAGGTTGGATGGGCTCTGAGCAACCTGGTCTGGTGGGAGGTGTCGCTGCCCAGGGCAGGGGGTTGGAACTGGGTGGTCTTTCAGGTCCCTTCCAACCCAAACCATTCTGTGATTCTGTAAGAGAAGCACCTGAGCTGCATGTTGCTTTCAGTGTTGAGATAGTACGTTAGTCTTTAGCTTCCCACTGCTGCATCCTCTGTCTGCTTCTGCTCTTGGCTCCCAAACCCTTGATGGATAAAGACTTTCTGATGGGTGAAGCTTTCCTTTCCTTGCCTGACCAAGAGCTCGGCAGGGTGTTACCCCAAGGACTTGTGCTGTCTCCTCTGGTACACAGCAAGGGAGAGAGCTATGGCCGGGTAGGAGAGGTCATCCTCAGAATGGCCACCTATTTTCTGTTACTGCTGACCTTCTCACCCCGTTCCTCTTTTCCAGATTGTGTCTTATCCCCAGAACCATCACCCCGGATCCCTGCACACTCCCCCGCACACCCCGCCATTAACCTCATGTGTTGGTGTGCTACTGTCACACTCAGCTGTAACACTCAGACCCACAACACAGAGCTCTGCCAGCTCCAGAAGGAAATGAGCTGGGGAAAGCATTTCCATGCCATATGGGGCAGTGCTGTGTGCTGTCGGGCAGCTGTGCAGCAGGACTCGTTGCCGGTCTCGGTTAATATTGCTGGGTGGAAGAACGTCGTGTGATTCAGTAATTACAAACAGCACGGCCAAATGTAGTATGAGTACCTAGAAGCTGTTTGCAAAGAGGAAATTTGCTGTCTCCATGACAAATTTCAATTCTGTCAATTCAATCTATTCAAACAATTCGATCTCTCCGATGAAATCACCAGCTCTGATAGCGTGGTGTAAATGCCAAACACAAACTCCTCCAAGGGGCTTAGTACCTCTGTGGGGCCTTTTACATTCTTTCTACTCTTCTGCTTTCATATTCTTTCAGTTCCTCTAGAAGGATTTCACCGTACGGCACTGAAGTGTGAGATTTGCTCAGGCTATGATCAGGCCTTGCTCCAGAAAAAGAGAAATAGTTTCACATGATTTTTCTGGCAGACATATGCTGCTGCTTGTCCTCATTCTCCGAGCTCCCTTTTTAATTTGTATTTATTAAAGCTCTTTCTCAGAGGCCTTGAAAACTGAGACACTTCAAAACACTTCGCTTCCTTCATTTCCATTCTCACAGGCCTCTATTACAGGACTTTAATTAAACTTTCAGAGCAAATAATTCTACTTTGGTTCGTCAGTCCTTCGGCCTAGATATGGGGGAGTGATAACTCTGATCCAAACAGTTTTGTCGTGAAATACATTATTATATAATAACACATATATAATAGATACATACTATTGTGTATTTAGGGGATATATGTAAATACATATATATATGCATATATAGCTATATACCATACATTTAACAAATTATATATGTGTATATATAGATATTAATCAAGTCAGTTGGCTAGCGTTTGAGTTTCTCTCTGGATTCACTGGTAAATAAGTTTGCACTGGGAATCTGGATAGTTGTCAAGAAATGTACAGATTTACTGGGTGTGTGCCTGTTTTGAATATAAAAGGTAGCAACAAATCCAAAAGATTTTCTTCATAACAGGATCTTGTCCAAGTTACTTAGTGAAAGTAAGGTTAGAAAACATTAATTGGACAAGATCAAAAGGCAGGATGCTTAAAAAAACACCTATAAATGGCCCCAAAGGTGATTAAGGGCTTACAGCGTGGTTCATACAAGGAGAGGCCGAGAGATCTTGGCTTCTTTGGCCTTGAGAAAAGAAGGCTCAGGGGGATCTTTTCAATCTGTGTAAATAGCTGATGGGAGGGTGTAAAGATGGAGCCAGACTCTCCTCAGTGTTATCTAGTGAATAGACAAGAGGCAACAGGCACAAAGTGAAACACAGGAAGATCCATCTAAACATAAGGAAAAGCTTTTTTTACGGTGCGGGTGACACTGGAACAGGTTGCCCAGGGAGGTCGTGGAGTCTCCATCCTCAGAAACTCAAACCACAACCCAACAATGTCTCCTGCTTTGAGCGAGGGGATTGGACCATCTACAGGGGCTCCTTCCAACCTCAATCTTTTTCAATTTGATAAGGCTGTGAAGTAATTTCAATAATTCAGCAGTGGGAGTTACAGTCACTAACCCACTTCCCTGTCTGCCTGACGGGGATGGAGTCCCTGGATCAGTGATGCATCATCCTGTTCCTTCAGGGATTTGGAAAGGGAACCTGGTTACACACATGGACAAGGGGCAGTTGCCATATTTAAGATTGATACACAGGTCTCAGAGCACCGAGACAGAAGGAGCATGTCCCCAGCAAACCCAACATCACAGCTCTGCTCAGGGAGCTGTGGACTGCAAAGAAAACCAGAGACTGGGCATCCTGCCGGGGTGGAGTATTGAGTATTGGAATTCATTTGAGTATTAGAATCTATGGAGTACTAAAGCTGTGCATAATGAATGTATAACCTTTTTTTTTTTCCTATTTCTCCCCCTCTCCTCTTCTTTTCACAGCACATATTGGTGCCTGTGGAGGAAATTACACTTCTGCTACCGCTGTGATCTATTCCCCGGATTTTCCTGACACATACGGCACAGGCAAAGTCTGTTACTGGACCATACAAGTTCCAGGGGCATCTCAAATCCACTTCAGCTTTGTGCTTTTTGAAATCAAAGATGCTACAGATATGGTGGAGTTGCTGGATGGCTACACCTATCATGTTCTAGCTCGTTTCAACGGCAAGAACCGGCCTCCCCACACCTTTAACATCTCTTTGGATTTTGTCATTTTGTACTTTTTCTCAGATGAAATCAATCAAGCCCAGGGATTTGCCATCAGATACAGAGGTAAGAGGCTAACTTTGCCTTTTCTACATTTCAATGAGCCGTTAAAGCATTTAATTCACACAGGACATTTCTGAAATGGCAAAAAAAGCAAGTATTTTACCTCTCATGTCTACAGGTGTTTTATCTATTTTGTTGCCACTGCTCAGTGGGTAAAAGCTTGCCTAAAATTTCTCTCAACTTGGAACACTCCAGTCAGTGATGTCCTAAGTAGCAAAATTTAACTTTTTGAAAATTCAACCCTATATATACCTGCCTTTCAAAACAGATTGGAAAATCACAAAGTTAAACAAAACAAAAAAAAATCAGTAGTCCATCTGCATCTTGGTCCAACTCAGCTCTTTCCAACAGTCCGTCCCACTCAGATCAAAACTCATCAGGAGAAAACATTTTAGTCCCTGAATTGTACCTACTGCTACGATGAACAAATTCCAGAAAAATTCTGGGAACCCCGACTTGGTGAAGTACAGGCTTTTTCTGGCATCAGACATAATTTGATTATTGAAGTTCTTTAAATAAATCAGGAAGCAGCATATACCTGATTACAAGCACAAAATAGGAGTCCTGTTCAGAATGTTATTGTGATTGTTCTCTTGTGTTTTCAGCTGTGAAGGACAATGTGCATCAGAAGAGCATTCCAATGAATCAGACCCTCTTGGAGAAGAAAACTGAACAAGCAAATCTCAGCATCAACACGGCCCGGTCATCAAAGATACTTTATGTCATCACAACCAGCCCAAGTCATCCTAGCAGCTCCATGCCTGGTAATGTTACAAGAAAATGTGGAAACAGGAAAAGCATTTTGCCAAAACATAATCTTGAGTCACTGTTTCCTTTGCCTCCTCCTCCATGTTATCTGATCCAGCGTGGATTTTCATTTAGTCTAATTACCGCTAACTGTGCTGCCCTCATCACTGTTTAAAACTCACTTCTCAGCATAAATCAGTTAGAAATAGCGTGAGACCTTGAGAATGAAAGCACATCAGAAAGGTGTGAGTCAGAGCAGCCTCCTTATTAACAACCCCTGCAGTGACCAGGGTTTACCATAGAGGTGGCAAAAGGCGCTGAAAAAAAGAGCAAGCTCTTCCAAGAGTCTGGAAGAGCCCGAATGCTGGATGCATCCAACTTATCCCAGTTCACAAAAGCTCCAGCAATAATACAAAGAGGGCTAGACAAGGACAAAGTGAGTTAATGAATGTGGGGAGATGCCAGTGAGAACTGTCACGTGTCTAGAACTCACCTTCAAGACATCACTTCATTCAGGAAATTGTTGAGTGGTAAATGATCGAAGGCTGGAAATGCGCTCAGGGTGGATGTCACTGTTGGTCTCTCCTGTCTTTAAACTACCCGGGGCATCTGCTTTTACAAATTGTTGAAGCTGGGCCTCCATCAAAGCCATCTGCATTCCAGCCCCGGAGCACCAGGAGGTGCCTGCCCATCCCCACGTACCCGGCCAGGCTGCAGACCATGCCCAGGGTCCTGGGCACAACCTCTGGCTCAAGGCCCGAGCTGGAGCCTGAGTGACCACTGCAGTTATGAAAATAGTGTTAAATTCATCACAAACAGGCAGTGCTTTGGGGAAGGGGTGTTGGGTGGGATGGAACTTACGCTTCCTTTTTTCACTCTGTAGAGCTTCAGGACTTCTGGAGGTGACGGCCTTTATTCAGTTGTTCTAATAATTCAAGATCCTTGCAAGGCTGTTCATTGTGCTAAATAGGTCACAGTTACATCCTAGTGCCATCCCTTTTCCCTTTTCTCCACGTGCTGTAGCCTCCCCCTGCAAGATTACGGAAGTCCAAATGAAAAGCTGATCTAATAATTCAGAAATTGGCTGCCTTCGAGCCCCAACCCCTGAAATAGTTCCAGTGTTGCAGTCTGTCAAGCTGTTCTGTAAGTCCTGCCTGAACTCGGCAGAACTAAATTGAAATGTAAAATACAATGACCCGAGAGCCTTCAGTGTGAGGTCATAAAATAACAGACCACAAATATTGATCACCCATCTCAGTGGATTCTAGAAAGGAAAAAAAAAAAACCCACAACAAACATACTTAGTCATTACTTACATAATTACTGATATAAAACTAGGCCATCTCCTTGCAAACACAGAGTTACTACTGATAGCATATATTCTAGTATGTTGTTTAGTCTGCTTTTAAATTGTCCTCTGAGTGAGTTTTGATTCCTTTCCTAGATGCTAGTTAGATAATTTTACTGGCAAACGCTTTGAATTTTCCCAGCTTCCAATTTTACAGGGAGCAGTCCTGCATGGGAAAAACCGGTTCCGACCGAGACTTACACTCTCTGCCAGTCTCTGCAGAAAACACTTAAAGGTTTAAGGCATCTTCAAATTACAGTTTTGAACAAAGCATCAGAAAACTCTGTGTTTCTTTTGTGCAATTGTAATTTGCAGTTCTTTTGTGCAATTTAAACACTGTAAGTAAACGAATGTCCTCTCCTCCTCTCTTTCTCCCTCTCCCCTCTCCTGTTTTACAGAGTGGACAATATACAGTCTCACAGCGCTGCTCATCCTCAGTGTTACAGCCATAATAGCAAAGATATTTCTCCACATAACCATGAGGTGAGTACGGGGCAAAACTGTCCCTGCAGCACAGACAGAACAGAATCTCTCTTTTGCTCTTGTTTTGACAAGATTTGTATCTTAAGGAATAAAAAGGTTTCTCATACTGAGCGATGTTATATAGCAAAGAGGAATCAGACACCTAGCATTGGTGGGAAGAGGTCAAATTATGATAATGATTTGCAGGAAAAAAATTAAAACCTGATCCCAGATCGAAGAACTGAGAAACATTGGTGGGAAGAGGTCAAATTATGATAATTATTTGCAGGAAAAAAATTAAAACCTCATCCCAGATCGAGGAACTGCGAAATTTTATATGTAGGCTAGTTAATACCTACTTTCTTTTACTGAAGTACTGAAAATGGCTCAAAGATGAATTAGAAAAATGAAAATCTGTATTATGGTGTGACACTTAACCTGTATGATTTCTTTCGCTTATTAAAAACAACATAATTTTATTACTGGAGAAATTTTATATGTAGGCTAGTTAATACCTACTTTCTTTTACTGAAGTACTGAAAATGGCTCAAAGATGAATTAGAAAAATGAAAATCTGTATTATGGTGTGACACTTAACCTGTATGATTTCTTTTGCCTGTTAAAAACAACATAATTTTATTACTATGTTTCTCTACACTTATACCAAGTAATTTTTGTGTCCTCCAGATGGACAGTCATTGAATGAAATGATGGGGAAATTATCAGCAAGTTGTAACTGTTGAATATTGTATTTACATACCACAAAGAGGCGTAAATATACAAGGAAGTTAATTTATGTTAATAGCAATTAGTAATAGAATATTTACATTCTTCTTAGCTGAATGTCACTGCTTTCATTAGGGTAGCAACTATTCTAGCAGCAGAACACCTGACGTTTCATTTGGGCTTCCCAAGCACCTTCACAGTGAGTTAACCCTTGTTTCCCAGGTCCCACCCCATCCCATCTGCAGCTGAAAGGGGAGACTCCGGGGAGGTCACCACTGCTGGGGAGATCTGGAGCATATTCTACCAGCCATCCACATCCATATCCATCTTCAAGAAAAAGCTTCGAAGTCAGCAAGACGATTGCAACCCACTAGTGGGAAACTGAAGTGTCTTTTGTTCTACAAGAATCAGTCTTCTTAAAATCCAGGTGACTTGGGAATAATCCCTTTTTTTTTTTTTTTTTTAGCTCCCAGTCTCGTACTTGTTTTCTAAAAAAGTCCATTTCCAAAGGCCTTTGAGTAACTTTGCTTATCTGCTGTTCTCTTGGGTGTACTAATGGCAACAGATTTAATTGCAGCAATAGTTTTGAAATACCTGGTGCTCATCAAATCTGTAGTGCTGTTAATTACTGCCTTTAAACCAAAGCACTTAAAATACCTGTAAAAACCTGTACAATTCAAAGTGCCCTGTGCCCCTGCCAAGAGTAATTGAAGAGTACCTGCAGGTTGAGGACTCCTCGTGCCCTACTTTCCTGTGTGGCTGTTTTGTACCAGGCTGCCTTAGTCCCTTTATTCTCGAGGTGGACACTGATAACCTGCTCGGTTGCCACAGCAACTGGAGCTTATTGGCCTTAAAACACAGCTAAATGGGACTGCACAATAAAAGGGGAGTCAAAGACTTGGAGAAACAGCCTGGTTGCCCCGTTCTCTGCTCTTTCCACGTTTTCTGTTTCTACAAGCAGAGATGTACAAATAAAAATCAAATCAAATTCAGGAGGGAAACACTCTGTGGAGCTTCAGCTGCAAATGGAGTAACGGCCACCAGGTCACGGTCTGCTTGAGCAACGGAGACTTTAAACGACTGCGTCTGACCCACCTTTCACCAGTGATCATGATGATTTTGTTCATATTCACAGTGATCCTTTAAAAAACTACTGTGCTCTGGTCAGAGCCCTGCATTCGCTCTGGATGTAAACTTAGGGCTTCTTAAAGAAAGTCCAAAGAAACTGTAAATTCGCTGAATTTTTGAACGGCGAGGCTGAATAACACAAATGCTTACTCTGGACTTAAAGACATTGAGCTGAGCAGCCTAAACCAGTGACAAAGCTGCCACCAGCTCTCAGCAACTCAGTTGCCTTGTTACTCACCTGTGAGAAGAAAAAGTGTCTCCTTGCCTGCAAAATTAAAACTGAACTGCATTTTTGAGAAGAATGCCTTTGTCAAAGAACAAAACCATCCATGGGGGTCTGCTCTACGAAACAGTTTCTCTCGGCAAAATTAAAACTGAACTGCATTTTTGAGATGAATGCCCTTGTCAAAGAACAAAACCATCCATGGGGATCTGCTCTACGATTTCTATGGTTTCTCTCTGATTGTCACAGACACCATGAACTATTTTTTTCTCTTTGGTAGAAAATCTGTCCACCCACGATGCTCAGACCTCTCTCCCCACTGGGGATCCCCAGCGAGTCCTTCAGCCTCAGCAAGTCCAAACCAGCGAGATATTCAGGAAAAACCGACACTACAGAAGTCAGATAAACGGGCTGGAAAAGTTTACTGAGGGAGCAGCTCCTCAAGCTGAGTTAGAGGAAATTCAGTGAGAGCCATTCAAGTACAGCAATTCAGGAATAAATACCAGTGTAACCGTTCACCAACGGCCTGTGTGTCCCAGCCCTGCAGTCAGAGAGCAGCCCAGCGAGTCCTTCAGCCTCAGCAAGTCCAAACCAGCGAGATATTCAGGAAAAACCGACACTACAGAAGTCAGATAAACGGGCTGGAAAAGTTTACTGAGGGAGCAGCTCCTCAAGCTGAGTTAGAGGAAATTCAGTGAGAGCCATTCAAGTACAGCAATTCAGGAATAAATACCAGTGTAACCGTTCCCCAATGGCCTGTGCGTCCCTGCAGTCAGAGAGCAAATAGTAAAAGCATCTGCAAGAGATAACTGAGAAAAGTAAGAAAATTGTCACTGAGATTAAGTTCATTATAGCACCTGCCCTTCTGTTTTTAACATCTAACTCCTTCCACTTCATCAGGGCTATAGATCTCATTGAAAAAATAGGGCATCTAAGAATTAAACAATGAAATACTGTGCCTTACTTGCCACTGTAGATCTAGTCTTTCACCTGAACTGAATTCATTCCAGCTCCGTTTCTGCACCGCAGCTGAGTGCCAGAGACAGCTGAGCCATTCCACAGAAATGCTTCACAGAAACGAGACTTTATTAAGCCAGCAATTATGGAATTGTTTATATCAAAAATGGAATATCATGGGAACATCTAGTACTTCCTTGCATGAGCCGCTGGAAAGGATACAGGAAAAGATAATTACAGTATTGCCTAAAATCAAGACAGGACGAGTTGTAAAATAATGCTGGTTATCTCTTACATGTCATCGGGTTGGACCAAAAATCATTATCTGTTCCAGACCCAGCAAAAAAAATCTTTAAATTGCCTTTTTAACAGTCAGGTTTTGCATCGCACCCTGTAGGGAAAGAGCCTACCTCCCAGCTGGGCAGCACAGCAGATCAGTTTGCTTCCTAACGCACGTTTAATGTGGTTCAGGAATGGAAACCCAGGAGGAGGGAGCCCAAGGGCACAGCTGGATCCTTGAGGTGTAAGTTCTGAGCACATCCTGGCAGAGCTTTCTTTGCCCTCCCCATCAAATGTTCTTGAGCAGTTAAACGCAGTCAGAGGGACGCTGGTGAAGCAGTCACTAACACTGCTCAGTGGAAAAACCATCAGGAGCAGCGCAGGACTGATTTCTGGAGGAAATCAGAAGGAAGATACGTTCAGCTTCTCTTCCTCAGTAAAGAATTTCACTGTATAGATTAAAGGAAGCCTGTTACAAACAACAAACAAGGCGGATGCTAAGTCTAGACAATTTAGAAACTGAGATTTTTCCATTGGCCCCTTAGCTGCTCAGCTTTACTTAAATATCAAAATTGTATTTCATGGGCCTTTCTTAGGGAACGTTTACATAATTTCTGTTACAAAGGACCCAAAGAAGCAGCCGTTGGAGCAGATGAACTGGCCGTGGCAATGACCAACATGACTACACATACGGTACTGGACGGTGCTCGGGTAAACACCCTGATAAAAACATCAAGGAAATTGCTGTGTTCCCCCCAAAATCTTTGCGATTGTCTGATTCTAGAGACCTCTGATGCCGGGAAACAGAGCGATGGATGGAAGTGCAGGGACAAGGTCCCTCAAACAGCACCTTGTACCCCCAAAACAGCCCTTCTCCCTCTCCAGGCCTGAGGCCAGGAATGGCCGTAGATCTCTGTGAGGGAATTTTTCAAAACAAAGGCATATGGTCGCTCGCAGTCCCCGTCCGGTGCGCGGCCAACGCCGAGGGCAGCCATGGAACAGCACTCCGTGATCCTTGCTGTGAGGGTTTGGGGAGAGAAGGGAGAAAAGTGACAGGCACAACTGCTGTAACCCCAGACGGCTCCGCAGGCAGACGGGCCCCGGCCACAGCAGCAGCTGAGCACAGACAGCTGGGGGGCACCGACCCCTTGGGACGGTGGGTTTACAGCGTTTTCTTCAACAAACTGGAAATAACCACAAAAGAAGAGTTCATTTGGAATGGTACCTTGAAGGGCCTCCTGACCCGCGGCCCCACACTCCCCTCAGCAGGCTGGACAGGGCAACAGTGGCCACAAGTTCCAAGGCAACTGTTGTGGCAGCGAAGCCATGGTGAGGAGCTGCCTCCTCACGTTCTCCATCCACACGTTCCAGCCCTGCTCCGGCCCCCTCCTCGCTCTCGTGTCCCTGTCACCAGCTCTGTGCCACAGCAATAAACCCATCTGCTTAAAAACAACCATCACTTTTTCTTCCCCGAGTTCCTTTCACCAGGTCTCGCAGTCGGGAGCCAAGTAGAGGATGAGCCACAGGCACGGGGACAGGGGCCAGCCCCACTGACAGGGTGACAGGGTGACAATGGCACTGCCACCACAGCCACCTTCCAGCAGCCACCATGGACCTGGACCTCAGGTGGACGGGGGCCGGCTGGCCCCCCTCATTCAACATCTACCTTTAAAAACAGTTTAATTTGTCGACTAAATGCTTTTTCTCTGTACTTTTGTCTTAATGTTGTTATGTTGGGGAGGGGAAATAGAGACTGTGTTATTTAAGAATATGTGTGATATGTTATCATAGTAATATATATATTTATACCTGTATAGGAAATGCGTTATTTAATACAGCATATTCTGCTTGTATCCTGCTAACATTTTATAGGAAGAAAAGATGTTAGTTTACACTCTGGGAAAAATAAATTTTCTATACACTGTAACCACAGAAAAAAAAAAAAAAATCAAAGGTAATTAATTGGTCTGTCTGATAGACCACCACCGAGAGGAGGGTAACTCAGGCTCAGTTTTCAGGCAGAACAGATGCTGATGAAACAGTTTCTTTCAGGCACTTTCCTCCTCCGAGGCTCAGTTCCAGCGTGAGCTGCTTCTGGGCTGTTGGTCAGGTTCAGGCCCGACGCTCTCGGGACCATCTGAACATCAAACTCGTCAGCTGCTTTTTCAGCCCAGCATTAGCATCGGCTCTTTCAGGGCTTGTTTCTGCCAGATTTCCTGCGAGGCCGGGAGGTTCATGCCTGGCTGAGCAGCCAGCCCAGCCCCACTGCGCAGTCTCCGGCCCCGCTCTCCTGGCTCCCCTGGGAAGGGGATAAACAGGAGATATTTTTTCACTGATAGCCCTGGAAGCGCAGCCTGTGAGTGACTCCGGGCCCAACGCACCAGCGGCCACTTGGCTGCCATGGAATGAGCACGACGACCTGTTCCAGCTTCAGCTTCAGCTTCCCAAACCTCCTCCAGCAGCGGAGGGGCCGCCAGCAGCGTTTCCACCGCTCCGCTTCGCCCCGAGGGAGGGTGAGAGCTGCACAAACACCTCCCGACAGACGCTCGTCCGACGAGTTCTTAAACCCTTACAGCAATTAAACCCTTACAGCAACGGCATTTCCCAATCCAGCAGCAAAACACAGCCAGGTGGTTGTTCCACCTCAATATTATTGTAGACATTTATGAACAACCTTCTCATTCTGCGCTGCCTTGGGAGCTGGAGAGTGAAAAAAAATAGAATTGCCTTCAGATTGTGCCATTTTCGCTGTAACAACATGCACAGGTTTCACACAACTCGGTCCTTTCTCGGCTTTACTGAGCAGCTGTGATTTGGGATGAAATCTGGGGTTCCCCCTGTCAGCCTCGAGCCGGCTGGTGGTGATCCCCGAGGCGACCAGAGGAACCAAACAGGGCTGACAAGAGAACGGAATAAATCAAACCAGAAGTGAGTCCCCGAAATACGTGCTGTGTTGATACGTGGTCACCCCATGTCCTGCAAACGGCTGCAAGTAACAATTGTAAAATAAATAATAAATAAGAGTGGATTTCTGCAGGAGGAGCTGTTGGAAGCGCTGCAGCAGGGACAAGCGCTGGATAAAGGGAGTGGAAAGGCTGCAGTTCAGCAGCGGGAGAGAGCGGGACTGGGAGAAGAGAGTATTTGAGGTGAAAATGCTGCAAATGATCACATACAGAAAACGTTATCACTCTGAGAAGCGATTTCTGAGGTATTGGCAGATTGAAGTTTTCGGGTTACGTGTTTTCAAACTGCCAGAAGTAACTACAATTCTTTCGCTGCTTTCTCTCAAACAGCAGCAGCACGTCGTGCTGTTTCCACTTCCTTCCGAGATTCATCTTTCCTTCCCCAAATTCCTCCTTCCGACCAAAACACCACTGCGCTCTCACAGAAACCTTCAGCTCCGCATAAACGCCTCAATATCAGCATCAGGTACCAAAACCACCTCCAGCTCTTCATGCGGGGACTCAGACTCTCCTTTTTCTTGAGAAAGGGGCCGGTGGCAGGGACAGGGCTCTTCCCTTCTGCGTGTCCCGGGAACCACTGCCTTGGGGGTTGGTTTTTTCTGGCTGTTTCCCAGGCAACGCTCCCATTCCCCACCAGGGAAAAGGGGTCTTTATTCTGAAGGAGACACTTTTCTACCAAGCATCGCTGTCACAGGAGCTCGGGGCTCCCGGTGCCAGATAAAATCTCCGGTTTCAGGTGTGCTGGTTCCTCTGGGCCGGCTCCACGCGGAGCAGCCACCACCAGCCTTTTAAGGAGACTTTTCTCTTCCCCCCACACAAGCAGCAGCCCGTGTCACCGAGCAGCTGCCGTGGGGTTTGACAGACGCAGCCGGTGTCGCTGCAGCAGAGTGGGATTGTGTTACAGGAACACCCAGTGCTCCCATCACGTACAGCCCCACCAACACCCGCTCGGCTCTCCTGGCTGCGGAGCTTCCAGCCGGCTCAGGGTGCCCCCAGGACCCTCCTTTTGCCACAAATCTCTTCCTTAATGATTCAACCTCAAAAGTGAAAAGAGCCTCCCCCTGCCGAATAGCAAAATACTCATTTTTTATAGAAAATATTTACATTTAGCCATTAAAAAAACCACAGCAGAGACAGAATACACCCCTTCCACGTTCAACCAACAGCCCATGGCTCTTGCTCTCAGGGAGCTGGGCATGGGCTCAGCCATGGTTTCGTGGGACAGTGAGGGCAAAGGCACCTCCTGGTCCCCAAAGCACATGGCTTTGTCCAGAAGGAGAAATGAGAACCCAAAGCACCAGGTGGCACCAGCAGACGGGGGGTGTGAGGGGGGACAGGGATGTGAGGGTCAGCACAGGCACAGCCGGGTGCCACACACGGGGAGAGCTTAAAGAACAATCGTTTAATCAACGAATGTGGGGGGAAACTGGAAAGAATTAAGGCTCGTTTCTTGTCTGAATTGTGAGGTGATGGAATTACAGGGTGGGAGGGGGGAAAGCACAGGGGGGAGGTCTGTGGGAGAAGGAAGAAACGGGAGGAGGAGACGGGAAAGGGTTTGTGTGTGTCACTGGGTGGGAAATAAATACCATGTGGAGGCAAACTGTTTATACAGTGATACATAAACATCTATCACACAAATACACACGTACCAGACGTACCTCCCGGCCCCGCTCTCTGCAGGGATCTCCGGTCGCTCCCTGCCCTCTGCCGACGGGACGCGCAGCACCGCACTCATCCTCACCTCGGGCTCCAGGATCCCCTGAGCCGGGGCAGGACCCCGACCCCGCTCTGGTTCATCCACCCGCGCGGTGCCAGCTCAGCTCTCCAGTTATTTCACAACAATAAATTACTTTTACCTGAAATTAAACCAGAGTTAAATCCCCTCAGCCATCACCGCCTCCCCTCCCCCCCCCCGGAGGCTCCCGGGGCTTGTGCTGCTGTTTATCACTAAATCTAGGGCTGTATTTTGAGGAGCAGAATTATCCACGTCCTCCCCCCCCAAACAAGAAGGACAACTTCCACGTGTATATGCAATAAAACTGTATTTTTGTGTGGTTTTGCCTTTTTTTTTCTTTTTTTTTTTTTTTAATACAGACATTTGTACACTTTCTTACAAAACTGCAGGTAACTACAACTTCTCTTAAATCATTTTTGGTCGGCAAGTACTGTAAAATCTTTGTGTGCAATTATCATGTATTTACAGGGCCTCATGTTAGTGATTTTCAATGATTATTACAATAATGTCACACACTCTCAACATAAGACATGGCTTAAGATAAATATATTAGTAAATAAATATTCTGAGAACATATTTCCATAAATGAAATGTGCTGCTATACATATACAGAATATATACAAGATGTTTTCTAGCTTTTAAAACATTTTAAAAAATGGTAATGAAGGAGAAAGAGCCCTTTGACCATATTACAAATCTTTACAGCAAATTTTATACAAAACAATTTTTTTAAGTGCTATAAGATAATTTTAATTAAAAACATTTTAAATAGTGCCTCATGAGCCAAACACAATGACAACCCTTCGTGTAAGCGGCAGAAGAGGGGTTTTGTTGTGAAGCCCACCTTGTGGCCAGCAGGAATTACCTGGGGGTTGAACATGAACCCAGGGAAAGCCAAGGCTGACGCCCCGCGCCCGGCACCCCCCGCTCCGGCCCCGGGGACCCCGGTCCCGGCAGAGACTCCCACACGTGAAGGAGACCGGTTCCTCCAGGACCACCACCAGCCACAACATCCCAAATTCGGTGTTTCCCCCCAGTTCTGTGCCCTCAGAGGGTTGGGCACATCCTGGGACACAACCCCCAGCACAACCACCGCGGGCACCGCAGCTCCTACAACCCAGCGCTGTCAACGGGGGGAAGGAGAAAGGTAAGACTTCAAAAACCAACCAACCAACCAACAAAACCCCAAACCTTTAGAGTCTGCTCTCCCGGCACACACCACTCACTGCAGTGACTCGGAGAAGGAATAAGTTTTCTCTAAACTTTACACACAGAAAATGTGTTTACTGGAATTTTTCTCTCAATCTCATACCCGGAGAGCGCCTTGGACTAATTCTCTGAACAGCTGGATTTTGGTGTTTGTTCAGTTAAAGATTTAACGTGAATTCCTTAAAATAGAATTCTTTTTTCCCTAACTTAATGAGCTCAGAAAGTAAAAGTAAACAGATGAACCTATTTTTAATTTCTTAGACGTTTGATTTTTTTTAAAAAATATTTCATTTGGGACTAGGAAGCGAAGACGTTCGCTTTGCTGGTTCTCACGAGGAGCCCAGCGCTGTCACGGACGTTACTTTGGCAGAAAATGTGAAATCTACAGCTCTTTTTTTCTCACGGACGTTACTTTGGCAGAAAATGTGAAGTCTACAGCTCTTTTTTTTCTTTTTTTTCCCCATGTTTTAAGTCTCTCCAAATCGTACCGAACTTCGGACGAAATTTTTTGTCAGCAGACTGGCACCGCGGGCATTAAATAATTCAGTTTCCCTTTAGGAGAACTCCTGCTGTGGGTTCACCAGGCAGGATGACACCGTGTCCTCAGGCACATGCAGCATGACAGGCGATTCCGACCACGCGATGGCGGCCCCTGACCCAGAGGCCCCCGTTTCCACAGGAAACAATTGCTATCAGAAGTGACGACGTCGATTACCTGGCGATAACCAACGTCCTCACTAGTACAAGAAGAAGGACAAGAGGGTGCGCCCAGGCTAAGGGGGTACAGACAGCACTCTGTAACGCAACACACAAACGAAGCACAACTGGCTGGGCCCAAGAAACCTTTGAAACCGATGGATCGACGGCGGCTCCATCAACCACGGCGAAGAAAACGACCATTAAACCAAGTCCCTCTCTCTCCCCGCGCACAGGAGGTGACAGCCCCGCAGCCCTCGGCCACGCTCGCAGCCTGCAAAGGAAGCGACACTCCCTGACCCGTTCCCAAACCCACCCAGCCAAGCTGCAGGCGTCCCACCAGCTGGTCTCCTGCGTTCCCCACGGCTGGAGCAGGGGCTGCAGGGGCTGGAGAACCCCCCGTGGAAGGTGAGGTTCGTTACCTACGAAGGTATCACCCTTTCAAAGCACTTCCTTCCAGCATCGCTTTGAGGGAGGGGTCCCCAGCAGAAGGTCAGAAGGTACAGCAAGGTCCACGGTTTAGCGGGAAGCGAGGGAGAGAACATTCTGGGCCCCCAGTTTTCCTCCCCCCAACTCTGGTTAAAACTAATCAGAGGGGCAGGAGCCCCCTTCCTGGCCAAATCATCAGAGCAGCATGAAAGGGGGAGGTGGGGAGAGGAGAAAGGCCAGTCCAACGCTTCACCTCCCTCGGAACCGCTCATGGTAACTTGCTGGCTACTAGGACTTGCTACTAGGGCTAGTGGGTATCCCAGCACCCAGCCAGCAGCTGTATCCCTCTGGACTACTCTATTTCAAGGTGCTATCTGGTTTCTAAGGCAGGTGTAGCCCTGAGCTTATTGAAGGCTGGACTCCTTTAAGTAGGAGATAACAGCATCTACACATAGCCTGGCTTATTTAACACACCGTGGTACCTCTCAGCGAGAGCCGACACGGTCACTTCTAAAAAGAAAATATAAATAACACTTTGTCATTAATATAGAAATGGCACTAGAGCTCAGAAACGCTCCACACCATGTCCCACGTGGGCTTTGCACACAAATGGAGGCCTGAAGGCTTCAGGCAAGAGGGAGAAAGGAGACAATCAAGCTGATGTGGACACAGAGGAAGAGGAAGTAGGGGAGGGACTTCTCCACATTACCACTTTTGTGTGTTTGTCAAAGCTTAAAAAAAAAAAAAATTAAGTCCATGAGAATTTGGAGTCTCTGACAAGCTCCGCTTCTGCATCCGGGATCATCTGGACAGGTCTAGTCACCGATTTGGCTCCTCTCCAAGGGATGAGATCCAGCACCTGAAGGATAAAGAAAACTAAGGAACATTGCACCGAGAACGTTGCACCCAGTTTTGAGATCCCCAGAAGAAGACACTGACTGACTGGAGCGAGTTCAGTGGAAAGCCGAAGTGCTCAGAGGGCTGGGGCTCTCGCTCTATGAGAGAAGCCTGAGGAACCGGGGCTTGTTCAGGCCTCGGGGGTTCCCCTGGCAGGTTTGTGACACCTACATGGAGGTTGTCACAACAGAGGCAGGGTCTCCACCATGATGCCTCATGGAGAAGAGGTAAGGAGCTTAAGTTGAACCATGGGATGTTCAGACTGGAAATAAGGAGAATCTTCTCCCCCCGCTGGCAGTCGGGCAGGGAGCAAGGCCCAGGGAGGGAGCAGACGCTGCGTCCCTGGAGGTTGTCACGGCCTGACTGGAGAAACTTGGTCTAAGGTGACAAACTGGAGAGCTTGGTCTGATCTCAGAGCGGGCCCTGCTGTGAGCTCCTCGGAGCAGGTGGCAGCCTGAGGTCCCTTCCAACCTGGGGTACTCTAGGGTTCTACAGACACCCTCAAAACCAGCCCTGGCAAGAACCGTTCTGTGAGTGGTTCTTTTTTTCTCCTTTGTGCATGTCCACAGCAGAGAATTTCCCACGTGTTATTCTACAGCAGTTCCAAGGTTTTCACTCATTTTTTTATCCTTCAGCTTGTCCATCCCCTCCCAGCTCTCTGGCCGTGCCCACTCAGGCAGTTTGCCAGAGCAGCCTGCTACAAGCAGTCACTTTTCCCCCTCTCCTCTTACAGGGGGTAAATGGTAAACTACCATCTTCTACTCCTCTCACTATGACTGAACGAGCCCAGTAACAGGAGGAAACACTTTTGTGCAAAGGATTAGTCAATGATCTGTTCTTAGGCAAAGGATGGAGGTAACCTTTATGGCTGTAGGTAGCCATAAAGGCTCGGACAGAAAGGTAGGGAGTCATCAAGAAAAGCCCTCGTTATTACCTGTGGCCTTTGTGGTCGTCATCAGCTTCTGGGAGTTCAGAGTGGGACTGGGAAAGAGCATCCTGGCTTCCTCCTCCTGAGAGTAGCTCTGCCGCAGGAATGACGTTGCCTCGTAGCAGCCCTCCCTCTCGTCCTGCACCTCTGGGACACCCTGGCAGTGCAGATACGTGTCCAGCTCGGGCGTCCCGTCCCAGGAACCGCAGCCTCCGGCGTGGCTCCCCTGGCACTCTGCAGGTAGGATCAGCTCACAGTCTCTGTCTTCAGGAATGATGGGAATGCGTTGACCCAGATCACACACACCCTTACAGCAGCTGGGCAGGGTGTCGTCGGGAAGCGTGTACTGCACATTCACTGCATAGTCTTCTGTATAGCAGCCACCGCCTCCACCGCCACTGGTACTACTACAGGCTACCTGCTTCTCTTCATAGAAGCAGCAGGGCAAGCCCTCGTATTTGACCCCATCTGTCCTATGCAAGTGGTCTGAGTTAATACTGTACAAGCCCGGGGTGTTCCCTGACTGGGGCTCTACTCCTGGGCCACACGTCCCCCACAGCGGGGAGCTGAGGAAGAGCGCGCCGCAGTCAGCGCTGCCGCCGCCGGGCTCCAGGGCAGAGTGCTGGAGCTCGAAGCAGCAGGCACACGCCTGCTCCACGAGCGGCCCCACCGTCTCTGGGTTCTTCCAGTTCCTTTTAACATCCAAGGCAGCACCAGGAGTGGCCTCATGTCCTCCCTCTGAGGTAGTGCCATTTGGATCCCTGTGCTCTAGTGAGGAATTACTGCTATAGTTCATATCCATGCTGCAGTTGGACAGTTGGTCCCCTGAGGAAGAAGCTGGCACGGGCCGGCAGTCGGCACCCACCAGGCTGTGAGCGTGAGCTGGAAGCTCGTCCTGGTGGGGGCCCTCCAAGAGAACGATTGCACTCCTGTTTGCACCACCGACCTCGCCCGCTCGGCAAGGGCTCTTACTGCGGTAAACATAGGGGTCATAGTCACTGCTCAGCGAGCTGCGGAAGGTGGAGCAGCTCCCGTACACCCCCTGGTTGCTGACCTCCGTGCAGTCAACCATGGAATCGCTCGAGGAGCAGTGGCACTGACCAGAGCTGCTGCTGCTGCTGTCGCTGCCGGGGCAGTCAGCCAGATACCCACTGCACACCGAGCGATGGCCGTGGTAGCAGCTAAAGCTGGAGGTGCTGCCGCTCTCCAGGCGGGAGGAGGGCACCACGTGTACCACGGGAGGGAAGAGCATGCTGCCACCAGGCTGGAAGGCACGGGAAGGACCCTTTGAGGAAATGCCAGCGGGAGGCTGTCCATCTTGCTCAGGGTAACTAAGGCCTTGGAAGTAGTAGTGCTGATACATGGTCTCGTATTGGGAAAAACAGGCTGCTTTGGAAAAGTTGCGTCCCCCAAATTTGGGCCTTCGGAAGTTGTGAGCCGGAGAGTAAGCCCTGTGCTCCAGGCTGCAGTGATGCGTGTTTAAAGCGTGGTCCAAGTGAATAGGCTGGTAACTTCGGATGTAGGCTGGGGACTGGGCCTGGTAGAGGCTCTGCTCACCGTGTCGCTCAACCGTCAGCACCGTGATGGGGTTTCCGTGAGGGTCCATGCTGGTGCGGGTGGGATAGGCCGTGATCTGGCTGGCTCGGTGCACCCGGCCGGGGTAGTGCACGGGCAGAATCACCCTCTGCTGCCGGCTGCGCCCCGGGGTGATGGAGTCCAGGCAGACCGGACCCGCGCTCCCCTTCTTCTGCTCTGGATAAGAGAAGGAAGAGTGGAGAAGTAGATGGAGGAAGGAATAAAAAGGAATGTACTGTATGCAAAGAAAGAAGGATGTTTTGTTCTGAATTTAGTTACGTTACACATGTTAATAGCAATAATAATGATAAAAGAACATACAAAACAAGTGATGCACAACCCACTTGCTCACCACCCGCTGACCAATGCCCAGTCAGTCCCCAAGCCGTGGCCATTTCCCCCCCCAGGTTTTGTTCAGCACAATGTCCTGTGGCCTGGAATGTCCCTTTGGGCAGCTGGGGTCAGCTGTCCTGGCTGTGTCCCCTCCCAGCCCCTTGTGCCCACCCAACCCATCGCTGGCAGGGCAGTAGAAGCTGAAAATCCTTGACTTGGTGTAGGCACTGCTTGATAACAACTAAACCATCAGTATGTTATCAACATTATTCTCAGCCTAAATCCAAGCTACTAGGAAAAAAATTAACTCTATCCCAGCCTAAATCAGGACAGCACATAATTAACTCTATCCCAGCCAAAATCAGGACAGCACACAACACAGGTTTAAAAAGAAAGCACCAACTTTTTACACAGAAGGAAAAAATAACGAAACAAAATAAGTCAAGAGCATAAACCTGGAAGCCTTTGAAACAATCATATTTGCTTATAAAGAAAAAGAAGCAAAGTGGTTCAGATACTGCTCTCATATGTGCAAAACATTCTGCTTACACAGAATTCCTGGTCTTGCAGGTTAAGAGCAGTCAGCAGTCATTGCTCAAGTCTTCACTTTACACATTATTTTACATAAATGTGTAGTAATTGAGAAGTTTTCCCATACAGAGGAAAAGGAAGGGGGAGAGGGCAAGTAAGGGAAACTACATTCCAAGCTACAGACAGCGACAGAAAAATAAAAATCAATACATTGTCCTTTCTTTATAGCTGCCAAGAGAACACACCCCTGTCTGTCCCATGCCAGCCCCTTGCCCCCAGCCGCTGCCCAGTGCTGCCCTCTGCTGGGCACCGCACGCACAGCCAGGGAAAACGGAAACGCAACCTCTTCTTCCAGCGCCCGCAGGGACCTTCCCAGAACTTCAGACCTAACTGTGTTTCTAGGGTTGCGTTAGAATAAAGCCTGAGGGCTCTAGGGAGACCTCCACACCGGCACAATTTCTGCTTCATATTGTAAGCTGTTAAACGTGGAAGGGATGAGGGGAGAGCATCTGCGCGGCGGCACTCACCGATGATGTTGTGGCGGCAGTGGGGGCAGGTGTGATGCTGCAGCAGCCACGGATCCACACACTTCTTGTGAAAGCGGTGAGTGCAGGGAATGACCCGCAGCTCCTGCAGGAACAGACGAAGGGCCATGAAAAAGCATTCCTTCCCAAGGAGTGAGTTTTTCACAGCTTATTCCTAGCTTTGTCAGCCTCGCTACTAAACGCATCAGTGCCCAGTTTCAAAGTGGTAAGAAGGCAAAAAAACAATGCCATCTGTTCCAAAAGCACCAGAGTAGTGATCTGGCACTACAAGAATAGTCTAAAGGTGAGTTAGAGCTCCATGCAGATACACACCATCTCTTTAAGACACCTGCTGTGTGTCCCTATGACCTAACACCTTAAAGAAGCCCATCATTAAAGTTGTCCTTAAAATACGAAATAAACTTTAAAAAAAAGAAATCAATAGAGTCCATTTAATGATGCATCTTGCCTACAACTACTAGCAATGGAAAACATTCAGGAAAAGCAAAACCCACACAGCATATATGATATTTTTCCTCTCAACCAGCACTCCCATCCTTCAGCTGTTATCTGTTTACAGATACCCTGCTGGATATACACCAGATCTTTCTGCCAAGTACTGCTCAAGTCTCCCCCTGAGCTCAGGTTTTGAATTTGTAACATGCTTTGGCAAGAAGTTCCACGAGGCTGTGACCTGCTGGGGGAGAAACACCACACTTGGATTCAGATTGGGTCCTAACAGTTTCATTTAATTGCACCCAATCTTGAATTGAAAAAATATGCTAAAAATCCTCTAAATGCTGAGGCAAGCCTGACTTCTTTACAAGTTCTTCCTCAGAACAGCAGCTTGATGAGCCAGCAACTTGCAGAATGAAATCCCTCACCTCTCACTTTGTAGCCTGGGGAAAAGCCCCTGAGATTTCTTCGGGAGGTGCAGGATGCAGCTGAGGTTGAGTTGGCGACTCAATGCCATCAGGGTGGCAAAAGGCACAGCCTCAGCACACGATGTGCCCACCAGCCAGCCACGTCCCACAGTGCTAAAATAACCCAGCTCCATTCCCAGCCCAAGCTGAAGAAACTATTTAGCCTTTACCTCCCCGTCGATGTACTTCTCCAGGCAGATGGCACAGTCCGAGGTGGAGCTGCTGCTGAGCGTGTCCAGTGCTCCACAGCTCCCTTCCCTGTGGCCCTTACTTTTGGACTTAAACTTCCTGGTCTCCATTTTTTCCAGTGCTTGCACTGCAAGCCTGTTCATGGAATTCTACAGCAGAAGAAAGAAAAATAAATAAATAAAGAAAAAGGCAATGCTGCTGCAAAAGGGACTATAGTGTAGATGCAGAGGGTCAATGTAGATCTCCTTTAAAGACGTTTCCAAATTTTCCCAAAGGCCTACACCCATGTATAACGTCCTTTCCAGAAAGGTGACTATTCTAAGTCATTGTCTGGCATTTCCAAAAGCAGTGAGCAAGTTCTGGGACAAAGTAAAAGCAGCTGAATTTCAGCATCCAGTGAACATTCTATTACTGCTCTTACCTGGCTACGTCGCTGTTTCAGTTTGATCTTGACAAGAAGAATGAGGCAAACAAGAGACACAACCACAAAGAAGGCCAGGAAAATCCCCATATCAAAGTACTCGGTGGGTTGCTTAAAAATTAAAACAAAAACATTATTTTTTCTTTCTTTAGATCATACTCAAACCTATTGCTCCTTTCTTTTCTATGCTTTCTCAGCAGTCAAACATACACAGTCACAACGGCAAAAGTCAAAGTTCACACTGTTGTGTTCATTAACCAGGATTCTATGAGACAAAGCCTGGGTTTCACTGTCACTGCCAATGGATGAAATACATAAAAATGCCAGTCAGATTTACAGTGTGTCTGACTGAGTCACACTAACACAAATTTTCACCGTTTATTGGTCTGCTTGTATACTTAAGCGAGTGAAAAATCAACGTTTGGATTTGCAGCAAATGGCCCACTTCTCAAATACATTTCTTAGTGGAAGAATTCCATAAAAATACAACAAAGCCCAAGTGGTAACTGGGACAGCTTCATTCCTCATCTTTAAACTGCATGTAGAGAGTGTTCACAAAAACACTCATGAAAAACTATTTTATATTACAAATACCAGGTATCCCAATTATTAGTCCATGTTTAAAATACTACACAAAATTATTAGTTAACATAGGGCAGACTACCTATCAAATCTGAACTACCAGAAGTGTGCAATAATTAAGTTAACTACAAAAGGAAAACTTCTATTATATCAAATTTTTAGCCATTTGTATATTCGTACGAATCCTTATGAAAGACATTGCGGATTCCATACTTACATCAAGCGTAGCTGCTTGTCCACAGTGCAGTTGCTCAATTTATTTAGGTCAACAGAATTTCACGTTTTAAGGCTCATGGGGAGCATGAAAACCTCTTCACAGGCAGTGCAGTTAGCAAGCACTGGGGGAATTAACAGCAGCGAAATACCTAGATAAGGTTTCTTAAAGTCTCACCCGTGGGGGGCGATGCTGAATCCTTGCTCGTGCCACTTTCTGCTTGTTAACGATGTTCATTAGCTTGACAGCATCAGCACCCTTCACGTACACCACCGGTCTCTTCAGAGGGTCCTCTGAGCCCTGGTTCAGCTGGAACAAAAAAAAATAATCTACTCAAAAGGCACGTTTCAGGAAAACTACCTCTCTGTTGGACAACGGAGGGAAGAGTAAAGGAATATGAATGGGGAATCGATTCAAGCACCAATTGTTCTCTTCCAGCCTGGACCTTCACTTAAGTATTCCCCAGAGTAAAACCTGAATTAAGCTTTTGACTTAAGCTGCTCTTTTGTTTTATTGACCAAAACTAAGATTAAGGATAAGCAAATGTTATTTCTGAATGGCAGCTTCAACTCAACCGCATTATGCCCCAGTGCATATACTGCTACTGTAACAAGTTAAACCTCATAACGAAAAAGAATAAAAATAGACACATTCCATAAAAATTCCCCATGCTACAGCAAATGTTATTTCTGAATGGCAGCTTCAACTCAACCGCATTATGCCCCAGTGCATATACTGCTACTGTAACAAGTTAAACCTCATAACGAAAAAGAATAAAAATAGACACATTCCATAAAAATTCCCCATGCTACATTTTCTGAACCTCTTGTTATTTCAACTTTAAAGTTATGCTACTGTAACAAGTTAAACCTCATAACGAAAAAGAATAAAAATAGACACATTCCATAAAAATTCCCCATGCTACATTTTCTGAACCTCTTGTTATTTCAACTTCAAAGTTATTTTATTCACATACAAATTTCTTCGACTTTCTGAAAAATCTCCTGTTTTTCAGGCTCCTTGTACCTAGTCAATTTATTAAAGTCTGTGATTGCTGCTGTTTAACCCAGTTAACTCATTCAAACAGTTATTTGGGTTCTAACAACCACCAGAGCTATTGACTGAAGGATGGGGGCCTCGAAGACTAAAGCATGTGATTAGATAACTTAATTCACTCTGAAACTTCCTTCTAGGTCCAGCTAAGTTTTCCTGAAAGGCCAAATCATAGAATCAGAAAAGAAGGCACCCTACGAGTCCAACCTCCTGCTCAAGGCAGGGTCAACTCTGCCATCAGAGGCTGCCAAGGGTTTTATCCAGTCAGATGTTGAAAAACTTCAAGTGTGGAGACTGTGGAATTTCTCTGGCCAACAAATCCAAAAACTCCAACCTGCTGAACTGTTCCCCAGAGCGGGGAATAGCAAGACATGAGATTTCTTTGGTTACAGAACGGCACCTTATAGCTTATTCTGACCCACAAGAAAAAATCCCAGTACAGGAGCTGGCTGATGCAAAATAATCAGGGCATGGACAAGCAGATGGAAATGGTACAGGGAAAGGAACGAGAAGACAAGAGTGTGAGCAAGTTGAGCAACACTTGCATGGTTTAGCTCCCATCAGCAACTAGAACCACACTGCTGCTCACTCACTCCTTCCCTCTGTGTGGGATGTGGAGGAGAATCGGGAGAAAGAGGTAAAAATGGTTTAGCTCCCATCAGCAACTAGAACCACACTGCTGCTCGCTCACTCCCCTCTGTGTGGGATGTGGAGGAGAATCGGGAGAAAGAGGTAAAAATTGTGGGTTGGGATAAAGGCAGTTTAATAGAATAGCAAAGGAAGAGAAATATAATAACAATAGTACTGATAAAAGAACAAAGCCAGTGATACACAGTGCAGCTCTTCACCACCCAGCCCCCCACATCCCCAACTCCCCCAGTTATATACTGAGCATAACATCATATGGTATGGAATATCCATTTGGCCAGTTTGGGGCAGCTGGTCTGGCTCTGCCCCCTCCCAGCTTCTTGTGAAAATTAACCTGGACACAGAGATATCATATCTACATTGTTGGTATCTACCTGTTGTTTCTGGCTAGAACATGTAGGAATTACCAACTGAATGATCTATCATCCTGCATCCGTCCAGATGACGGTGACAGATTCCATTGTGACTTTAAAACAGATTCTTCCTAGTATTTGACTGGCCTTCTGAGAACACTGATCAATTTTTAAAACTGATGTCTTTCAAAGAGCTAAAAAATACCTGAAGTACTTGAATCAGCCCAGGGTTCCTATGTGTCCACACGGCTTGCTGGCCTAAGGCCAAATCCAATCACTGTCCCTACGCTCCCAGACACTTATTCTCTCTCAAGCTTTCTTGTCTGAGAAAGATTTCACCTGATTCCTCAGCAGATTTTGCACACTGCCAGACTTTTGCTAAAGATGATGCTCTGGGTGCTGCTACTCCTCTTTGAACTATGCAAAAAGCAAAACTAAGAAACAAATCGGACTTCACAGAGCATTTCTAAAAACAAAAGTTTCATTCTTAGTCTACAGCAAAAGACACAGCTCCCCTCACTGTCTTCAGACACTTCCATTTGAATCAGAGACTCCAGATTAACTCATGTCATTTTTCCTCCACTGTTATCCACCTGTCGTTGGTTTCCACAATTCCAGGTGAGTGCCAAAATGGTGTTTATTTTAAAGACAAACTGATTGGTATTCACAGAGCATTTCTAAAAGCAAAAGTTGCATTCTTAGTCTACAGCAAAAGACACAGCTCCCCTCACTGTCTTTAGACACTTCCATTTGAATCAAAGTGACTCCAGATTAACTCATGTCATTTTTTCCTCCACTGTTATTCACCTGTCATTGGTTTCCACAATTCCAGGTGAGTGCCAAAATGGTGTTTATTTTAAAGACAAACTGATTGGTATCCCCTGATGTCAAGGGTTCTGAAGACTTCATCTGAGAATCAAAATGCACAAAACTGCTCCACTGTTATCCACCTGTCGTTGGTTTCCACAATTCCAGGTGAGTGCCAAAATGGTGTTTATTTTAAAGACAAATTGATTGGTATCCCCTGATGTCAAGGGTTCTGAAGACTTCGTCTGAGAACCAAAATGCACGAGAACCAAAATGCATGAAACAGGTGTCCAGAGCACCACCAGAAGTGAGCAATGAAGTAACTCTGACACTTGGAGTGTGAAAGCTTGGTCCAGTCACTCCTCTCCCCTTCAGGAGTGTTTGCACAGGCTGCTGCCCTGCCTCTAACAGAGCCGACTTTGTCAGTTACTGCACCAAGCCACTAACCTCCTTCCACTTCACTGGTACCCCCAAAATATTCCCTCATCCACTGGACTTGTTTCCCAGCTACTGAGGACAGTTGCACCCAGTTTATTATCAAGAACCAGCGGTTGCTGGGAGAGGAAAGAGAGCAAGAGGCAGTAACTCTGCTCTGCAAGTTCAGAGCAGGGGGGCTGAAAGTAACTGGAAGCTGCAACCCAGAGAAAAAAAAAATTGGAAAAATACAGATGCTGTCTTTGTGCAGATAATTTTTCTGTGTATAAAAGGAGAAAAAATATCCCTGAGAATGTTTGGAAGATCAAGGCTGTAGCCTTGATGCACATGCAGAGCAGAGCTCTCAAAGCATCCATTGCAGGGTCTGCATTCCTTTGTCCAACAGATGCTCATTTCAGAATTAAAGCCAGCTTTTTTAACGTAAACACTGATGGTCTCTCTTTTCCCCAAGAAATTCAGGCTGTGCTTAAAACATTCAGCTTCACTTGTTTCTGCTGTAGCAGAAAGAGCAGTTTTCTTTCAAGGCAAAACAAAACTAAACCAAACACAGACTATTTTTGCGCTTATTATGTTTCTTCTCTCTACTCAAATAACTCAGAACTGGGTGGAAGGATCTTGCCAAAGCATTTCACAGAGCTACCACCTCACCCACTTCAAATGAGAAGATGGAAGTTGTACTGAGACCCTCAAAAAGGAAAAACTCTGCTTGTCCACAAAATATATAGGCCAGAAATCTACGAACAGCTGTGAACAAGAAATAAACGTTTAGAAGATTTTGTTGTGGTTTAACCCCAGGCAGCACCTGAGCACCACACAGCTGTTTGCTCACTCCTCCCTGCCCAGTGGGATGGGGGAGAGGATCAGAAGAGTCAAAGTGAGAAAACTCTTGGGGTTGAGATAAGAACAGTTTGATAATTGAAATAAAAAAACCAAAAACCAACCCTCCAACAAACCAACCAAAAAAACCCAACAACAAATTGTAATGAAAAGGAAAATAACAAGAAGGGAGACAAATAAAACCCAAGACAAGTGATGGAAATGAAAAATAATCACTCACCACCCCCTGACTGGTCCCCAGTTAGTCCCCGAGAGGCAGCCCCAGGCCAGCTTTTCCCCCTGGTTTGTATCTGAGCAGGACATCCTGTGGCCTGGAATGTCCCTTTGGGCAGCTGGGGTCAGCTGTCCTGGCTGTGTCCCCTCCCAGCCCCTTGTGCCCCCCCAGCCCATCGCTGGCAGGGCAGTAGTAGCTGAAAATCCTTGACTTGGTGTGAGCATCACTCAGCAACAACTAATCGAAAATCCTTGACTTGGTGTGAGCATCACTCTGCAACAACTAAGCCATCAGTGTGTTATCAACGTTATTCTCAGCCTAAATCTCCATCAGTGTGTTATCAACATTATTCTCAGCCTAAATCAAACCACAGCACTATACCAGTGACTAGGAAGAAAATTAACTCCATCCCTGCCAAAACCAGAACAGTTTTGTAATAATCTTGTTTAGAATTGGGTTTGAAAGCCGTTTTGCAACCTTAAAAATAGCAGCTGCCCAACAATGCAATTGATGATAAGCTGGGCAGGGCCAAACCCCCTGTGTTTTGTACCCAGAGCCAGGCAAAGAAACCTCCTTGACCAGATAATGAGACACAAAAAATTGGCCTCCATCCTTTCTCAAACCTCAATCCCATGCCTGAACTCTGGCTTCTAGCAAAGGCTAGAAGAAAAAAAAAAAAAATACAACTCCCCAAACTTTTCTCTTTCTACCAGATTCTCACCATCTCCACTGCTTCTTGCCTGCCAGAAGATGAGCAGGAGAACCACAGCACTGTGTTACCCAGGGGCAGTAGCTGTGTGTCCCAAGGTAGGTGTGCTCCAAGAGCTGTGTGCTCTCGAGTCCAGCCTCAGCAACCCTAAATGAACCCGGCAGAAGCTGTAATAAAACTGGGCTCCTTTCTTCATACCTGATCAATGGCATCTGGGTTTTCAGAAACATCAAAGATGACCGCTGTGGCTCCTCGCTGTACTGCTCGTTTTGCCTGCAATAAGAAAGACAGCATCCTCAGTCCCACCCCAAAAGATGACTTCTTACCTCAGAAATGACTCCCTCTCCTCATCTCCAGAGAGCAAACTTAACGTTTTGTGCTTCTGTGTAGTTAAAACAAATGACAGTGTAATGGCAAACACAGGAGTTCCTGATCCAGCACAGAATGTAAGTGGACTCTGCTATAGCTTCTACAATCTCTCTGCTCCAGCTTCTACAATCTCTCTGCTCCTTCCTTCTCACACTCCTCCTTCAACAAGCTTTTAAAGAAAGTCAAATGTGATTTAGACCCTCTAAAGACTTTATAAGAAATTTTTAACATTAAACTATGTTCTTTTTCTCCATGTTACTTGGAAACACCATTAAAAACAGTCTTCCCTGTGATCTGGGGTGGAGAGACAAGCTCACTAGTGTGGAAAATAAAGGCAGACCAGGTTCTTTCCACCTTTTCAGTGTCATTTGCACAACCACGAGAAACCAGCATCTCACAGTCTTTGCAAAAAGTGCCTCAGAGAACACTGCTCTTCCTGACCATTAGAGGTCAGAACTGCTGCATTCAACACTTCTCACATGGATAAAATCAGACCTATTTACGTGCACAGCTCTTCATCAAATATGTGGTCCAAACCTGGAGTTACCAACAGCACGGAGGAGATATTAGAACATACTCAAATCCTCTGGGACAAAGAAAACAGTATTTTAACCGCCGAGGCTAAGACAGGGTGTTTTTACCAGTTTCTGCTGCTGTGCAGAATGTGTACATTCTGTTTGAATGTTGCTCAAGGGCTCCAAAGAGCAAACATTCCCAGTAACTTTTCAAAGCTGTTCCTGCCTTTGTTGGATGCAGAATAAAAGTAACTATTTCCCCCAGCGATGAAGAGCTGTCACCATCACAGCACCAAACAAGAGGATACTGGCTCTTCAGAGAGACTACAAAACCTGAACTTCAACTGAGACAGAAAACAAACACATGAAAGTGACAAATTATGAAATATCACTCCGAGTTTTCCAAGAAGAACCTTGGCCACTATAGAGATGTTAGTTGGAACACTTACAGGTCACTTTCTTTGCTCTATTCTTATATTTTGGTTTTCGTTTTAAATCAACCAAGCCCATCAGAGAGCGTGTGAGGGAAACCAGCTCCCAAACGGGGTCTCTCTCTCAGCCCGGCAGGTATTTGTCCTCTTTGAAGTCAGCACACCTGGCTAATCGCTAATAGCTCTCGGGGAGGAAAAGTTAAAAGGAATCTGCTACACATTCTCCATCGCAGCGGCCCCGAGGTGAGACTCATCCCGGTTTCCCTACCAGGCACCTTTTACAGACACGCAGCGCTGGTAGAACCGTTCGGGCCACTTAGGGTGCTCTTTCAGGACGGTCAGCCAACAAGCCAGGCACTTTGATCTCTGCAGAGATTTCTGAAGAGATTTTGCAGGTTGGTTCGGGGGGAAAAAAAACCCAACCAAAACCCACCCTTAATTTTGTGAACACACCGAGTTAGCAGCGTACAGCGCAGCAATCCATCAAGCTTCCACCACCCAGATGTGATCTGTATTTCTGACTTTGGACTGTAAGATCAGATGCTGAGATGGGAACAGCAAGTGGGGTGAACCCCCCCACCACTTTCTGCAGACCCCCTGAGGTGGCTGGACTATGGCTCCAGCCCTCCTCCACCACCACCTCTCCTCCTCCACCACCTTTCCTCACCCGGGGCCCTCCTGCACCCTCGCCATTCACCTTCCACCCCGCCACAGGGCCCACCGGGCTACCGAGCTCCATCCCGGCCCCGCTGCCCTCAGGCCGGCCCGACCCTGCCCGACCCCCCCCGCCCGGCCCCTCCGCCACTGGGAGAAGGGGGAAACGCAGATTTTTAGTTTTATTTTTTTTCCTGGCGACGGTTTGAACCCCGATCCCAACCCACGCGGTGATGCGTCCGCCCCCAGGAAGCGCACCCCCCTCTCGCAGCCACCGGCGAGAGCCCGGGCGCTCCAAGCGACGCGGCGGGACCGCGGGCGGCGGAGGCCGGTGCCGAGGCCGCTCCCGGCGGCGGAGGGTGGGGAAGGTGGGTGCCGCCGCGGCGGCAGAGCCCGCTCCAGCGCTGCCGGGGCTCCGGCTCCGCGGCTTGGCGGCAGCCCCGCCTGACCTTCCAGGTTGGGCTGGCAGCAGATTAGAGAGCAGCCGCCAACACACCACAGCCTGCCGCTCCTCGCCCCCTTCCTCCTCCTCCTCCTCCCCCCTCTTTCTCCTCCAGCTCGTTTTTAAAACCGCTGCACTTTGTTGAGGAGCAGACGGGTGCGAGCAGGCCGGGGCCTGAGCGCGGAGGCTGCTTTTTTCCACCTCCTTCCCCTCAGCTCAAGATGGCGGCGGGGCCCGCGGCGCACCTGGGGCGGTTGGTTCGGGGGGAAAAAAAACCCAACCAAAACCCACCCTTAATTTTGTGAACACACTGAGTTAGCAGCGTACAGCGCAGCAATCCATCAAGCTTCCACCACCCAGATGTGATCTGTATTTCTGACTTTGGACTGTAAGATCAGATGCTGAGATGGGAACAGCAAGTGGGGTGAACCCCCCCACCACTTTCTGCAGACCCCCTGAGGTGGCTGGACTATGGTGGGCCCCAGGGAAGGCTCCAGCCCTCCTCCACCACCACCTCTCCTCCTCCACCACCACCTTTCCTCACCCGGGGCCCTCCTGCCCCCTCGCCATTCCCCTTCCACCCCGCCACAGGGCCCACCGGGCTACCGAGCTCCATCCCGGCCCCGCTGCCCTCAGGCCGGCCCGACCCTGCCCGACCCCCCCCGCCCGGCCCCTCCGCCACTGGGAGAAGGGGGAAACGCAGATTTTTAGTTTTATTTTTTTTCCTGGCGACGGTTTGAACCCCGATCCCAACCCACGCGGTGATGCGTCCGCCCCCAGGAAGCGCACCCCCCTCTCGCAGCCACCGGC
The DNA here is from genome assembly GCF_001431845.1 of Calidris pugnax. Classification (NCBI taxonomy): domain Eukaryota; kingdom Metazoa; phylum Chordata; class Aves; order Charadriiformes; family Scolopacidae; genus Calidris; species Calidris pugnax. The sequence continues at coordinate 295,911 of NW_015090858.1, read as the reverse complement.
GAGAGCCCGGGCGCTCCAAGCGACGCGGCGGGACCGCGGGCGGCGGAGGCCGGTGCCGAGGCCGCTCCCGGCGGCGGAGGGTGGGGAAGGTGGGTGCCGCCGCGGCGGCAGAGCCCGCTCCAGCGCTGCCGGGGCTCCGGCTCCGCGGCTTGGCGGCAGCCCCGCCTGACCTTCCAGGTTGGGCTGGCAGCAGATTAGAGAGCAGCCGCCAACACACCACAGCCTGCCGCTCCTCGCCCCCTTCCTCCTCCTCCTCCTCCCCCCTCTTTCTCCTCCAGCTCGTTTTTAAAACCGCTGCACTTTGTTGAGGAGCAGACGGGTGCGAGCAGGCCGGGGCCTGAGCGCGGAGGCTGCTTTTTTCCACCTCCTTCCCCTCAGCTCAAGATGGCGGCGGGGCCCGCGGCGCACCTGGGGCCGCCTCTGGCGGGTAATTACAGCTAAAAGGCCTCTGAAAAAAAAATAAAAATAAAAATAAATATATCCTGCCCGCTACAGGGTAATCGGGAGAGCTCAAAATAACGCGGCCGTGTAAGTCCCGCTTAAAATAATGCCAGTCTATAACAGGCATGTGACTTGATCGTTTCGAGATATTCAGTGTTCGAAGGCTGCCCCAAAGACATTTCACTAAGCAAAGAGGCCCAAACCTAGATCAAAAATAAAGACACACGTTGGGTGAAAGGGGATGGAAAAAAAAAGTTGTAGTGCTACATGTTTTACCTTTACGATACCCACAGCAAACAAAAGGGGCATTTCCTCAATTCCATTCCCAGGCAACTGACAGAAATCAGCGAATGTGCCATAGCCCCTTCTGAGATTGTTTGTCTTCTGCGGCTTAAAGCAAATGACTATCCCTACAGAGCAGTATTCTTCCTGCTTTGTAAAGGGTAATAAAAAAACCACTCAAGGTAACTGCATTTCTAGTAATCTGCATCATAGAATCACAGAATGGTTTGGGTTGGAAGGGCCCTTAAAGACTATCCCATCCCACCAGCCCAGGTTGCTCCAAGCCCCCTCCAACCTGGCCTTGAACCCCTCCAGGGATGGGGCAGCCACAGCTTCTCTGGTCAACCTGGGGCCAGGCTCTCACCACCCTAGGTAAATAACTTCTTCCCCACATCTCATCTAAATGTACACAGTTTAAAACTGTTACTACTCCTCCTATCGCTATGATCAAATGATCATATGACCCAGCTTCTCTGGTCAACCTGGGGCCAGGCTCTCACCACCCTAGGTAAATAACTTCTTCCCCACATCTCATCTAAATGTACACAGTTTAAAACTGTTACTACTCCTCCTATTGCTATGATCAAATGATCATATGACCTCCATCAAATGATCACATCACTATCAAATGATCGCTCTTTGTTCACAGCGACAACCACCTCCCCGTCTTCGCATCCGGAGTCTGAGAGCCCGTGTGGCTACCGAGCGACGGACTCGGACCTGCTCGCTCTGCACGGCCGCTGCAAGCACCGCCATCGTCACCTGAACTTCTCTGTGAAGGGCTCCCACATCCTGACGGGAGCTCCAGGGAAGTTACACACATTCTGTGTGGATCAGCAGCTCACTAAATGCCTGACGTGCAGAAACATAGGGCTCAATTGTGTAAAAACACTCATGTAGAGAGAGCACTAAGCGAGCCTTTGTCCTAAAACAGGACTGGAAATGACAATGCCATGTACTGGCAATTCAGAAATTCTTTTGTCCTTAAGTACAAACATAATAAAACAAAATAAAGGTTAGAGGTTAGATATAAGTAGATCTTTATAGGATAGAGACAAGCCACCTGGCATCTTACTTGACAAGCCCAACCTTAACTCACTGTCTGAAATTATTTTCACTTTCATGTAGATCTTTATAGGATAGAGACAAGCCACCTGGCATCTTACTTGACAAGCCCAACCTTAACTCACTGTCTGAAATTATTTTCATTTTCATGGAAGGGAGATAAGTTTTTTTACAGGGGGCGACTGACTCTTACTGTCATTTCCCCCTTGTGTTCTGTGTAATGATGGTGTAAAAATAACAATGGTTTGCAACCTGCAACCTGTGCTACTATGTCTAATTGCTGTGGCTGGAAACTGCCTTACTTTAAAAGAAAAAAAGGCAACTTCTTAAACTATTCCTGGTAGGACACGGCTGGTCAGCAAGGGTGACCTAACAAAAATCTGAGAGAACACTGCTGAAAAAGAGAGAGTTCTCCTCAGTTTCTTCTTCCATTTTTAGAAATGAAGTTCCAAATATGGAAATTTGTTAGAAGACCAAGTTGTCCTCCTGTATCCATCTCTTGTCATCATCTTATGTGGTAATCCCTGCAATATGAAGAAGGTTCATGCTGTTCCCCTTTTCCTACATGAGATCTAACCAGCTCCCTGACTGGTTGTGCTCCTCCAATGAGGAAACTGTGTAGGACAATCACAGCCTGAACTTCATGTTGGTCACTGCATGAACTCAAAGACAGCTCTGATGAAGTTAAGTTTCCTTTCCCATGTATTAGCCCTGCCTTTGGGCCCCATCAATACCGATTACAATGCAGTGGGAAGGCCCTCACAAGTCTGACACTTAGAGGGAAAAAATCTCCAGTTTTGGTTTTCAGATCTTCTGAGCAGTGGTAACTTTTGCAAATTCCTTTCACAGACTGCTTTCAAGAGTGCCCCTATGGAGCAACAAGAAGCATTTTTCAGTGGATGTCAATAACTGACTGGCCATGCACAAGCAGACTACACTGCACAATTAGAGGGGAAGAACAAATCTTTAGAATTGCTGAAAGGGCAAAGAAACAGGAAGAGGTCCTTTTACAGCATGATAATATCATGGAGCGGTGATAACAGGCAGAGAAAACCACCTGATGAGGAATAATATTTGCATTCAAAACTTACCCCAGCAATCTGGAGCAACAAAAGCAGAAAGTGAGGTGCAGAGAATTTCAGTCCCTAACTGAGTATTTTGCAGCAATATATTGCAGCTATCTCAGCAGCAAGCGCTAGGAGCTGTATTCCAGCATCTATTCTAACCTTTTCCCATGTACTGATTTCACTTAGACACAGTTTCAGACTCTGAACTAATGTTCTTGTTCACTGTTTTCAAGTTGTGTGATCTTTTTTTTTACCCCCTGGAAGTACATGCAAAATCAGCCTAGCTCAGAACTGCATCTAAATCCCTATTCTTGTTGGTAACAGAATTAAGAATAACTGCCTGATTAATTTTTTTTTTTAATATTAGTACCATTTAAAATTAGTATTTTCAAGTCTTCGCAGCAATTTCTATTGGATTGTTTTCCTTCTTTGTCTCTTACAGTATACAACAGCTTAGAAGTGGTTCAAAGACATTTCAGTTAATCATAAGCCAGGCATGGAATAATCAAGCAAGTTGGTAGAGTTTCCCCTTGGCAAGTCAAAAAAAAAAGAACAAACTTCAAAAAAATCTACTGTCTTGTGCATTAATGATACTACAAAACTAAATGTAGTAGTGAATAGGCTGAAAATAAAAAGGACATGAAAGACAAGCGTCAAGTGGTTCTATTTAAGCCTATTAGACCTCATATTGCACCATGTCCAGAAGAGTAAAAATCATTGTCAGTCTTATAGTCCTTGCCCCATCTACAGATTTGATCAAAACAAGCAGACTAGAATAAAATGCAAGACAGCAATGAATGATTCTGCCCTAAATGCACCAGGTCCAGGAACTGAATCTCTTAGTATGAAGCAGTACCATGAAAGGATGGACAAAAGGTATCCTTGGTGCAGAGAGAAAGGCCTATCTATCCTGGAACACACCTACTTGTTATGAACTCACTGCTCATAACCATCACCACAAAGATGCACATTAAATACTGCCTCAGATTAAAATGTGGAAGAATTTACTAGACCCTGTAACCTGGAGAGGACGAGAGGAAACACGTATCACAGAAGTGTGAGGGAAGTATCTCTTCACATCTGCGGGCCTGAGGAAATTCTAGTTATTACCTCCAAGAACACCAGAAAGGTTTGAAGAGCTCCGCGCTCCCTTCCTGTGGGCCAGGCTAATACAGTAAGGAAGGAACAACTTCCTCGATGAGACAAACTTTGAACCTGAGGCTCGAGATGATGATTAAATGGGTGCACTGCTTCCTCTCGGCCAGTCACACCAGGCAGGACAGCAGCAACCACAACAGCCAGAAGGTCAGCCACTTGCTGACATCTGGAAGGACCTTACATGCTTGCAGATCCAAACATTGTGAGCATCTCCTCCTCAGCTTTCTAGCATGGCCTCATTCCAATTAACATGTCCGTTATTATGCAACAGTGGGGAAACCAACATAAGAAAAGCTGCTTAACAAGGCCCTGTTCATGAGAAAAACTGTACCGACAACATTAGCCTTTGTTTGTTACATTTACTTCTTTGCCAGAGTTAGAATTCCCTCACAATATAGAGCTTTATTTACGTATGAGGACATGACGCTCACCTAATGGGTTGCAGAGAGTGAATAAATTACAGAGGAGAGAAGGACTGAGGCTTCGAACCATAGGTGGGGAAATCAAAGTGCATTAATCACTTTTAGCTCTACCATTTACATCAACATAGTAACGTGTTAGGCATTTATTAAGATAGTAACTCAATACCTGCTGTTGGAAATGCCTATTGGTACAGCCAGATTGCTATTTATAAATACACTTTTTTTTTTTTCTTTTTTAGGTTAACATCCTAGATAAAACTGCTGGATTAAAGGAAGGAAAAGATGCTTTAAAAGTCTTGGCTGCCCATGTAAACCCACAGGTATATCCTGCTGTTCTAACACTATGTTCTCACAAATGCTCTTGCGCCAAGAACCATGTATCTGTCTTCCTGCATTAGCCTCCTGGATTAATTGGATTGCTCATCCAACTCTAGGAGTTCTCTTCTTGGAGCTTAGTGCACTGTAAATAACAAATATTAATTATAAGTATGGTATGTGGTAAATGAAATCTGTAGGTAAGAACTGCACCCCCATTCTATGGATGGCAGCATTAGATTTTCCATATGGCAGAAATGGCATCACATGAAGCTCCGCAATAAAATCTAAACCTCTTTTTTGATACGATTGTGACTTCTGCTTGGGACAAGGGTTCTCTCTTCGGGACCGATTTCAGGAAGTTCTTTCCACCTTGATTCCACAGCACAGAAGGCTTTACAGCGCCATACTTACTACTGCAAAGAGGAAAGCACTCTTCACTGCAATACTTCAGATGCTCCTCCCCATAACTGGGCACAAAAGAGACATCCCATTAAGGAGGAGGGAGAAGAAAAACCCCAACAAAACAGCTCAGCAAAATCTGCCAGCGTGTTTAAGAACACCACTATAGTGGCTGCTAAAACATCAACTACAGTGGAAATTACTATTCAGATGATTTTGAGAATACATCTGGAACACTATCTGCTAAAGTAAGCAAGAACGTATGTTTCTTGTTTGTTTCCTGTTGACATTTGACTATCCACAATATATTCAGTTAGCAGCAGCTACTGCTGGGGAAAAGAAAATATAATGTTGTCTCCTTAGCAGAATAAACCCAATTTTAGCACAGACTCACAACTGTGCTTGCAAAAGCATGGAACATCAGCCACAGGCAAAGCCACTCCAGCGACACTGGGAATCTGCACAAACCCTGCAGCGTTGTGTCAGATACACCTTTTCATTACAAGTGTCAAAGCACAAAAACCTCTTTTTCCTCTCAGAGTTACAGAGAATAGAGACAACAGCACCGGAACAAGGCAGGCGTCCCCCGTCTCTCTCCTGTGCTGCTGCCAGGCTCAGCCACCAAAACACCTTGCCCCTTGAACCGGGGAGAAAGCCAGGCCACGGGCCAATTCTGTGGGGCAGAGGAGGAAGGAGAAAAGGACATCATCTACTCTGCAAACAGCAGAAGTTACAGATTAACCCGCTGATGCCTCAGCCCTGTTAATGTACAATTCCCCGGGAATTCCAGAAACTGAGTTCAGCCGAGCGTAAGCAAGATGCCATTTCAAAGCTTTTCTGAGATTTCTGCCTGAAAGCCAAGGCAGAATATCACAAGATAGTGAATTCCCCGAGCGTTACACCAGCATGAAATGCCTTCCTGACTCAATACTCAACTCCACTTCTCAGGCACTTTGGGGTGTTTTATACACATGCATCATATGGCATTATGACAGTTTCTTTATCAATTAAGAAGTATAGAAAGTGCAAAGCAGCATTTTTAAGTTTAAAAACATAATCACAATTATTAACCAGTGTGCTTATCTATAAAATATTTTAAAAACTTAAAAGATATGTACCTTTACTTCAAGAAAAATATCCCCTTGTGCAGTACATAATCACATCAACAATATATACCCACGTGATCCATCCCACTCGGTACCAAGAGGCTCTCAAGTAGTTAAAATGAAGAAGAAAAAAAGCCAAGAGTATCTCTCTTTTCTGGGGTGAGGGAGAAACCTTGTGACCAGTTCCGAGCCTAGACTAAGTGAAAACAACATAAAAAAGACAATTATTTAATGCTGGGCACAGCAAAGCCTGCTGGTTGCAAACCTCTTGTGTGACATTTCAGAGTCATGGAACCCCCTGCCCAGAAAGGTGCCCTTGGCCACCAGAGCCCACCCTGCGGCCAGCACTGGTGCCACTGGGAGAAGGCAGGGTTGGAGAGCACAGGAGGGGAGCAAGACCCTGAACTCAGTAACACGTTCACTGAGAGCCAGGCACACTCAGTGAGAAGTGGATCCATTCATGGTGTTACACAGAAATGCTGCTGCATTTTATAATCACTTATAATTCTGTCACTTTTTCAGAGCGACAGAATTCCTATATACAGTTACCTCCACAATGTAACAGTCACAAGATGAGTACATTTTGGAAATTGTATACTAAGGAATCACACACTATAAAATACCACTGCAGCCAACCCAGATAATTCTTAACTTTATCTTTCCGTTGAGGGTGTACTGAAAGTAGATGAACTAGAAACAGCAAACTGGATCTAAGATAATGACAAAAATATACATACAAGCATGCTGTGGTGCTGAGAGAAGTCACAGAAAAATTGAGAGAAGGGAAAGCGTTGGATGAGCTGTAAATTAATGGAACTATTAACCCAGACCACTGTAAGAAGCCGTCCCTATAGCACCCAAGCTCTGCAAATAGAATATACCAAAGCTCTCCCTGTCTCAGATACACAAGGCTTGTGCTCTAACAGAAAACTACCTCAACATTGTAAACTGGTAGGTATATACATCAAAAGAGAAAACAAAGTATTATAAGAATTATGTCTTGCATTTAGAAGGGGAGAAGGCAAAGCTTACAAAAATTTTTAAGTCCTGCAGCAATTCCATGGGGAAGCTCAATCCTCCTGAGAAATACACTTCACCTTAGCACAGAAGGTTCTTTTCAACAAAACAACAGTTTTGGGCCGTAGTTTCCAACCCACAGATTTAGGTAAATGTTTAAATATTTTAGAAAAGAGAAAAAATTTCAGACAGATCCAGCCTGTGTGAAATTACGGAGAACACAGAACAGGTCTGAGGTATTTACAGAGATCTATCCGAGACATACTGACACATCTAAATTAACCAAAAATTATTTGAGAGGCTGAAGAGCTTTGTGCCTGTTCATATCATACTGCTGTCTTCTATCTAGAAGGTAAGACAAGATATGAACATGACCTTAGCCCACCAGAAGTGCTGACAAGTGAAAGCAAGCATAACTAAGCATGAAAAATAAAGAGAGATTTGGGTCAATTTGGGGTATATACCAATTTTCAAATATAAGAAACTGATGCGAATGCAAATTCATGGTGTTTTCTGCTTAATAGCATCTCTCTTGCTTAGCCTCATCCTCAAGTAGCTGTCCCTCCTCTGTAGGTTGGTATCTACTGTGAACAAGGACATTTTAGAGTTAAGACTATCATCTGATGTGATGAAACAGTAGATCCAAGTCCCAACAGCGATGGAAAATGCAGTGTTCTTTGCAGGGTTATTCAGTGCCTGCATCCAGTCTGGGAGAGTGTGTTCAGACAAATGTCATATACACCACGGTGAGCTGTTTGAGCAGCAAATGTGGTTTCACTTCTACACATATTAGTGTTAAAATGCTGTAGCACGTTCCCCCAGTGGTTCTGTCCTCTCTGGCCCAGATGAGCATCTGCATCCAAGACTACAGAATATGCACGTAAACCCCATTCAATCTTTCTGAATGAACAACAACGTGTAAAATTCCCTTGGTATCCAGTGGAATACTACTGATCCAGTGAGATCCTCCCTCTCTCTTTCCCTCTCCCTCACCACTAGAGGAATCAGCTTGGGTAATAAGTTCAGTAGTACAAAGATGCACAGTATTCCCGTTTATCCAGCAACTTTCCATGGGCTGACTAATATGACCTGGACTTTCTTTCAAACAGTGATCCTTGGTTTTGGATTAGATTAGTTTCAAGGTCCCAAACTGTGGTGGGCCCTTGTTGCTAGTTTGTTGATTTTTAAAGGGGGAAAAAAAAATTAAAAAAGCAAGAAAAAGAAAAAGGGGGGAAAAAAAGAATAAAAAAGGTGGAGGATTTTTGTTACAAAGGGAAACTGGAAACTTCTCTGCACACAAGCAGAGACATGGCTGTATTGCAGAGGCCTCAGGGTAAGGATTAAAGAAAAACAAAATAGAAACCCTTCCATCTCTAATTAGGGTCTTCATTTGCCAAAGAGCCATTCCACAGCGGGAGGAATTACATTCAGGCCGTTGCTTGGATAACGTCTCCCAGCAGGTTGGCTCCTCAGAGCAGGCTACTCCGAGCCAACAATTTCTGGTTACTTGGAGGCAAGCAGCCTGCATATTGTTTTAACTGGCCTGGCTTTTGCAGCCAGTTTTGCTGAAGAACAATCTTCTATTCAGAATGCAGAGATAAAAGCTTCACTTGGTTTGAATTTGTCCCCAGTTTCTTTCTCCCTTTCTTTTTTTAAACATGGGAATTATAGGTTCTGGAGTTTGCATTATTTCTCTTGTAGACATCAATGTTTTTCCCCCTCTGGCCACTTGATTCTTTGCCAGTGAAGGCTGCTGTCTGGAGTCCAGCCATTCATCAGCCCCTACCTCATCATTAACACTGTGGTGCTGGCGGTCACAGCTCATTGCTGGCGACAGGAAATCCTAACTTGCAAGAGGTTAACCACAGCCCATAAACAGCCAGGCTGGCTCATTAGTCCCTTACACTCAGCTGAAGGGACCCTCTGGGAGTTTCAACACTCCACAGACTCAAGAGTCCATGCGTTCTGTGCTCCTCACAAATGCCTTCCCCTCCTCGTCTCTTAAAAGCTCCCTATTTGGATCCTTGGGACTAAGGTCCATCTTTTTTTCCTGTCCAAAGCTGACCAAGCTCTTTGAGCATTTATGAAAAATTAGATGTCTGTGCTGTATCCTCTTGGATCACCAACTGAACAAAGCACCAACCAACTGAGACCAACAACTCAGACATTAATGCACTAGAATACATACATGCTTTTGGTATTTTCACTAGTTTTGATGAGTTTCCTATCCATATTGAGCAATTCCAAGGCAACAGCTATGTAAATGTTGATAAGATATACCCAATCTGTCTAGAGAGTTCATACCACAAGTATGTCCAGCTCTGATCTTCAGGAAATAACCTGCTACAATTGCAGATGGCTTGGTCAGTGCTCATTACATTGACCAAAAGCCCCCTTGATGCTCACTTTGGGTTCACAGTACGATCACTTGACTCGTTTGCAGTTGAGTCCTCGAACTTTGTACAAACATGAAACCATCAGGTCACCCCAACAGGCACCTCTAGATAATACCCACCTGGGCAGCACAAAGACAAAACATTTAGAGCAGAAAAACAGCTTCTGGCTAATTATCGCCAAGGAGTAGGATATGAAGCACAATTTGTGTTACATTTTCTCTTTCAACCCTGAGAAAACCATTGCAAAACATTCCCACTTTATGTCCACAATTACTCGGGATCCACTATTTTCTGCCACTGCTGGCTGTATCTGCCCATCTTTTATTCTGACTATCGGAGTCCCTCTGATGCAGCTCTGCTTACATTCCCCAGTTCTCCAGTTTCTTTCAAAGCCTTCTGTCTCTTAATGCACCAAAATTAGGCATGTCACTCATCTGTGAAGTTCTAAATAATTTCATTTCCTGTCTCTGTATCTGCTCCTTATTTTCTTCCCTTTCTGATCCGTTTATCTGATGCTGCTTGCCAGCCCCCTTTTGTGCCCGTTTCTGGGCTCCAGCAGAGCTGCTCTTACTTGTCCACTCACTTCCCTGCTTCAAACTCCATTTCTGTCGTTCTTCCAGCCTGTCTGCCGTTGTGCATTTCTCCTGGTGGAGAAACAGGTAGGTTTTGCACGTAAAATTAAAATATCTTTCAATGTTTGAGAGGCTCACAGGGCACATAGAATCATGAGGGTCCAAAAACTTAAGAGACATAAATCATTGACATATTATTATTTGTATGTGGGGCATATCTTAAAAAAATAAATAAATAAAAGAGATTTCCTTCTTCCCTCAGCCTGGGCGTCCATGGATTTCCCTGGGAGTTCTGGCAGAGCAAAGGCTCCAGTAACACGTGTTGTGCAAGAGCAGCTGCTGCTTTAGCCAAAGGGAGAAGCAGCTGCGTCCCACAGTTGGTTGGAGAGGAGGGAAGGTGGTGGTGGGGCCTGCGAAGGACTCCACTCTAAAAGCGGACGTTTATTTAAAGTAATCAATCCAACAATAGGCAATCTAAGGATTGGGGAGGGAGAAACCTAAGAGGCAGCCTTTCTTCACGAGTAGCTGTTGCTTTTCATAACTGCGCAGTGGACACAAAAAGGAAGTTGGTGAAATCATACACTAAGAGATTGCTGGCACGAGTTGCCGATGGAAAGGGCTCACCATCCCAATAAAACCTGATAGATCTACTTCTTCTGAACCACAGAACCGGAGTCCACCCCAGTCTGTCCATCCCTCCGATTGCTCCTCTTTTGCCTTCATCCAGCTCTTTTCTCTCCTTTTCCACCTCCCACCGCAGGATCCGTACCCACCACACACCTTCCCTCTGTCTCCAGAATGGAACTGTCTTCCTGGGCAGGTCTGTGCTCAACCTCTCCCTTCTCTCCTCAAAGGGACTGCTGGAATAAGGGGGAAAGTAGTCACAGAGTAAGAGGATTTAAAGAGGAAAGACATGAGGAAGGCACAGATGAACTCAAGACTTTGACTACAGCGATGAGACTGCTGCTTCACACCGTTTCCCCGTGGTCTTTAGAGCCAAATGCTCTTACATATACATACAACATTTCTTCCTTTTTCTTTCCCATTCAGATCCCTTTTTAAATCTGTTAAAACAGACATGTTGTTAGACAACGGTCTGTGGGGGACAGAGGAAGAGACAAGAAAATGGGAAGCAGAAACACACTGTGCATTTGGTAAAAGCATTTTGCTTTATGTCATTCATTTTTTTCATTCAAAAATACGCTTATCCATATCAGGATGATGAGGCCTGACTAATTCTGTGCATCATTATAAAAATCCACCTTCTTACTGAAAAACCACATATTAACCCCTCTTCTGACCTCATCTATGCAATTTTGCCAGAACCCCAGAAATCGTTGTCTCTATGCTATAGAGGTCCGACCGCACTACTAGCGCTGGGAAGTGAGAAACAAGATGAATGTTGGCAAGTGTCAGAAGATAAATGACACCAAAAACATTTGCAGAAGTAACAGTATAACTTCAAATACGCAGACTCAAGTTATGATGATTTTGGCCCTAATCTAGATGACATGGCAAAACGAGAGACTGTTCTAGTCAGTATCTGTGAGTGTTTTTGTCAATAAACTCTTAAAAGAGAGAAGAGAAGTGAATGGATACTGGAAGAACTGTTAGGAATTTCCTCATATTACAGATTCCTTTGATGTGAAGAAAACAGGAAGCTGTAGTAGCAGGGACATCCTCTCTTTGTTAGGTTCTACTCAGATGCACATCCTCAAATACACACGTCCTATTACGCAGCAGAAGAGTCCCTTCAGCAGTGCCTGGAAAAGAAACAAGAACAAAATCCTTCCCCGTGGACTTCCAAGCCTGCAGAAAGGGAACGGGGACTACTTTTAGGCAAACCTTCAGCATTTTCTCACTATCTATCCCGTACTGAGATAATCAGACAAGGACACTGCTGGGTTGTATTTATTTCACTGTCTTGACAGATGTCATTTGCTTCCAAAAAAACCCAACTGAGACATGGGAAATGGATGTTGGGATGTGCAGGACAGGGGCAGGTGCTGCCATCCCGGTATGGGGGATGCAGGCGTGCACCAGGTACTGCAGGAAAAGGGATTTTTCCCTTCCTCCGGAGCAAAATGAGCGCTGGCAGGCAGAGGAGAAGGAGCCTCATTGTGCTGGCTGCAGAGGAGGCAGGAATTCCAGGAGGGGAAAGGTTCCCTTTGAAGCACATGGCACCAAGAGCTTCCCAGTGACCATGGCAACAGCTCAGTGGGTTCCCAGCCTGAGAACCGAGTTACTACAGCCCTGCCTCGGCAACAAAAAAACTCTGAAAGAAGGGAAGGGAGAGGGGGAGGTGGGGTCGGGGGTGCGGGGGAGAGGAGCTGGAGCAGAATTAGCCTGGCAGAAACTGAGCGGCTCCCTGGTAGGCAAATCCAGCCAATAATGCTGGTCGGGTTCACGGGGTTTCCTTTTCATTTCCAAAGCTTTCTTCTTCCTCTGTCATTCCCCTCCTAGCCCTATTCAGGAGCTCATGAGATCAGTAAAGCCCGGGCCTTTGCTTTGCCTGCGTGCAGCATCGCCTCAAACAGGGCTGCACTGTGATCAAAGGGGAGGCTAAATCACAGCTGCCACACACACCCCTTTCCCCATCAGGGCCCGGTTTTCACGGGCGCTCTAACGGGAGATGCGTTTTCTTAAACTCTTTCATTTCCACTCCACCATATAAATCTGACTAAGAAGGATGAGCAATTAAAAAAAAGAAAAAAAAAAATCTATATGGAAACGGACACGTGAAAGTCCCTACAGCTACCGATCCCATTCAGCACATGGATAAACGAGTGGAGCGAAGCTTCTGAAAACTCCGACCAGGGCTTTACTAAAAACAAAACAAAACAAAAAAATCCCAAAACAAAACAAAGCAAAAAGCCCCAAAACCAAAACACCCCAAATCAAAAAAGACCACAACAACTAAAAACAACAACAAGAGTAAAACCATACATCTTTGTACCAGATTCGTGTGTGTCATGGAATTTAGCTCTACAAACAGCTTTTAAGTAGTCTCCACATTCTACTTCACAATATTCCAAACTTTCCACAATATCATCTCTATTTTCTTTCTTTTCCTTTACTATTAAACTAAAGAAACCCTCATCACCTATTCCTTCATATATGAATGCATTCCACCACACAGACACAAGCAGTATCTCGGACTGGATGACCTCCAGAGGTCCCTTCCAACCCCACAGCATTCTGTCATCGTTCCATAACCTTTTCATTTCTATATTAACACAATATATTAACTATATTGACACAAATGTTCACCAGTTTTAGTGAAATGAGTTTAAATTGGCACACTTAAAACAAGACTTACAAATTCTTTTATGGTTTGAGTTAGCCTGAGCTTCTGAATGCATTAATTTATGATTTAGGCTGACGAGGTTATCCATTCTTTATGGACGTAAGGATGATGGACAAAGTAAATGTTGGCTGAGCCTGGATGACTCTCCACATGCACCCTCTCACTCACAGTGCCGATGAGATATCCAAACTAGCTTTCCCAGTGAGAAGCCTCCAAATGAAACAGAACTGGGCACACGTCAGAAGCTGGAAGGGGAAGCGCAACCACAGACAACTGGCAGAATCTTTTCATTTCACCCTAAACTCTGAGGCAGACTTTCAACCATGCCCATGACCGTTTTAAAAGCAAGTCCGTAACTTCTCTCACCTTCCTGGCATCAACATTATTCCTACTATCAAATCAATAGGTCTAATTGATCCACCCACATCGCTTTCCCAACAGAAAAAATTCTGCTTTCATTCCACAGAATGGCTTCTAATGCAATTATGAGCTCAGAATAGATACTAGAAGACCCCAATGGCAATTCCAGCATTAGGAAATAAACAGAAGCTGAAAAGGGGAGATCTATCTGGAGGTATAATTGATAGTACGGTCACACTTCACTAGACAAAGCAGAATTCTTGTGATCTAGAAGTTCAAATGCTCAATTCTATGTGCTCTACTACTTCTTTTAAGGAGGTGAGAATATTCACATTCAGTGAAGTCTTACTGTTACCCCCCCTAAATCACTCAGGTGGATACGTGCGTAACAAGGGGTTGCTTTGCCATTCATCTCACTTGCAAAATATCGGGGTACTGGCAACACCAGCAAAGCTGAAATGCAGTATCTAAAAGGCCAGTTCTGAAACGCTGCCTCAGCCCTGCACCTTGTAACACCCACCTCGTCTCCGCAACAGATGCTGCGGCTGGGCAGGCTGACTTTAAGAGTTTTGGAAAAGCAAGAGCTCACCACGACTCTGCTGAAAGGCAGACATAGTATTTGTCTAGAAGATCAAATAGTGCAGGACAAGCCACCTTGGGGGCAGGATAAATCAAACTAAACGAGGAACAAACACTCCTTGATGTCTTCCTCCTTTTCTAAATGGAAGAAGTTCCATTTCCCTTCACTGTTCAAGGCCACCTCTCCCCCACTTTATTTTCTTTTGCTTTCCTTTCTCTTTTTCCTTTTCCCTCTCCTTTACTTTCCCTGCCTTTCTCCTTGTGTTGCCTTCCTCCTTTCCATTCCATTTTTCTCTTGCTCTCTCCTCTCTTGCCCTCCTCTCCCCCTCTGTCTCTTTCAAGTCAAACAGCTGCTAAACCCAAAAACCAACCAGAAAAGGACATATATACACATGCAGCAGGTTTGATATTTATCCAGGCAAAACAGAGGTATCTGTCCTGCAATTAAAGCAAAGAAATCTCTTCTAGGGTTGAAGGGTCTCTTCCCCCCAAAAAGAAAGTTAATATACATCTTCTGAGAAAATTGTACCTACGGAAAACCAATAAAATGCTTTCTTTTTGACTGCTTTTGAGAAGAAGCTTCCTGTGATTGAATTCATATCACACTCGCAGTTCACCCTATTTCTACTCCAATACTGCAGCGTTTGCAGAAATCTTTGTCAGGTTCCTCCAGAGCTTCAAAGGGAACGTGCTCCCTCAGCTCCCCCATCACCACCTCTATCAGCTGAGGTTGGACATTGCCTTTCCCTGAAGCATCCAGCGTGAAAACAGATGAAACAGGAGTATTTCGTGGACTAAAGGCAGTTTTCTCTGGTTCTATTTCTTGCTGATTTTTCTCAGAAAGGAACTAACCCTTCCCAGAAACCCCAAAGCACCCCTTTACCTTCCCCAGGACCGTGAGGCAGGGCTTCGGCTCCAGCTCGGGCTGTTCCAGTTTCACCACTCCCACCCAGCCGTACTCATACAGGTCTTCCTCATCGTTGCTGTTACACAGTCCCAGGGGGTGCATCTGAAACAGAACGGGAAAGAAACCTTCAGCCAATCAACAGAATTCAAAAAAGCATACAGATTGCTTTGGAATACCTCAGTCTGTAACAAATAAACTTTTATTTATTCAGGTACAGCAGAAAAACTGAAACATGAGGCTGGACACATCTCATCTTTACCACACAAGCCAAAGAAAACCACAGACTGGTATCAAAACTATGACAATGTTGTTTTCTGGTAGCTGATTATAATAAGAGAAGATTATACTGCTCAGTAATTTACAAATATACATATATATATATATATGTGTATCACTAATTTGTGCAAACCAGCACCATGTAACGGTCACTGATGCTGCCATCTCTGCATCACCAGCTGGTTAATTTGTCCTTTTCTCCCTCGTTTTATACCTGGACTGTCATTTTGCAAGTGATTGAATACAAGGAGAGCGATTTCCATCATCTTTGGGGCCCTGACTCTGAGTAACTGGAGTGATTACTGTGAAACAGTGGAAACATGACAGTGATCTGACAATACAGAGGTTTTCCCACCACTTGTTATTTTTCAAGATTCATCAACCAATCCACGTGTATTTTGAGGAAAAAACAGGCCAGGAAAAACGCAGTAGTAGACACATGGAGTGGAATCCTCTGCCCAACTCTTAATTCATCTTTTTTTTTTTGGAGTTACTATTTTTGTTATAAATTACTGCCTATAATCCCACACAGATGAGCAGTTCAACATCCTCTGCTCAAGGCTCGGGACAGGTCCTATCACTGAAGATGAACCACTCAAACTCCACGTCTGATGGAGAAACTATTCAAGAACAAACCCAGGAAGGGAGTTGGGCAGAGAGTGCTTTCTCCAAAATTACCAGGGCATATATTCCAACATAATTAACCCCAAAAGGAGTCCATGGGATCCTTTAAGTAAACACAAAGCTTTAATCTATATTAAATATCTAAAGGAGGAGAGAACCGTTCCCTTGATGTAATTCCCTTGACATACGCTGTATCAATTGAGCTTTGAAACCATAACCCATGTATCTAAGAAGTTTCTAGTTCAAAATTCCTTGAAATGTGCTGGGGCACTTTCCACACGCCTGAAAGGGCAGAACTGAAACCGCGACTCAGGTGCTTTTATCCGAGGTTACAAAATCTGTATACATTGCCCAGGGTTTAAAATAACTTCAAAAAGAGCCGCGTGAATTTTAAGTGGGTTAGTGTTACAGAGCAGCCAAACAGTAAACCAGAGGGGGAACGTTTTACCCCGTAACTCTATCACCTAAAAAAAAAAAACAACACCCCCCACACAACAGTCCTGATGATTAAAAGAAAACTTCCACCCTTTTGTCCTTTTTCCTCTGGATAAGGCATTATAGTGTTACAAACCACCACATGAACAGCTCGGGATCTCTTTATACACCCTCACGAGATGAAAAGTCTTGGTCTTTTTTTTTTCCCCCAACCATACAAAAAAAAAAAAAAAAAAAATGCTGTCTCTACCCACTTTAGTCCAGAAAACATCTTGGAAGAAGGCCAAGAGGAACAGAAAATTCTTTCCACAGCCTCTTTCCTCCAGAATTCTGTTATTCCATAAAAGCTTCCAAGTGTGAATAGCCCTTTAGATCGGTCTCCAAGCTCATTCTGCAGTTGTGTCCCTGGAAATCGGGGTAAGCTCAAAGTTGAAAGAGCCTCTTCTCTTCCTTTCACAAAGCCTGTGCTTCCTTACCTTTTAAAAAGAAATCAGTGATTTTGTCCCTTCTCAATGACAACTGGCCCGACAACAATCCCCCAACACCTGAGAAGACAGCCTTCCTATTTAGAGGCCAAAAAAAAGCTGCACATTACACACAATTTTAAAGGCAGTTAAATATTTGCACTGTAGAATATTAAAGGCCTCTGAATAGGGTTTTCAAGACAATCAGGAACTGGCGAGACAAGCACTCGGCGTGCCCCAGCTCCAGCATCTCACACACAAGGCACACATTCGGTGCAGAACCGGGCTCCCAAGCATTTAGCAAAATCAAAGTTGCATTTCTGAACACTCCCTTTTTCCTTCAGAAAGGCAGTGGCCTGGAAAAGGACCTCGGCACAGCTTTAGTAGACCAAAAAAAGTCATCAGCCTGCAAGCAGCAGAGCCCTCAGAACTCAAATAGATGCCTCACTTCTATCAAGAACTGACAAATCACTTAAATAAAAAGCTTTCTAGACCTTTGGGGTGCTGCAGCTAGGAATTCCGTATGATTTTAGACTTCATTAAATAGGGGGAAAAAAAGCAAAAAAACTTTTCAACCATGATACAAATATTAACTTGATGCACTTTGGGAAGGGAAGGGCAAGACACAGGATTTAGCTCTCCAGAAGAGTTATCAGCAAAGCCCTGTTTGCAGGGCTCGGGTCAGCTTCATGGTCAGACCCCCATGGAAGGAGCATTAACTGTCCAGAATAAATTCCCTTGCTCCTGTAATGAGAGGCATGACCAGAAGAAGCAAACATGAGAACCAGGCAGAAAGGAAGACGGGGAAACATACCATGGGGGAAAATATAACCCCTATTTTTAAAACAGGAAAATGGGAAGACCCAGGAAACTACAGGCCAGAGAGTCTCACCTCCTTTTCCAAATACCAACAGCCCCTGCTTCCGGAACCCAGTCCAAAGAACTACATTTCCTAGGATGCTTCTGAATGCTATCCTGATCCAACAACCTGAAAAAGGATCCCTGGCAAGTTTGTCAATAGAGGAGAAAAAAATTCATCAGGAGCTCATCCCCTCAGCACAGAACTCGTGCCGTTCACACGGTTGGATTCACCCTCAGAGAAAGACATTGTCAAATTTTTCTCCAAACCCACAAATTGAACCTGCTTGGAACACACACTTTTAGTTGCAAACTCTAGCAAGGCTGTACGATTAATTGATTACGAGGAAGAAGTTGTGCCCTGGCCAGCAAACCAACCCAAACACCCATCACAGAAGAATGGGCCATGGTCACAGGGCCATGCTGGTACAACCACTGCTGTGCGAGGACAAAGGTGACCACAGCGAGTGGATCCCACCTTGCAATCTGCTCTAGGTGGACCTGCTTTGGCGGGGGGTTGGACTAGATGATCTCCAGAGGTCCTTCCCAACCCCATGTGATTCTGATTCTGTAGCCCAACCACCCCAGCACAGAACGTCCACCTTACACCTCCTACCAGAGAAGGGCTGAAGGAGGGAGAAGACCGAACTCTATTAAACCACCACACAATGGTCAAATGATCTCACACGTAAGAAACCTCAAACCCAAATGCAAATACCCAGTGTTACCAGTAAGCAAAACTACCAGGGTGCTGTGGGCTCCAGGCTGGCAAATGCAGAGAACTTATGAAGTACATCTGCAGGCTACAGGCTAGAAACTCCCGAGGATTCTGTTGCATCACACTGGAATCTCAGCAGAGTAATTAATGAAATATAAATTATATTTTGCCAGCAGTTCTTCCTCAAAGTCCGTATGTTTCAGGAAGGGACAATTGACAAAAACATTGCACTGTTCAATTAAAACCATGTGTGTTGCAAAGCCCAACTGTTCCTAGACTATTTGTTCCAGTAAATCTGAAGATCTACAGAACCAACACAAATACTCAGCGGAAGGATAAGTCAGACACATTAGTCACCAGCTCTGTGTAACCATTAACACATCAAGGGAACTCATGTTCAAGTACCCAGTGTCAGCTCTTCTAATAAAACTGCTTTATGAAGTCAACAACAGGTTGTACAATCAACGATTTTAATCTTATCATGACCCGAACTTGAGAGCACAACCTTTGTCTCCACCTCCAGCACTTCTTCCTCTGGGCTCTGCGTGGATTTCTCTTCAGTTCGTCTCTCTGGGTGCTCTCCATCTGCTCACATTGTTCAGATTCCAGTTTTTTTTAAATGCAGATAATTTAAACCTCCATTCAAACCAGCTTCTCCATCAAGCTTGACCTGATCTCACACCTTGTGGACAAATTACCCATAGCAGTCTTACCACCTTCCTCAAACTTCTGTCCCTATCGCACCTGCCAAGAGAAGACATTCAATCCCCCACCTCAAAAAAAAAATATTTAAGGTTTTGCATGACGTTTTTACACCACTTCCAAAAATCCCTTATTGTATCTGTTTCCACGGGAATGTCCATCTCTTCTTTATAGATCAACTCACCTATTTCCATCCTACCCACTGCAACTTTTTTCTCCCTGAACAGAGCCCTGTAGCAATAGCCTTCCTGACCAGCAGCGTGAAAATCCTGCTTGTGGTGCCTCACTCTGAGCAGGCAATTTCCACCCGCCAATCTCTTCTCTGCAGGGATTTCTCTCTGGCCTCACATCCCAACCAACAGCACTTCATTCCCACTTCCCGCTGCGACTCCAAGGGCTAACAGGAGAGCCAGCTCCAGTTGGCCATTCATTCACAGGGTTGGCTTCCTTCCCCAATTCACACTACAATTAAGGATCCCAAAGGGCCTAAAGACACACAAAAAAAAAGGACAAAGGGTAGATTCACACCATGTGAAGATCGCAAGTGAGCTTCAACCTTCAAGCCATTAAATTCACATGCCACCAAGTAGTTACTGGCTTGGGTGTGGAAGCAGGACAGTCATGTCCACACGCACCAGGGTGATCCCACTGGACTGCTCTGCTGGCTTGGCTAAAGCCAGGCTGGTGTTTCTGGGTCTCACAGCATCCCAGTAGTTTGCAGAGACACAGAGCATGTCAACACCACAAACAGATTTCAGTTACTGGCTCAAAGTTGAGGTGGCAGCTGGTCATAAGTTGAGTTCCTCCAGAGTTGATATGAGGTCTGATACTATTAAAAAAATCACTATAGAAGAAGATATATGGAAGATAGGACCATGAAGTTTGCAGATGACAACAAACCTGGAAGAGTGGCAGATATGCCAGGAGGGCATAGGAATGGTAGATATGCCAGAAGGAAGGGCCACAAGACACAGCCTCTGTGGCAGGCTGGAAGACTGGGCCACCAAGAACTGCAGTAGGTTTAATGAAGAAAAATTTAAGGTCCTACATGTGGGATAGAGAAATACTGAGCAGTAGCACAGGCCACGCATGGTCTGACTGCAGCATAGCTCTACTGAAATGGACAGGATGGACAACAAACCACACGCTCAGTCAACACCGAGCCTGCACCTGGAGCAAGGGTATAGCCAACAGATCAAGGAATGCGATTATTCCACTGTATTTGGCATTTGTTAGACCACACCTGGAATAACGTGTCCAGTTTCGCTTGGAGAAGGTCCAGCAAAAGGCCACCAAGATGATAAAAGAGTTGGAAAACTTGACATATGAAAAAAGGTTGAAAGAATTCCATTCATTCAGCCTAGGGAAGCAAAGGCTCAGGGAGATCTAATCAGTCTTATAGGTAGCTATAGAGAAGACAGAGGTAGTCTTCTCATGAGGGCTCATGATGACCAGACAAGAAGCAACAGGCATAAGGATACTTCAGGGAAAATTCTGTTTGGATATATGGAAACAATTCTTCACCCTAAGAACAATAAACAGTGGAAGAGCTTGCCCTGAGAAGTGGTGGAACATCCCCCACTGGAAATATCTAGTTTGAGAAGGCCTTGGATAACAAGGATGCTAAGGATGTGCTTTCAATGGAAAGTTGTATCAGGTGATCCCCAGAAATCCTTTGAGCCTAGACTTTTCCATCATTCTTTGATTTTAAGTTCTATCCTCCAAATCAAGGTAAAAATAATTTGCAAAAGCTACAGACTTGCCATACTGCAACTTTGGCAAGTTATTGTCAGGTACCTAAAATGGTCCAACAGACATGACCCATTAGATATGCAACTGTTTTATGAATAAGCATTCCATTAAATAAAATTTTATTTTTATTCAAAGTTGGACTTGTTGGACTACCAAACTAAACAGCATATACAAGGAAAACTCAGTAGGGTAAAAATTTCCAGTTCTCTGGAACTGAGCTCCATCTTTGTTCACCGTCAATGGGAAGCAGTAAATAAAGGATCGTAAGAGGGACAGGGGTGGGACTGAGTAAGAAAGTTCTAAATACTAAATTCAGCTTCAACTATAACCAAATTGTAAAAGCAGGGAGAAGAAAATCTCAGAGAACAGACAACAAAAATTACTTTGCACTCAGCACACAGCAGCCTTTTTTAAAAAAGGTGGAAGCCAGGAGCATTTCCACATCACCCCGTGCCCCTCTAGACCATGCAGCTTCGCTCTGCAGAGAGGGACGTCCAGCCTCCAGTGAAATCACAGAATTCCATTAAAACACAGTTTCTTTTCACTTTCAGACTTTTCCTCCCCCTTTCCCCGCCCTGTTTTGAAGGGGAACATCCTGCCAAAACCCAAATCTCCACAAAATGTAACATTATAGAACCTGAGCATTTCAGCAGGGCGCTTTTCTTGGCTATCGGCTGTGACCATGCCGCTCGACCCAGCGGTCACCGCTGAACCCACAAGTGGCTTCCACCAAACCTTCTCTATCACAAGAGCATCAAGCATTCCTGAAATCCTCTCTCAGGCCAC
This sequence comes from Calidris pugnax, assembly GCF_001431845.1. NCBI lineage: Eukaryota > Metazoa > Chordata > Aves > Charadriiformes > Scolopacidae > Calidris > Calidris pugnax. Next base: position 273,900 of record NW_015090858.1, on the reverse strand, counting down.
TTCGCTCCAGGCAGCGGGCCAAAAGGAATGATGAGAAATCCAGTAGTCTATGGTGTAATTAAATGTAAAAACAGAGATACGCTGTTGAATGCATCCACCGCACAGGAAAGGCCAGGACAATTCTACAACGTGGATGGGCTGGTATGATGCACAGTCCATCAGATCCTGGGGAAAGGAACAGTAGTGGGGTTGGAACTTGATGATCTTCAAGGTCCCCTCCAACCCAGACCATTCTATGGTTCTATGAACTGTGAAGAGCAGCTGGAACAGGCTTTATTAACTTGGGAACCAGACCTTAATTGATCTAAGCTGATCAGCACACCTGAGGCAAGCAGCAGCATCATTCCTTTACTCCTCCAACACAGGATACCCAACGTGGAGAGCACCCAACGCGGAGAGCATCTGAAGGGCTTGGGAGCAACTCACCTGTGAGCTTCAAATCCCTCCAGAGAGGGAGAAAACCATACCTGGCTGAAACCCTATTTGGCAGTGGCAGGATGCCCTCAAACATCCCGTACCTGAAGAGGGCATACAGGAGGTATGGGGGGGGACTCTTCAACAGGGAGTGGAACCATAGTATGAGGGCGAAGGATTTTGAATTGAAAGAGGGGGGATTTAGATTAGATGCTAGAAGGAAGTTCTTTGCTGTGAGGGTGGTGAGAGCCTGGCCCAGGTTGCCCAGAGAAGCTGTGGCTGCCCCATCCCTGGAGGGGTTCAAGGCCAGGTTGGAGGGGGCTTGGAGCAACCTGGGCTGGTGGGAGGTGTCCCTGCCCAGGAACTCTATGATCTGTGAGGTCCCTTCCAACCCTAACCATTCTATGATTCTATGATGTCCACCGCGCACACGCAGCAACAGATGTGCCCAAAAAGGTCCCTTCCAACCCTAACCATTCTATGAGGCCCACCACACACATGCAGCAACAGATGTGCCCAAACCAGTGAATTCAGCACATCTGCACGGGACTTACTGCAGAGGCAGAGACCAAGCAGACTGCCCACACCACGCAGCCGAGCCATTAGGTGGATGCTAATTATTCCAAACACTTTGCAAGGGAAGCTCCCGGCCCATTCAAACACAACACTGGCCTCTCCTTCCTTCAAAGGGTCTCAGGCGCAGAGCTCCGTGAAAAGACGTGCATACCCGAGATAATTTGAGGGCAGATTTCTTCTCTCAAGAATTTAAGTGCTTTGATTACGCCGAATTCTCCTACCGCAGTATTGACAGAGCGAAGGGGAACAAAGTCATGTTTATAGTCGTGGTTTTTTTTCCCCCCCTCTTTAAATGGGTAGAAAGATGCTGGCAGAAGATGGAGGCACAGTGCCACTAAGGACGGGGGAAACTGGAGGAAAAATTAGGAGTAAAATGATACCTTCATAGATGACTTTGGCAGAAGGCAGCTGCCAGTAGCTATATAGTAAAACAAAAGAATTCTGGCCCTACATAGAATAAGACAGGCCAAAAAACGCACTAATGGCCAGATCTTTAGACATAATCATAACTGGCTGGGAAAAATCGGATTACTTTACATCCCATGAACAACTACATTTGTCCCATAGCACTCAACTGGGGACTTAAAACTGGAAGTATCAGGTCAGTGACATACAATCTTCTTGGCTGAAGTTAAATGCCTCATATGGAGTTACAAAAACTTTACAAGTAAGTTTTGTAGGAGAAAATGGAGTAGAAAGTATGAAGAGCCCCCGACAAACATTGTACAACATAACGGGGTCTGTTTCCTCAACCCCAGGGAGCGTTTGGGGCCCAGAAAGAACAAATCTAACTATTCAACAGCCAAAAAACCCCCAAAAACCCAGCTGATTGGAACTCCTCATGTAAAGAACCCTAAAAGAAGTTTCCATTTGCACTCCCTTGCCAAAGGCACAGAAGGTGCACACTTAGCAAAGGAATTTGGCTGGGCTGAAAGGGTGAGGGTGGTGAGAACCTGGCCCAGGCTGCCCAGAGAAGCTGTGGCTGCCCCATCCCTGGAGGGGTTCAAGGCCAGGTTGGACGGGGCTTTGATGAAAGATTACAAACTGAAAGCCAGTAAATATCATACTCTTATTGCAGAGGAGAACTTAGCAATTGCCAAAATGGATTAGATTACACTACCCACGTTAGTGGCTCCTAGAATACAGAGCACAGACTCAATCTGCATGGCCTGCTCTTCCTTGGGTTGGATAAGGGTAAACAAATTACATGAAGGTAGATACTGAAATGACACATCAATGGTAGATTTCCTTCAGAGAACTAGCAGAGGGAAACCACAGTTATCCCTACCCCTTGTCCCATGAGGTCTCTTATTTCTAAGGGAATAATCTATTACTTTTACCAGCTTACGTCTCTGTTTACTGGGGTGAAAGGAGAGAGGCTGAGTTTGCTGGTTGTTTTCTGAAGAGAGGATACTACTAGGAAATCCAAATAAAAAGCAATTATTTCAGGTAAGGATGAACTAGCTAGATGCAGAGATCACAGACACCTCCCACACCTTATTCTCCCAGTTTGGGGTGGTTTGCTACTCTGAGGCATTCCAGCTGCAAACATAGGCACATCTAAGTTATTTACTTCAAGTTTACTGTTTACTCTGTAACCCATGTAACTCCTGACTTTTTTAATCAATATTCAATGGCAATGTCAACTGCCATTCTGCCCTCCACGCCCAGACCTTCATAAAGCCTAAAGAAACCTCAGATAGATTATTAAGGGCTGACACAGGTACATCAAAGTTATTTCATCACTGGGGAAAAAAAAAGAAGTGAGAAAGGAGACAGTAAAATTTGTAGAAGTGTGGAAATGCCATTAGTGACAATGCTCTGTATGAAGACACCTCCCCTGTTCACCTTTGCTGTAGTGAAAATGGGACATTTATTCCTGTGCTCTGTTTGATCCCTGGTGACTCTAGGACAAGAGGAAATGGCCTCAACTTGTGCCAGTGGAGGTTCAGATTGGAGATTAGGAACAATTTTGACACTGAAAGAGTTAGTAAGCCTTGGAATGGGCTGCCCAGGGAAGTGGTTGAGGCACCATCCCTGGGGGTTTTCAAGAGACAGGTTGACATAGTGCTTAGAGACATCGTTTAGTGATGTGAGGGGTTTTTTTGTATCGTTTTCTTTTTTTTTTTTTAATCAGAGTTAGGCTGATGGTTGGACTAGATGATCTCAAAGGTCCCTTCCAACCTAGACGATTCTATGATTCCTTCTTACCCTACAGCTGCTGCTTCACCGTGAGACTCTTACGGAGGATTTTGTCGGTATTTAGCCAAGCCTGGTTGGTTGGATTTCCAAAAAGCCGTCGGTGTCCACCCAAAATGCAGCCCAGCCATGGGGCTCCGGACGTCCCTCTCCAATTCACCCCCAGCCTTCCTCAAGGAGGTGATGGATTTTGTGCTGCCTCCATGAGGGCACGTTGGCTGGGGCTGGAGGGAGGGAAGGGGAACACAGAACGTGCACACGCAGAAAAGCTGCCCTATAACTAAGAACGATATTGGCCTTAAAAAGAGGGATGGGGGAAGGGAACTAAAGCGAGGAGATTGTCACAGGAAGAATACAACGTCCCCACCACAGAACTAAATCAAACTTCCTTTGTCCTGTATACAAATGCCACGCAGAAACGGTGCATTTCTGCCAGAAACCATTTTCCATACTCAAGACAACGTTTTACCCATGTAGAGAGGTAAAAGCCACAGAGAAAAAGGAAAAAAAAAAAAGTTGAGACGGCAGAAAGAAATGAGGCTTAAAACGCACAACACTCCACCCCATCCCCCTCCCCTCATGCCAACCTCTCATCTATAATCCAACACAAGAGAGACAACAGGCAAACAGCAAGAGGTCATCTTCAAAGGGCTGGTTGCCAAGGGAGGCCAGTGGAAAGAGCGCAGGCATGTCCCCATCAAAGTCCAGCAGCTGTGAGAGAGCCACCGAGGTGCAGCCTCCCCCGGGGCTGCAGCGAAATTCAGAGATGGAGGGTCCTGCCGGAGCCGCTCCGGCCGGGGAAAGCACAGGAGAGAAGGGGGATGATATTTTAATCCTCCTCTCCGCCCGTTTTTGGCACTTCAGATACTTGTTTAAGCTCATCAAGAGACGTCCCGCAGAACCACGGCGGCAGGAGGCAGCACCAAGGACTGAGTTTTTGCTCTGCTCAAAATTAAAACTTTGGCTCCGTGACTGAAGGGAGATGGGAAAGGGAGAGCAGATAACACACAGCCAGCTCTGGTTCCATTACAGCTCACAGAAAATACATCGTCACAGCCAGAGAGACTGCCCCACGATGAAAACTGCCTGCAAAAATCACCCAAAGCATGCATCATTTTTCTTGGAGAAAGTACAAAATAATAACACAGATTCCTTCCTACCTGCAGCACCTGCCTTAAAAAAAAAACAATAATCCAACATATGGACAACCACAGATTTTGGTTCCTACAAAATAATAACACAGACTCCTTCCTACCTGCAGCACCTGCCTTAAAAAAACCCAATAATCCAACATATGGACAACCACAGGTTTTGGTTCTCAGAATTCTCCGAACTCTAGCTCTTTGTATTAGATGAACACATGATGATTGCATGTAAAAATTAAACTCCTCGTCCTCAAATGCAGGAAAAGAAGATGTAAGCGCAAGCAGTGAAATCTAACTGGTTAGATAAGATCAGAAAGAGGAATCAACATTGCTATACTATGAACAAAAAAAATAAAAATTGGACATTCTGACTTTTGTAGTTCCCAGAAGTTTCGGGCTACTCTGTTTTAGAAAAATGGTCATCAGCCTCCCCTGACAAGTGGCTTAATTAGCCCACAGAACTTTGAAATACAGTTGCTGAATTATCAGACAATAAGACAGAAATAACTTCATTATATTTACCACCCACCTCATGCCTAGAAACTTCACCAAAACAGACAGAGAAGGGAAGGAGCTGGCACTTGCTGAGGATGAACAGACACTTCTTTAGCATGTGTTTTGGAGCACAAAATCTGAAATCAGCTGCTGGCACCACAGGTCTCACCTGCACATTCTCCTTTGTTTTGCTGTTACAGCATTAGACTGTTTTTGGACACCCCCCCTTTCTGCTCACTTTCGCATGCATTTCTCTGAAGCTTAACCTTTAAACTTTCTACATTTATAAACAGCTGACTCAAGTCGCCTTTGATGGCCGAGATATTCTTGTATCGAATTTTAGCATCAATGACCAAGCACTCTCCCCCTCTCTACACTTAACTTTCACTTATTTCGCTTACTTTGCAGCAACCAAACAAATGCTTGAGAAAACACCTGTGACAATTTTTACAGAGTTCCACCTTCAGCAACCAAACAAACGCTGGAGAAAACACCTGTGACAATTTTTACAGAGAGTTCCATCTTAAGTGGTTTTTCAAAGTTTATCTTTTGGTCAGATTTGTGTTTGCATTTTATAAACCGTCCTGGAGCAATACACAAACAGGTGAAGTTCACAGAAGTTCCATTTGCCTTCTCGTATCCCAGTTTCCCTGCTTTGGGCTCCCAATTTCCCTTAACTCCCCTCTCCAAGACCTACCCCTTGACCACTTTTGCAGCTTGAGAACCCACTGTACTTCAGCGGATTTGTTTCCAGTTTATGACTTCTGCCCCTGTGAAGACATTTTAAGGTGTTTAAGGGAAATTTTAGAGGGAAAGGAGCCAACTGATTCTGGAATCACAGGTCTCCCAACAGGTTCCAGACTCTCTCCTCTCCTGTCAACATCAGGTTCTCAAGGAGTTGCATCCACCACCTCCTCCCTGCTCTGCCCTCACATTCTCTGGGCAAAGGCCAAACATCACATCTACTTTTACAGACACTTCTTTTATCAAGTCCAGCATTGTAAGAGATACCAGCACAATCCCCCTACCCTATTTAGAATGGAAATAGAGGTGAAGCCAAAGCCTCTGCTGCAACCACAGGAGACGAGGCTCTAGAACAGGCTGTAGACAAAGGAACATCATCTTCGAATCCTTTGGGTTGGAAGGGACCTTTAAGGTCATCTAGTCCAACCATCAACCTAACTCTGATACAAAAAAAACAAAAGAAAACCATACCAAAAAACCCCCCACATCACTAAACGATGTCTCTAAGCGCTATGTCAACCTGTCAGGGTTGAAAACCTCCAGGGATGGTGCCTCAACCACTTCCCTGGGCAGCCCATTCCAAGCCTTAATAACCCTTTCAGTGTCAAATTTTTTTCCTAATATCCAATCTGAACCTCCCCTGGCACAACTTGAAGCCATTTCCTTTTGTCCTAGAGGAATCATTCTTATTGCACGGTGAGGTGACCTTCTCATCATGCTCCAGCTTGTCTCACAGCAGGAATGGGATGCATTCCCACCTTTCCTCTGACATCCTCTCCTAGCCCCACGGGTCCAGGCTTCTCTCAAGGCCACTCACCCACTTCTGGGCCCTGGGGGCAAGCAATGTGGCTCTTGGGGAGACACCAGCCATTCTCTGTTGTGTCCATTCTCCTCCCTCAATGTCTCCTGAGCCCGGCTGCACCCAGGGCACGCCATCAGACTTGTCTTACACTGCTGTATTACACCATGGTGGAGAGGAGAGACCGGGCTCCTGGTCAGATCTCACCCTAAGGGAGGATGGAGGTGGCTGGGTTCCTGCTCCACCAAAGTCACAGTATCACAGAATGATCTGGGGTTGGAAGGGACCTCTGGAGACCATCTAATCCAACCCCCTGCCAAAGCAGGCCCACCCAGAGCAGGTTGCCCCAGGAACATGTCCAGGTGGGTTTTGAATGGACGTCATTCCTTTCTCCCTCTGCTTAACTTCCTCCTTCACAGGATGGGGAAAAGATGCCCCTGCCCAGAGAGGAACCAAGTACTTCATAAAAGAAAAAAAGAAGTGGCCAGAATTATGGCATATAAATAAGATGCAAAGAGTTGTTCCTGAAAACAGATTAAGGTTTCATGGCTTTTTTTTCCCCATAAAAGAAAACAGCTGATGCACTGGGCTCCCCCTTTCAGATAAAGTAATGAGTAACCGCATCGCTTTCAGAGTCTTCCATCGCAAGATTTCAGTGAATCTTGAGACCTTCTGTGTTACCAGATGGGAAGAAACACTCAAATCCACTGGGGAAAAAAATGCCCTTCTTAAAAACAGCCACCTGATGGCAGCCTGTGGCTTCAGTCCTATTGTTCCAAGTGGCAACTGGCAACCATTTTGAGTGAGATTAGCTCTACACTGAGTCACCACCCAAGAATGTTCTGTAGTAGGGAGAATGACTTCAAAATAAAAAGCTATTCTTAATTCTGATGTAGCCCATTGCTGAAATAGCCACTGCAAATATGCCCATTTCGCACACTGTCAAATTCTTCCCCCCTTTCAGCCACAATTTGTTTTATTTCGCACAGCAAATAACCCACTTAGATGTAAACCCATCTCCACAACTCATATCAGTGAATAAATTCATAGATAAATTCGTAAATTCAGCATACAGGGCTGAGTGATGTTTCAGTCTCTGCTCACACTCTATATTGAAATATCTTGAACCAGAAGGCTCTTCTGCACTCAAGAAGTGATCAACCCTTCCTTCTTTCCCATCTTTCAAAGGCATTTTGAGAAACGTAGCACTTGGTACCTGAAGGATTCTTTTTCTATTGAAGTCAAACTAACAATAATGAAAGTTTCTGGAATTCTGGAGGCCTGACACACTCCCCTTTCATTGCAAAGAGGTTAATTCCCTGAGCTAAGAGCAAAACTCAACTTCACTTTGAACACACAACTGCAGAACTGAACTCTTTCATAGCAGCTTTCCTCAGCTTCTTCTCTGACACCATATTGATGGACATGATGATCATACTACAGCCCCCTAAATATGGGGGGGAAAAACAAGGTGCCAGAAGTTTCTAAAATTTTATCTAAGCTTTTTTTGTGCAAACAATTTTTTCCGACACTGCTCTTCTACAAGGTCATTTTAATCTAAATTGTACAGGAATGCCAAAGCTGGAGTAGCAAGTGGTTCGTACTTTGAGTGGGAGATGCAAGGTGGCCCAGTTCAGCCTTAATTTGGGATACTTGTGCTGCATTTCAGGATACCACAGCAGTTCTCCTTTCCTTCCCCATCTCTTTCTGCATTCCTCCTCCCCATGGCCACCAATCTACAGCCTCATCTCTCTTCTCTTCCCAACCACCGCTTCACTTCTGGTTTTCCACCCCCTTCCCCTTTTCCCTCCCCTCCCTTTTTTTTTTTTTGTTTTTAACCCAACTCCCGTAGCCCTGGCACACAGCCCATGCTGATGAGTCCAGCCAAGCTCGTTGGCTTGGGTTTAGTGCCGTGGTGTGTATCCTGCTGGCACACCTCCCCACAGAGGTATGCCTCCCTGATTGGGAAATCCATGGTGGAAACTCTACCCCAGGAACCCAGCAGCGCGGGGCGAAGGAGGGCTGTCTGCAGGACATCCCCCCACCACGCGTCAGAAAAACTGGAGAGCGCAGTGAATGAGGTAAGATACTATGAGAAAAGAAAAATAGAGCCTTGTGGTTAAAGCAGCTGAAGGCTTCCCGAGAGGCTGGGTTGCTGCCTCTGCCTCAGAGCTCCTGGGCGATGCTGGGCACGTCATAAAAACAGCCAAGCAGGGTGTGACCAAAAATCCAACCGGCACAGAATCCCACATCCAGCAGCAGCCAACTGCAGAAGTTGGGAGAAGAGGAAAAGCAGAACAGATACAGAATGATTCTTCCTTTGATATAGCCTCTTAATTAAGGCTATCGGTGATCCGGAGCTGAAACTTCACCCACAACATTGTGTTTAATACTAAGCAATGCATCTATGTTCCATGATTGTGCCTAATGCCTTCTGGATGACACCCCTACTTTTGGCTTTTCCTCCATCCTACAGCAAGTAACACAACTCACTGTTTTAGAAATATACATTATTTTGCTAACTTTAAGGCAGTTACGTGAATTTCACTGGGTGCGCTCTGACAGTCCTTGTATTGCAAGGAATAGCCAATAATTGTTCCTTAATCCCTCTCTCTAGTGAAAGTCTCTTGTCAACAGCCTTTTTTCTAAGCTGATAAAAACTCAGTCTTTTTCCACAGAACCACAGACTGGTAGGGTTTGGAAGGGACCTTCAGAGACCATCTCGTCCAACCCCTCTGCCAAAGCAGGGTCTCCCAGAGCATCACTCCACCACTGGACAAGGCTGATCCACAGCTTGTGATCTACCCGTTCTTTCTTCTAGTCTCCCCAGTTTTAGGATGCGTTGACTTGAACCACACATGACATCCAAGCTCTGGAAGCCCCATGGTGCCCTCCAAGTGCTCTGCTCTCTGGTCCTTTCCAAGTAATTGCAACACTCTCATTAAATTTTCAGTGTTCCTTCTCTTTGCATGAAGCGGTGACAGACAGAACTCCTGGGTTTGCATTTGCAATATTGTTGTTCAGTAGAAGTTGTTAGCATGCTTTTCCCTAGATTAATGTGCTTTTCCAGTTTCCTTAAAGCGCTAGGCAATTCAAAAGACCAGACATCACAGCTGAGGGTGGCACAGCTCGGTTCCTGGATAAACTCCCTGGAGCCGGGAGTCTGAGGAAAACCTGTTGAAGATCAAACTCATCTGCTCACTATCATCATCAGCTTCCTGTTCATTCATCAGTCCATGAATGGTTACAATGGGGCCATCGAGACAAAAGATGGCTTCAGAGGGAAGGTCTGACAGAGGAAGGAGTTACATCAGCCCAACACTCCTTTGTTCAAAGGGCTGGAACATTAATAGCAGCTAGAGACCAGGCAGCTGCTGCACAGAATTAGAAAGAGTCAGAAAGAACAATTACTTCCTGGCAACGTTTTTTCCCCTGAAGCTCAAAAAAAAAAAAAAAATATCCAACTCTACAAAACTTATGCTGAACAGTAAGAGAATGAGAAAAATTCCAGAGATTTAGTCGCCTTCCCTCCATCCCTGTTAGGGAGCATTTTAACAGGATACCGACCAGAGGTGCCAATGGAACTCTTCTTCTGGACCTCCTGCCCTACACACACCAGCTCTGGCTCCTTTCCTACCCAAAAATACGGATCAGTGCAATGTCACAGTGTCCTCACCAGGACCTCAAACCCAACACGGATCTTCCCTGTGCTCTCTCAGATTCAGCTACAGGCAAAATAACACACTGGGGGCGGGGGGGAAAAAACCTGAGAGAAAAAGCCATCGAGGGCTCTCGTTATTAGTCCATGCTAATGGGAAGTCCCAAGCCAGAAGGTGGTGGAGCCTGGAAGCACGTAGTGCAGAGTTCTCACCACGTGCTCGCTCTAATCTTACATTCCTTCACAAGATTCCGCTACCGGCTTCTGCCAGGGAGAGTCACTGGAGCAGAGGAATTTTTTGGTTAACTTGGCATGGCAGTCGTGCTAATCCACTGGGCTGCATGAATCAAGAGGCCACAGACGCTGCTGACAGAAGTGGTCGCACAGACTCAGTAGAGCATACAGGAAATCAGTTAAAACCCCCTTTTTTTTTCTTCATTCTATTGCTCAGTAGAAGCAAAAGCATAGGAATGGCACACTGGTGGCAGAACCCTCCAATTCATCTTCTTCTGTGGGTAGAGAAAACTCTGCTTTATTAACTGGTGTCTTCTGCAACGGACTGGAAGGGCCTGTCCCGCACATATGGGGGTGGGATCCCCCTTTTAAGTATTTTAAAGCGGATGTGTTAAGTTTCCAGAAAGTCATGGTAACTGCTAGGATTCCCACCCCGGAATTTTTCTCTAACCTCTCCATATGGCAAGGGGAAAGTGCCTGCAGCAGCAGCAAAGGTACATGTCGGAGCCCATCGCAAGCTCTGTAAGATGTGCAAATTTCCCGGTGCCTGAAGGTTTGGTAACTAGAAACCAAAATCAGAGTATTTCAAGTGTATTGAAGCTCTTTCTACTAGTGTCAAGTATCAAATCAGACACATCTGTGGAAGGAGCACGGCAGAAGAGAGATCCAGGGGGGCGGAGGGAAGAAGTTTTGATGCCGACCAGCAGAACAGAGAGATTTCCACATGAGACAAGGCAGGAATGCCAGTAGCATCCCACATACTCCACAATAAAGAGGATGCATCCCTCTTTGAGCAGGGACCTCTTATTAAGGTAATAAACCCATTTAGCAGACTAAATGTAGCTTTGACACCAGAGCAAAGCGTGGAAGTCCATGGTATATGTAGTCACCTTTCCCTCATGATAGATTTTCAGCCTTGAGTGACCCAATTTTGGGCTCTGATCCGAACCGTGCCACGAACAGTCCCATGGCTACGGGGCAGTGGGGTGAAGGAAGGCTGGAGGTTTTGCCAGATAGAAATAACCACTGTGGTTTCTGGCATCCTGGGATGCATTTGGGGACTTAGATAACCCCCTTTGGGTCTTTCTGCTGAAACATCAGCAAGTGGAACAACGCAGGATGGTGAAGTCCTTTTCCAGTTTGGGGGTTAACAGCTTCCCAGAGACTATCGGGGAGGGTTCCCCAGGTCACACACCCCAAGTCAAGACACCAAGAAGTGTGTGCAGACCTTCCTCACCACCCAAGCAGAAGACCTACTTCTGCCTGAGCTCCAAACATGTACAGAATCGATGCAATTGCATTAAATAATATATTTAATACTCTGGTAATACTTATTCACTCAGGCTTTGCGTCATGCCCACAAGGTGACCGTTTTTGGCGCTAGGTTTTTTTTTTTCAATCCCCCACCTTTATAATCAAAACAGAGGTTCAGAAACACATTTCTGCAGCTGCAGCAAATAGAGAGATGTGAGGTTTGTAAAGGAGAAAACTGGAAACCCCTTTCCACCCCTGAAAAGTCACACCTCTCCTTCCTCCTCCCCACAGACACCCAGGGGGAAGACTCCTCTTTCTTTCCCATCCACAGTTTGTGCCCCAAGGAGCCCCCAGCCCACGCTTCTTGACATGGAGAAGGCTCGTGGCTTCCCCCCAACCTCCACCTCTTCTCATCCAAATCCCAGAATTTTTTTAACTGGAGTTCTCGAGAGAAAACAAAATAGTTTCCATTTTAATAAGGAAGGCAGCCTGCAAAGAGGCATTCCTTCCTTTGCCATTTTCCTACTTCATCCCACATGGACACCACAAGTGAGAGAACACCACATGCGGAAGTTGTGCAAAAGTTTAAAAAAAAAAAAAAAAAATCAGGAAAACTGCAAGTCTGCAGTGACTTCCAAAGGCTCCAGCTCCACAAAAACCTTCCCCACACTCAGATATCCCCGCTCTATCTCTGCGGCACATGCTTCACCTCTCCAAACAAACAAGGACTGTCTTTGTGTCTTTGTTTAAATTAAGAAGAAAAAAAAAAAGAAAAAAAAACCCAACCTGTCTCACAGGCTGTGATTACATCAGCAGGAGCGTTCTCCTTTTCTCTATCAATCCTGCCTCGCTGGGGCTTTGAAGAGCCTCTGTGTGCTGCTGCCACACGCTTTGATCTTTCTATTTTATGCCCCGGGGCCAGCGCTGATAATATCTGCTTTGCCTGCACAGTTTGGGGAAGGGCAGCAGCACCCCTTCCTGCCCGAGAGCTGCTCCGCCGGCACCCCGAGACCCCCAGAGACACACACACATACACAGCTCTAACCACATCTACACAAACTGCTTTTTTCCTCCTGTTAAAAAGTCGTTGGGCGTGATAATTCATCACTACCCCTTCAGCAAAGCCGCTCTACGGAGCCACACCACCCTGAGGTCTGCATTACTGCTTCTCCAGTTTTATTTTCTATTATAAATATATAAAATATATTGTGTAAAAATTATATAAATATAAAAAAATATATAAAATATATTTATTAATTTATCCTGTTTTATTAAGGATATTTAACAATAATATGGAAGCCCACCAGTTTATGTCTCTTCTAACACACGGGTGGGAAACACCAAGCTGCAGCCTGTCGGTTACCACCAAGCATCCCAACGTGACAAATGGATTGGGGTTTTTTTCCTCGACCTTCCAAAAAACCAGCACAGCCGAGAGGAGAGGAGCCAGGCAACTCCCTCCCCTGCAACCAGAGAGCTCGCACAGGTAACAGCTCCTTGAAAAAAATAAAATAAACCAAAATACAATATCCTAAAAACCCTGCAAAGCTTTTTACTCTGGCTTCTGCCATGGCACTAGCCCTCACTTTGTAGAAAATGAATGTGTTGGCTGTAGATTTGCAGTACAGATTTCCAGTGACAGCTCTGAGATAAAAGCAGATTGTCTTTTCTGAGCTTCTTAAACCAAAGTACTAAACATTTTCCCTGGCCTTTGAATTGTTAAATGGGAAAGCAAGGTACTTTGGGTATTAATAAGCAAGCATTTTGAGGACAGAACCCTCTATATAACTCACAGAACAGTAAAAACCCTGGAGGAAAATTATGCTTATTATAGCAACTCAATTCTTGACACTTTTTGTGTTCAGAAAAAAGGCCAGGGTAGAAAGCTAAGGAGCGAGTGGCAGAGCAGCAGGGAAAGAAACCGGGGGGGTCCTGCCAACAGCCCCGTGCCAGACCCTTAAATGAGTAAAGATGAAGGGACAGGATTATTAAATGCAGTTAAGATGAGTTCAACCTGAAATCTGGAGATCTGACACCCAGCACCCCCATCATCTCTCCAACAGACACAGCCAGGCTCTCTAGTGTCACCCCCAACAGCCGGCAGGGAAACTCTTTCCATTGTCCCTTCGCTGGCACCTGTCGCTAAAAAGGAAGGTTTTTTTCCTCAGTTTCATATCATGGCAACAGCAGTATCTCTCAGACCCAGATCTTTGCAAAAAACATGTATGAATATTGTCAAGAAATTATTACCAAGAGGCAAAGTATTACCCCAGAAAACCAGAGAGCACCGTCGGTGAGTTTAGTTCCACCGCACCCCATGAGTGCCCCGGAGCCAGGCTGGCATCGGTGTCTGCTATGGAAAGATTTAAGAATTTAATTCAAAAATGATGCATTTAAGATGCCGTATCAAGCAGTGCCATTCACTGTTACAAACATTCCTACAAACATGATGTCCTCCACCTTGGTTTCAGCGAGTGCCAGCCCTGCTATCCTCCCAGCCCTGCCAAACCTGCAGCTCAGCACAGCTAAGCTACGCCTGAGATTTCACAGGTTCTAGCAAATTGGGGGGGGGGAAAAAAGAAAAAGGACTTCTGGAAGCTCTTTCCAGAACACACATGGTTCAGAATCTGTCGTCCTCCCCACCGCCCGCTGGAGGTGAATCCTTCCCACCCCAGACGGCAGCAGCGTGTACCTCACCACTTCTATTTTAACTTCTTTTCACTAGATCATCAAGTAACTCATCCGTATAACACTGACATGTTTAAGAATACTCCCAACTCAGGCCCAGTGGTGAATATACAGTTCACATGGATTTCCTCTGATTTTATCACCAGGGTAGCAGGAGCCTGCAGAAACCTGCCAGGGGCTGCGACGCCTGAGATTGTTAACCTGGAACAAGGGATTGACAGAACACTCCAAATCTTTGATGCTTTGCTGCACGCACAAGGTGAGAAATCCTTCAAACCACCACCTCCTTTGTTAATTTGTGAATCAGGAATGTGTCTGACTAAAGCAGGCAGGGAACCTCCAGCAGGACCTCTATATTTGTCCTGCCTTTACGGGAAGGGATATTTTTAATCCCTATTTCTCGCAACCTGTCCCAATCCAGGAATTTCCCCCAAGAACCAGCGAGCATTTGAAGAATTCCCGAAGGGAAGCCCTGGGGAGGGCGAGGAGCCCTGCCCTGCTCCGGGCTGAGCCCCACGGCTCCAGCCCCATCCCAGGTTTTACCCCGCTCCGCTCCTCCCAGCACTTCAAAGGAAAAGTATTTTTGTACAGCCCAGCAAGGAGTGTAAACTGCCCAGCTGCTTCCAGAGAGAGATGGTTTAACCCTTCCCTTACCCGCCAGGCTCTGCCCTCGGCAGGGGATGTGTCCGAAAAGGAAAAAAAAATACAATAAAATAAAATAAGAAATTCACTGGGAGCCGGAAAATTAAGTTTGCTGTGTTAATGGCTTCACTGAAAAGCGAAATACCCACTGCCATCTTCCCATTTCCTCTCCCTGTATTTTTTGGAGGGGGGGTAGAGAAACTAGAACTTCTAAAAACATATTTATGAGTCGCAGGGGTACTTTCCATAACACAGCAGAATTGCCTGAACAGGAGAAGACCCCATGGCTCTCAATAACGCCGAGTCAAATTTCCTCTCCCTGTATTTTTTGGAGGGGGGTGGAGAAACTAGAACTTCTAAAAACAAATTTATGAGAGTTGCAGGGACACTTTCCATAACACAGCAGAATTTTGCCTGAATGGCAGAAGACCCCGTGGCTCTCAATAATGCCAAGTCAGCTATAAAGATCTAAATACCTTCTCAAGCTGGACCCTCAAAGGATCCCACAAATTCAGCGTTTCACTGCAAACTTCAGTAAATTAACTGCCCTCCCGCTCGTTCTCTCAGGAGTGACAAGCTGGGGGACAGGCTTCCCCACGGAGAAACCTCAAATAACTCCTTGCAGAAAATACTCAAACGGCCTGGATGCCTTTAGGCTGGGAGACAACTGGGAAGGTAGAGGAAGACACTCAATGATGCTCTTCTCACTGGAACTGGGAGACAACTGGGAAGGTAGAGGAAGACGCTCAATGATGCTCTTCTCACCAGAAAAATAATATGAAATAATCAAAAATAATATGAAAAAAATCAATAAATGGGCTTTGCCCATTAGGATTTACTGGATCCGAGCTTCTTCGTGCTTGGCTATTAAAACAGCAGAGGTTGTCCATCCCTTACACACAGAACTCCTGCTTACGGTGAGCCCGTCCATGCCATCTTCCCTGTTATGCTATTATTCTAGGCTTTTTTTTTCTGTATTGGAGCTTGTTTGATTTTTTTATTTGTATAATGCCACACTCAAACTAAAGCAGCATCTTCTCTGCTAAGGCACATCCATACTCAAAACACTCAAACCCTGGGGAGACGGTGCTGCCAAAGCCTTCGTCCAGATCACACCGCAGCTTGGGACCTCTTTGCATTTTTAGTTTGGACATTTTACTCCTGAAATCAGTTTTTTTCCTCTCCTACACGCAGCTGATAACTTCAAATAACCGCATCTCTGTTAACACCACATGGAACGAGAGCTCAGATACATTTAACCCCTCCGTGCTTTGCCGGTTGTTCCCCTGCAGCACAGCGAAGGGGTTGGATTGGAGGGGTAAAGCAGGTAATAAAAGCTGTTAATTCCCTTCCTCTGAAGGATAAATAACCCCATGTGCTGCAGGACCAGCCCGGGTGGAGCACGGCCGTGGTGGGACCATGACTGGGGAAGGGATGGAGAAATGGTTGAAGATGATGAAGAGCACAGCCTTCACTTCTTACCACCCTCCAGACTTAACACCGTTTATTCAGAATGTGTTGTGAACAGTTTTAATAAGAATTCAGAATTTGCCATGGTAAAGGACTGCATGCTGGCTTGCCTCCCACACCGCCTTCTGCCAGGTGGCATTACAATTTCTCCCTTCCTCCTCCTCCTCCTCCTCAGCAGCCTCACTCACCCACGGGGAACGGGAACACACTCCCAAAGCTCCCACAGGGGGACAGAAGGACGGTGAGGGAAGATGGGCTGCACGTTGAGAAAGCACCATCAGTGAAACACCAAAAGGTGTTATAAATGCACATACTTTGGGGGTGCTAAAGAATGAAAAGCATCACCAAGTGCTTTTGCCCCGGAATGGGGTTTTGCTTTGGTTTTTTTCCCCTCTAGCTGTCCATAGATGTAGCCCAGCCTACTCAGATGTGAAAGACTTCACAGACAGGATAATTGCTAGATCCCTATCAAAATGAAAAAAAGGAAAAAAATCCACATGGTTTCAAAGTTAAGAACAGTCAGAACTGAAGACAACCTGTAAAATTCTGACCCTCTGTGAGCATTCAGTATGATAAAGTCACTAAATTCATCATAATATTTTTCTACAAGACCTCTCTCAGTACACAAGATGGACAGAGAAAAGAAATAAGGGTTACAAATCTTCAGCAGTTTCTGCCTATAAGAACTCCTTATTTGACTGCCAGTTGGAAACTTACACGTCAAACAATTCCATGCAAACCTGAAATTGGCTAAGGAGCATCCCCAGGACATCTGAATCACAGTTGGCTAAACAGCTCCTTCATCCATCTTCTCTATGAAAGGTGGGTGAGCAGCTCACAGAGAGACAACAGCCATTCATGTTTTAGAATCCCAGCTCAAAATATTCCATGTTCCAGGTGCTGGATTGCTTCACAACTACTGGCTGAACTTTGTAAGAGCTGCACCACTCGGTCACTGGTGGGGTGTGACAAACCAGCACAAACCTGACCCCAAAATTTTACTTCTTTCTTCCAAAGCCTGCTGGAACAGCTTTGGGCAAATCACTCCAGCAGGTTTCCCGTACAGAGAAACCAGAGAGAACTGGGCTGAGCTGGACCATGAAGACACAGATGTGGCTGTTGGAGAAGCTTTGGTGCTAGGGCTGAGGGCTACAGGAGAAAGTAAGGAATTTGGATGCCCTGCAGTAACATCCAACAGGGCGCCGGAGACGGATTCTCATGCTCCAAGCCTTACCAGTGCTGAGCTGGGCAGACAGGACAGGGGGGGGAAAAAAAAAAAAAAAGAGAAAAGCAATACAGATTAACAGTTTTGCATGGGTGACTGAAGAAAGGGGATGAGTCAGGCCCAAAAAAGCCATTAAATCATATTTTTGAAACTTAAAAGATTGTTTTAATTCTTAATTGTGGGAAAATGAAGCTCTGGCTCTCAATTTCATTCTAGAAATGTCTTTAATCTAAGCAGCAGCTTAAAATCTCATAATACAACTTCAGAAACTTGGGTTATAAAAATATCCACGTGTATGTGGAAGATTGTCAGCACTGAGGATATAAGACATTTATGCTGCCTACTTACTCTCTCACACAGGTGAAGCATGTAAAAAGCTGTCATCCTACATCAGAAATGAATCCTGTCTCAGATCTTCTACAAAAATTTGATGTGGTATTTCAGTGCTATGGCTCCAAGAGAAGACAAAAGACAAACCCTCAGTACTTATTCACCCTCTGGAAAGCTGGACATGGACCACTCCTTCAGAAGGTTCCCCTACACACCACAGCAGCTACCAACCTGCAACCTTTCCTGCATGATGGACACCGAAACCATAGAGTCCTCTTTAAATCAGGGCAAAGACCTCCTCCACAGACCTCTTCAAGACAGACCTCTGACATGGACTTTCCCCTTTGTACAGTCCACATTAAAGTGTATTTTTAGAAGCAGATTGCTTTAAAACTCCAAGTTTTCATCTTCTCCAGCTTTCCACACCAGTGCAGATGGTAAGACAAACCGTTTAGAAGGTGTTTGTTTTGATTTATTAATATAAGCCTTATTTTCACACCCTGTCACAATCACAAGAAGCCCAAGGTTCAGGTACTCCCACAATCCAAACAAACACCACACCACCTACACACCAGCAGAAGCTTTATTTAGGAAGTCACGTTCTTCACTCACGAGACGGGATTTGGTTCACATATTGCTGTCCTACCAAGCTCGCTGGTTTCCACTTAGACACTCTAACAACCCCTTGACAAGGGGAAAAATGAAGATAGGTTTGAGGACACACCAACAGCGTTTGCTGCCCCATGGAGAAGCTGTTTCAGAAACACCACGTGCAAGTTCAGATAGTTTTTCAAGAGCAGCCACAGTCCCGTCTCCTACTTGAGCGTGACTCACAGAGGACCAAAGATGAGCTCAGAACAAGCCATGCCATAGTTCTAGTACAGAAGACCACACCACTCTTGCTTCTTCACCATGTACTAATCACTGTTACAAGCTTCCCGTCTCCCTTTAGAAAAGCTAGACAAACCTTTCTTCACATCCTACCCAGCCATCAATTCCTACAATCCTTCTGCTCAAGCTTCATCATCCTTCAGATTCCCAGTATTCCCCATTTTTCCCCAGTTCCTTTCATGCTGCTGATCAGGCAGGTACAGTTAACTGAATGGGTCCTTGGGCTGTGTTCTGTGATCAACTTAAGGCCCATCTTTGCTGGAGTATCTCATGTGTGTAACAAGAACAGTGGCTGAAAGAAGGTAACTCAGGGCACCATTACTGCACTTACCCCCATCTCCAGTTGAAATAACCTTCTTCCTCCTACCCAGCAGCCCACTGGCACCCAGCAGTTGCCCCGTCAGAGTCAGTCCATGTCCCTTCCCAACACATACGATAAAAGAAAAACTCTGGTCTTAATACTTTCACATCATACACAGGAACTCATACCTCCTCCTTTGCTCCTCAGCCATTCTGCATTTGTCCACGTTCAGTACCACCAGCCTTTTTCTGGACAGCAAGAAAAGACCCTCATTTAGTCTCAGAGCCCCTGGATTTCTCAGCCCGTTGTCACTGCAGAGTGGTGCCAACTCCCACTCCTTCACTTGCACGGCTGAAGAGCTTTTGTGAGTCGTTCCTCGTTCTTCAGCAATGTCCAAATCAGATACAGGATGAAAAACTCCAGGAGTCGTGCTCCAGCAGAGCTCATCCCATACACCGCTGCTTATCCTCCTCCTCACCACCACATTCCTTCTAAGGGCAGTCTTGGCTCTTAATATCTTCACTTAATTAGCTATTCAACTGACTGAGACTGGTACAAAGGCAGAACAGCAATCCCTACTATATAAGTGTGGGGTCAAAATGTTAGGATTGTGAACTTTTAATTAATTTTCTACTTTAAAAATCAGCTTCACCATGAAGTTCAAAGAGAGTGGTGTGTGTCCACAGCAATGCACTGAGAATTGGCACAGGAATGGGAAGGAACCAGAAAGTAAGAAATCCAAGGCAAGAAATAGACATCAGGAAAGAAATAGACATCAGGAAAGAAATAGACATCAGGAAAGAAATAGACATCAGGAAAGAAATAGACATCAGGAAAGAAATAGACATCAGGAAAGAAATAGACATCAGGAAAGAAATAGACATCAGGAAAGAAATAGACATCAGGAAAGAAATAGACATCAGGAAAGAAATAGACATCAGGAAAGAAATAGACATCAGGAAAGAAATAGACATCAGGAAAGAAATAGACATCAGGAAAGAAATAGACATCAGGAAAGAAATAGACATCAGGAAAGAAATGAGAGGTCAAGCCTATGTTTTGTAATCCCTTGCTCTCCCATCCTCATTAAACATCCTTCACTCCTGCTCCACCAGGGCCACACTGCCAGCAAAGCAGAGCATATATTTTGTTCTGACCCATTTTGTTCATCCTTCCAGTAACTCACTGTTAACAGCCACCCCTCAGCACCCGCAGGGACGTTTCACTGACAGGTTTCTAAATGGACAGTAAAAAACCAAACCAAACCCCAAACCACAGGTACCCATGAAGTCCAAGTGAAACAGCACATTCTTAATTGCTTTCAAAATGACTATACCCTTAGAGGGGTATTATATTAGTCTCAAGGAGCAAGAAACTGAAGCAGTGAAAACACCTGGGTTCTGAGAAATCACTATAATCTTAATGCAAATGTAAGCTACTTTATTTCTAAAGAGCTTTTTTTTTTAAAAGAAAACTATGTTCTTCTAGCAGCAGTCTGAGTTTGAAAGGTAACTAAAACCAACCCCTCCTCCCGGAGGCAGAGTTTCTGGTGTTAATTCCATATAGCAAGAACAGCAAAAAAAAAAAAAAAATATCTGTGAATTGACTTGTGGATTCCCTTCAGGCTAAGAAATGCTCTTCTGCGAGAGAAAGGGAGCGCTAGTCGGGCATGGAAATGCCACATTATTGTCCTGATACGAAAATTAAATTCCTTTATGGCACAGTTGGTGAACTGTTCCTTAGAGCAGGGCAGTCAGAACCACCACCCTGCGACGGAGGGAAAGGGCTCCAGGGTGTCCTCCAGCTGTTGGGGTTTTACAGTCTGTTATACGTCCAGCCACAGCTTTAGGACTGCTCTCTTCTGAGGCTTCTTCCACTTCTCCCTATTCTTCTCACCATCTTTTTATTATTTTCTTTCTGGCAAGAACGCTATGAAAAAAAGGGAAGTTTCCCACCCCAGAACCTTCCCTTGACCAATATTCAGGATTCCTGCTACTTTTCCCAACAGAACTGGTCCTAACCTGGGTCTGAATTCTGCCGCCTTAAGAGTACGTTTGGCTTTAAGCTCCAGAACAGATGCATCCATTTGTGTGTTCTGGTTTGAAGTGCCCATTGCATCTGGAGTATGTTTACAAGGATGAGATTCCAAAATTCAGCAGCATTTGGACAGTAAAACTGCTAAAAAAATATAATTCAGCTTCCTGGGTAGCACACCCCGTCTAGCAGAGATTACGTGAGCTGAGCGTATGCATTGGGTCAGAAAACACACAATTCTATCACACCAGTCAAAAAGTCCCATACCATCATACTTAAAATAGTTTAAAGTTTAATAAAACTTGATAAAAATAGTTAAAGCCCAGAAAAAACAAAAATCTCAAGGCACATCCTTTACGTAAACATTATGCTTTCCAAACGTCTCTCAGGCTCCACAGCCTTCATCAGATGGAATTAACCTCTTCCAAAGGAATTTTTCAAAGTCCATCTTTTCTCTAAGCACAAGTCAGAACAAGACCTGTCCAGCACAGCACACACCGTTTAGGTCACAACCACACGAGTGACCCAGGAGGAAGACGAGGATGACAAAGCTGTAGACCCAACCGTGGCAGCTCCAGCTCCTGCTCACACACGTGATCATCAGTGACTTCAGACATCTCACTGAAAAATATATTCACTACAGAAACAGATATGGAAGCTGTAAGAACAATTAAAAGGCAAGAACACAAAGTTCTCATTTATGCCAGTAACTAATAATGGATGATGATGGAACCAAGGTCTCTGTCTCTGCTAATAGATCAAAAAATATTCTTTCCCAACGTAGCTGTGGATGATAAGAGCTGCACCTTGAGATGACCCAGGCACAATCACAGCACTGCTCTACAGAACACCCTGCTGGGGCATGAGTTCATTTAAGCCCTTCCAACCATTGAACACTTGATGCTATTTCACACCACCTTCAAAAAAGGCAGGAAAGGAGCAAGGAAAGAGAGATGGAAACCCATTCCTTCTCTCCTCCTCTGCATGGTGGGATGTCATCTGTCAGAATAAAGAGCATTTGGGCCTTTTTAGCAGGACTCTCCCTTTTTTTGATGACTTTGGGCAAGATTGCTCAGCAGCACGGAGGGACCAACACAGACACATGGACACGAGGATGAGGAGACATCAGTCTCTGTTACAGAGCATTGACCATGATGCTGCTGGGACACACCACCACCCCCAGAGGAAGGAACCTCCAGGAGAAGGGGCTCACGTGTCTGCAAAAGGGCTGTCAGCACAGAGTCACAGAATGGTTAGAGATGGAAGGGACCTTAAAGATCATTGAGTTCCAACCCCCTGCCCTGGGCAGGGACACCTCCCACCAGACCAGGTTGCTCCAAGCCCCCTCCAGCCTGGCCTTGAACCCCTCCAGGGATGGGGCAGCCACAGCTTCCCTGGACAACCTGGGCCAGGCTCTCATCACCCTCACAGCAAAGGATTTCTTTCTGGTATCTAATATCTAATAATCTGGTATCTAAATCAGTGCCACAAACCCCATTTTACACTCTCAAAGCCCCTGCCAGAGATCTCAGCTCCAGTAGCCAAGTAAATACCAGGAAAAAAACAATGCAGTGGCTTCAAAATGACACTTTTCTTTGCAGCTGGGGAAAGGGAAGAGTGAACGTGTGACACACAAAATTCCTAGTCCACGGAAGGCAACTGAGAGCTCAGTAGCCCACCCCTCTTTCCTTCGGGGCTGGGAACGCAGCAGTTTATCCCAGGGAAAAGCCTGCAAAGTGGAAGCAGCTGTGAAACATGGGGACACGTCACCAGCAGCCACCAGGCCTGTAACACTGACCTTAAACCAGCAAAGAAGTTATAGAAATTAAAAACCTTGCTTTACCGCTAAAAAAAAAAAAAAAAAAAGGAAAATAAAGTCG
>NW_015090858.1:237452-250785 GCF_001431845.1 Calidris pugnax | reverse complement strand
AACCCGGACCTTAAACCACCAAAAAAATTTTAAAAATTAAAAACCTTGCTTTACCGCAAAAAAAAAAAAAAAAAAAAGGACAATGAAGTCGCAATCACGTCCACCCATCCCTAGATGCAGGCACTGAACCTCTCACAGCAAAGGATTTCTTTCTGGTATCTAATATCTAATAATCTGGTATCTAAATCAGTGCCACAAACCCCATTTTACACTCTCAAAGCCCCTGCCAGAGATCTCAGCTCCAGTAGCCAAGTAAATACCAGGAAAAAAACAATGCAGTGGCTTCAAAATGACACTTTTCTTTGCAGCTGGGGAAAGGGAAGAGTGAACGTGTGACACACAAAATTCCTAGTCCACGGAAGGCAACTGAGAGCTCAGTAGCCCACCCCTCTTTCCTTCGGGGCTGGGAACGCAGCAGTTTATCCCAGGGAAAAGCCTGCAAAGTGGAAGCAGCTGTGAAACATGGGGACACGTCACCAGCAGCCACCAGGCCTGTAACACTGACCTTAAACCAGCAAAGTAGTTATAGAAATTAAAAACCTTGCTTTACCCCTAAAAAATAAAATGAAGGACATAATCACATCCACCCATCCCTAGGTGCAGGCACTGAACCTCATCAGACAACGACTTCACATCAGCATGAGCAGAATACGTACAAACACTGAATTCCTGAAGACACCACACAACTGCTTCACCTTCTAAATAGGTCTCCCCTTAAAATGAACTGTGAAAGAGTGATGTTTAGACACCACGGGCAGATATTTATTGTTTTTTCTTCTGGTAGAAGCAGCATCAAGGTCTTTCCCTACTTTTGTAGGTAGTAAAGTTCTACTCATAGGCATATTTTCGAAAGGTGAGGGGTCTCCATTTCCCTGCTGAAACTCCACAGCAAGAGAAGCCTCTCTCTTTGAGCGAACTCTTCACATCAAATAGACAATCAAGCCCTTTCCTCCCGCAGTTGCTCCCTGGCACTATTGAGCTACGTAGGCAGTGACATAATTGATTTCACTTGCTGAACTAGAAAAGGCTGTACCGACAGGGAAGTGCATCTATAGCAGGAATGTCTAAACCCACAAACCTTTCCCACTGTAGGCCACGCATTAAAACAAATTACCATCACTGATAGATAGACTTTTACATTTTTTAAAAATCTTTTAAAACAAATTACCATCACTGATAGATAGATTTTTAAATTTTTAAAAAAAATTTTTTAGAAAGTGAAACCATTCAAATTAACACACAAAATCTGCTACTTTGATAACAGAGTTTTAGAAAGTGAAACCATTCAAATTAACACACTAGAAATCTGCTACTTTGATAACGGAGTCCAGAATGAGCCTAGGAGAAGAGGATTCCAGTTAGAATCATGGAAATACAAACACTGAATTCCTGAAGACACCACACAACTGCTTCACCTTCTAAATAGGTCTCCCCTCAAAATGAACTGTGAAAGAGTGATGTTTAGACACCACGGGCAGATATTTATTGTTTTTTCTTCTGGGAGAAGCAGCATCAAGGTCTTTCCCTACTTTTGTAGGTAGTAAAGTTCTACTCATAGGCATATTTTCGAAAGGTGAGGGGTCTCCATTTCCCTGCTGAAACTCCACAGCAAGAGAAGCCTCTCTCTTTGAGCGAACTCTTCACATCAAATAGACAATCAAGCCCTTTCCTCCCGCAGTTGCTCCCTGGCACTATTGAGCTACGTAGGCAGTGACATAATTGATTTCACTTGCTGAACTAGAAAAGGCTGTACCAACAGGGAAGTGCATCTATAGCAGGAATGTCTAAACCCACAAACCTTTCCCACTGTAGGCCACGCATTAAAACAAATTACCATCACTGATAGATAGATTTTTAAATTTTTAAAAAAAATTTTTTAGAAAGTGAAACCATTCAAATTAACACACAAAATCTGCTACTTTGATAACAGAGTTCAGAATGAGCCTAGGAGAAGAGGATTCCAGTTAGAATCATGGAACATGAAGAGGAGCAGAGCAGGACACAGAAATCTGCCCGAACTATTGGCATCTACATGAGAAATTCTGGGGAAACCCAGCCCATCATTTTGCTCTTCCAGTTGGCCATGACAAGGTTTCCCTGGGATGGAACACCAGGGATAAGGTAGTCCAGGCAAGGTCCACAACAGAGCACTGGGAGGATAAAGCAGCAGAGAAACACGGTGGAGAAAGGAGGAAAAGAGAAGTCAATGACAAAAGCCCATCTGAGGGACCACTTTCTCACGACAGACACACTTCCTTCTGTGGCACCACCAA
Organism: Calidris pugnax; assembly: GCF_001431845.1. Classification (NCBI taxonomy): domain Eukaryota; kingdom Metazoa; phylum Chordata; class Aves; order Charadriiformes; family Scolopacidae; genus Calidris; species Calidris pugnax. The sequence goes on along the minus strand of NW_015090858.1, from coordinate 248,512 downwards.
GGCAAAGATTCAAACCACAGCCAGGCCTTTCTAAGACACCGAAACTAGTGAATTTAAAGTGGCAAAACCGCTGTATCTCTGTTTTTGAGATGACACGCAGTGGTGGCTCTGGGACAGCCCCTCTCCCGGGTGCAGGCGGTGCCTGCCACGCTGCGGGGGCAAAGAGGTTAAAAACTTAACCAAGAGCTGACCCCTCAGGTACCTTTTTCCTTTTTTTTTTTTTTTTTTAAGATTCCTGCCCAAGTCGGGTCACAGTTTCATGCACATCAATCCATTGGAGTGGAGCAATTTAATTTAATGAATCCGCAAATTCCAACTAAAACTTCCTTTCCATCATTTCTGACCAGCTCCCCCCGAGAGCCCAAACCTTGATATTCCAGTTCCTCTTTAAACCACACACCAAGACTACGACCTGCTCTTTCTCTGGGGTGTCTGGGACAGCCGTGTGTCCTCCTGCAGGCACACCTCAGCTCCCAAAATGCAGTTATCCCCCCACGATAACTGCTTTTTGCTCAAATCCTATTTCTCTGCATCTGTCTCCTCCACCCCCAGTGTCCATAGCACGGCTCAGAGCAGAGGCTGAGATGCAGAAACTGGAGCTGAGACGCAGTAACTAGAAAGGAAATCGAGTGGTTCCTCCCGCAAGTAAGTATTTAAGCAGTATTTTTGTAACATAAAACGACTCCGATGACTGCAAACCCAAAAGGGACCCAGGAGTAAACAGAGGGAAAGAAATTTTGTTGTGCGAGGAGGAACTTCTGCTCCAGTTGAAAAGAATACATACTGGAGCGATCTGAAGCTGCCTATAAATATTCGAGAACATCAAAGCCGGTCCTGTTAAATTAAAAATGCTGTCACACAGATAGGAACTAGCCTCTAGCACTGCCAGCTTCAACATGTGAGCCTCTGATCTGAGAGGCAGAGGCTCAGCTCTTCAAGAAATTTTATTCACCATAAGAAGGGGAGGAAAAAAAAAAAGCAAACCAGCAGTTGAGTTTAATAAGGATATTAAATACCTTACGAGTGAGCTAATTAGAGCTTAACTCTTTCAGGACACTTCAGCCCTTTTACTGACAAGGATGGCAGTTTCTTCCCATGTACCTCCACAGCTGGGATGTCTCCTGGCTCCAGGACCCTTCCCATCCAAGCCCCTGAAATAAAGCCTATGCTGTCTTCAGAAATAACAAATATTTTGTTGGTTTCATCTTGGTGTAATCATACTGCATACAACACACAAACACATGTGTGTACACGTTTTGGCTGACCATTCCATGCCAAGGATCTATGTGTAATGCTAAAGCTGTCCCCAGAGATTTCAGATCTCCTTCATCTTCCCACAGGTGCCTGCAGATAAGAAGGGTGGACAAAAGGAGCCCAGATGACTTTGACCTCTGCTATTTGAGAAGATTCAGCTCCTGGTGGCAGCTGAATATTAACAAAATACGCACAGTTGAGAAATTCACCCCAATCTGCATCTGCAACCCTGTCATTTCACTACAGAAAAATCTCTGCAAATCCCCCGTACCAAAGCCTACAAAGATTATCATGAGCGTGGTGGGGGAGGAGGAACCCTGGCAGCACAGCTTCCTCAAGGAGAACAGCAAAAAACCCAAATAAGATCACACCTTGGGAGTTGTTTTGCATCAACTACTCCGCAACGTCTTTTCCTCAGACACAGTGTTGGGATGTAAAAGATAGTATCTTTCAAACAGGCAAAACCCTGCCAGGGAGCAGATCGGGGATACCTTGCCTCTGAGCAAAAAGAGGTCTCCAGCCCTTGGCTCCTATTAAATACTGAACTTGGGAGCATCCCCTGGCTCCGTTTCACGGGTTCATTTTTCGCTCCCAGCCTTGCTACATCACCACCCAGGACATCTGCCAGCTTGGCATCCCCACCAGAAAGCGTTCATCTCGATCCTCCCAGCCTGAAAGAACAGCATCTGCTGCAAAGGACTTCTCCAGAAATACAACACAGGTAGGAGAAAGTGTGCTGGACCCTCGTGAAATACAATTCTGTGATGGGAACCGACACATTTTCCTGCTACAGCAAACACCCCTCGCGTCAGGAAAAACCCCAATCTGCCTAAAAAAAAAGGGCAGAACTGCTGCACTGAGTATCCCAGCCTCTGTCCTCAGCCCCAAAGCCAGCAAAGACGGGAAGAACTTCAGTGCAGTATGAACAGACAGCATTAGTGAGTACAACTGGCACATCATAAATACAATATTGATGTTTTACCTATGAGATATGGATATTGTTGTTGTTCAGGTAAAACCTATCAAGGCTCAGTTGTGAGTGCCACCATTCTACCAGGCCCAAACAAGAAGCCACATCTATAAATCTTCCAAGGGCAGTCTTTGCAGGGGAAACAAAAATTTAAAAAAAAAAAGTCACAGTCTTTAATAGAGGTTCTTCTCCACAGAGTTTCAGAACTGACCCATCAGTGTTTAGAAACGAACAGAATGCCTTCCACAATTCCCTGTCAGTCCTCCAAATCCACTTTTCTTAATCTGTCTCCTGAACGGTCTGTTTAAGGCTGGAAACTCTCGGTTCCAAAGGTGAAGCCCTCAATGGAACATTTGGTGAGAGTCTCTTCTGCTTGGCGGGGTTGGGGGGTGGAAACGGATAAAGAGAGAAATAGAGGAGAGGGATTTTTCCCACCCACCCTTAATACGCTTTTTATTGTATTTTTTTTTTAAAAGCAGGCAAGCATCAAAAGCCTCAAAGTAGGGAAACAGATCTTGGCACAAACTAGGGTCTTTCCTGAATTAAAAGCAATTTTTCAAACACTACAATCAGAAGCATTTGAAAGTTGCTTACCAAGCACATGCAATAAATTCACAGTAGGAGGCACGTACTTGCAACACGCATGCCTGTACAGCTAATTAAACAGTTGTCCTCAAACCACCACTGCAGACTCAAAAATATGCCCCTCAGTTCTTTGTCAGGCCAGTCACCTCCTCACCCACTCCTCCGTTTGCTTCACCGCTGAAAATGATGCAAAATAATAAAACAGCTTAAGCTCAAGAAAACCAACAGAAAGCTTAAGCTGGCCAGCAGCTCCACAAAACAACTAAAATCCTTATATTAATGCACGGAGTAACACGAGTCTGGGAAGCCTAGAGAGTCTGCATATATTAAGCTACATATTTAAGGGTGTACTTGTGTCTGGAACATAACAGGCACCTAATCAACCTTTGTAAACTGGCTTTTCATCTTAAAGCCAAGTGCAACAACAAAAGTCTTTTAAAGCAGCATGAAAAGGAAATGGAAAAAAAAAAAAGTGAATGAAAGCAATTCGTCACTGGGAAGAGGACACCCTGAGCCACCAGAACCCTATTTTCCTGAACTCTGCTACTCCATCCTAACACCAGCACAGCTCCACCGACAGGATAAGGGCAGAAAAGTGCAGGTTTTTGGCAGTGTCTCCTGGGTACCCACAAGATCACACTCCCCTGGTCACCTCCGGTTCAAGTGTCAAGCAGTCAAGAAAAATACAGAGTTTGGTTTTTTTTTACATGAATCTTCTGTTGCTGTTGTGGCAATTTCAAAACATGTCTTTGTTTAAAAACAATCTCTTTTTCTTTTGCCAATCTCCTTTAATGTGAAGGGCTCTCCCTTCAAGCCAGGAAACATGAGAAATAAGGCCAAGCATTGAGCTCATATCCATTCTGCTCTCATGTGTAGGCACCACAGGCTCGGCTCCCACCACGCTCCAACGCCAAAACGCAGATGCCCCAAAGAAGAAGAGACACTACGGGCGAGTTTAATATTTAACACTTCCTAAATGGAGCACTTCTAACGCACCGCGTGTCTCAATTCAAATCGATGTGCTGCTCACATCTCCGGGTGGGATTTCTGCCTCCAGATCCTACCTTCCCTTAACCAGTACCGTGCTGGCCTCTGGAAAGCATTCACACTTTGGAAAACTATGTTTATGAAAGTTATTTTGGTCCAGAAGGGCCTCACTTTGAAATTCCAAAACAAGGACTAGAAGACTGTAATAAAAAAAAATTTAAAAAAAAAGGGAGCATTTTTAAATACACGCTGAGCCACAAGACGGTATAAACTGGAAGAAAATTACTATGTATGCTAATCAATGGTTTTATACAGCTACTCAGGACTTTCCTATAAGATCCGCTCGCAGCAGAGCTGCCTGCGTTTCTCCCTCACCAAATCATGACCTCTACGTGCTCCACCTGGAGTCCCTTCAGGAGCCCTTCACCGAGCACAGCAATTAAAAGGAAGTTACCCCGTCCCATAATCACATCCAGCAGCCCCAGGAGAGCCAGCACCAGCTCTATCCGTGGGGCACGGCCGGCCACAAGCGCCGGTAACACCGCCGAGCAGGCTGTAATTACACCTAAACCACCACAGTCACATACATCCAGTCTCAACAGAAATATATATAAATGAAAAAAAAATAAGAAGTTCTCCAAACAGCTCCATGTTTAAGGATTTTTGAGCGCCTCCCCTCTCCAGGATTTTTTTTCCTAGTTCCACCTCCCAAACAAGAGATAGGAGCCCATGGGAAGGGAAGCGGTCAGCATCCTGCCAACCAGGGCAAGTTTTTTAACAGCACAGACCTTAAACATCTATATGGAGGTTTAATTAAACTTAAGGACTATGTGGAAAAGTTACCTGAACTCCCACAAACTATTTTTTCCCCACCTTTGTTTGGGCTGGAGCAGAAATCGCACCGGTTGGCCCAAGAACAAGACCCAGCGGATTTTTGAGCGCCTCCCCTCTCCAGGATTTTTTTTCCTAGTTCCACCTCCCAAACAAGAGATAGGAGCCCATGGGAAGGGAAGCGGTCAGCATCCTGCCAACCAGGGCAAGTTTTTTAACAGCACAGACCTTAAACATCTATATGGAGGTTTAATTAAACTTAAGGACTATGTGGAAAAGTTACCTGAACTCCCACAAACTATTTTTTCCCCACCTTTGTTTGGGCTGGAGCAGAAATCGCAGCAGTTGGCCCGAGAACAAGACCCAGCACTGCAAGCTTTCTGCTGCTATTCACTTTCTTAACCTACTTTAGTCTTATTCCTCTAAATAGGTCACATTAGCCTTTTTTGCTCTTTCCATTGTACCTTCTCCTCCATACTTAGGTATCTTTTACCTCATTTTCTTACACTGTGCCTCCCACCTTCTCCTCCAGGGACGGTCCTGGTCCCACAAGCTGAGGAGGCTCTGGTAGATGCAGCTCCCTGTGAACACCATGGGCATCAAAGCTTCCTCTGAAACCAGTAACTCATCCCCAAATTTGGCACTTTACCCTTTGAGCAGCCCTCTCCCCTGCCGTAACACCAAGAATTTATTATTGTCTTAGACTCATTTAGAATCAGTTTGCACAGGTGCCCTTAACTCCCCATTAACACGTTATAACGTATTGTAACAGTCTCAAGCTTGAAAGTCCAAAGTTTTTATCTAGGTTAATATGATTTACTGTGTGGAGAAGGTGCCCAGTGCTGGAGGATGAGCGACCTACACAAAACTCTGACGGGCTCCTTCAGCTCTCCCCGTGCACTGCCCCACACCACGGGACACCAGGGAGTAAAGCATGACTGAAAGTTAAGAAAGTGGAGAAGGGGAACAGATGGAGGGATGGATGGAAACTGAGAAACAGCTGGATCTGAGATGGGTGGGTGTCAGGAGGATGGGGCCAGTCTTTTTTCAGTGGTGCCCAGTGACAGGACTAGAGGTAATGGGCACAAACTTGAACCATAAGAAGTTCCAACTAAACATGAGGAGGAACTTCTTGAGGGTGGCAGAGCCCTGGAAGGGGCTGCCCAAGGAGGTGGTGGGGTCTCCGTCTCTGGAGACTGGACATGTTCCTGTGGGACCTGCTCTGGGTGGACCTGCTTTGGTAGGGGGTTGGACTAGATGATCTCCAGAGGTGCCTTCCAAACCCAGAGCATTCTGTGATTCTGTGAGATCAAGGCCAGGACATGCCATTGCTGCAGGCAAGCTCCTTGTGCCCTACACACCCCACAAAGACCATCCAGGTACAACAGCCATGCAAGTCTTTACCTCAACGTTCCCTTATTTTAAAAGTGGATTATACTTCTTTTATCATCTTGGCCTTCCCCGGCAGAGGACCCAGACCCGGAGTCACCTGTTGCGCTCCCAGGAAAAACACCTTCCTTTCACAGCACGAAAAGCTCGGTACCAGCAGTGACAGAGATGGGGACCCAGCCCTGAAAAACCCAGGAACTCTGAGCATGAGCAGCCCTCATTCTTCCACCAGAAACTGCCAAAGAATAAGCATCGATTGACCTCAGACTAGACATAACTCATTGCAGAAACTATAGAAGAAAAGTCTGCTGTCCACAGGACTAAAATTGTATTGTCCATCTATTTTTCACCTCCCCTACCAGAGAGGACTGAGGAGAGCTGCCAACTCACAGACTGCAACCTCCAGTCCAGGTTTCAAAGCCCGCACACGTGCTCGGAAGAACTGAGATTTCAGGAAAATCAACCAAACCATGCAAAATCTATTGCTTTTCCATGCATACACTGAGGCTGTCGTGTAGGAGAGCCTTCTTCCTACCAGCTGGACAGTCAAGTCTTAATTCAATGATAACCAAAAAACAAAAGAAAAACCAAGTTTTAGATTAGACAAAGTTTCTGATCCACCAAGCAACAAGTACAGGCATTAACTCCCCTTTGGTTATAACCTGACACTGTTATAATCACACCCAAGCTGTCAGTGACTTGCCATTATCAAAATAAATATGAATTTAAAACAGGAAATAAGCACTGTGAAAGCTCAGATTTTTATTTTAGGACTGCAGCAATTAAATCTCTTCCATTCACAATTCAGCCTCGTTATCTCTTTAACACAAGCTCCCTAGCTTTCAGCAGGCCTTCAGAGTGGTGGTGGGACTCACGGCTTGGAGGAGAGGCTCAAGCAGGACAGAGCTTCGACTCAACAGCAGTTGATTTGGACATCTCAAAGATGACTGTTCCCACAACGTTTGCCAGTTGTGAGCGTCTGCTCATAACATCAAAGACTGAAGGTCAGGGAGGACAGAACCTCTAGCCCAGTCCCACTTCTCACACAACACAGAACAGATACGCCCCAGGTCTCCCATCTTGGCACCAAAACAGAGAAAGACAGTGAGGCTGGAGAGCCCTTCTCCTCATCCAACCCTCAGCACCCACAGGGCATCAGCTCTTCATTTTCCATCAGAATGAAAGAATCACTTTCCAATGACAGCTCAGCTCCAAGATACTTCACTCCAAGGCCACGATGACAAAGCAGAGCTGAAGCCCCCAAGAAACTGGTACAAGGGATCCAGTTTTACCAGAGAAATGGATTATCCCTGATGTCCCCAGGATCATTAGCATAAGCCACAGCTTCATGGTTAAGGTATGGAAACCAACACAAACCCCATCACAGGTGTCTTCATATTCTAAGAGGATAACCAGCAAAGAAAACATCCAACAAGACAGTGACTCAAAGCCACAAATAATTCCATTTCCTCAATTTGAATGGCCTTCAGGCACTCAACTCAAGCAAGAAGAAATTAAACTTGCCTGTTCACACACACACACCAAAAAAAGAAAATACACATTTTTGTTTTCCATCCTCAAAGGACAAAAACCTTTCCTTGACTCAGCCTCCTCTGATCTCTGCCAGACATCTATATATCTGCACCCTCATTTCAAGTCTCTCTCAACACCGTTAAAAACTCTGCCAGTGCTTCAGAGCGTGAAGCCTACCCTCCCAGAAGTCACAGTCTTTAGCAACTTTGGCATTTTGAGAAAACAGAAGGGAAAATGCAAAGCGATTTGAGTAAATCAGGGGTGGGAGGGGGCCAGGAGGAAGGAACACGGGGGCACAGGGTCCTGCTCTCCAGCTCGAATCCCCCCCATCTCCTGCAAGGGAAAGACGAGGGGCAACAGCATCGCTACAAGGAACCACCGTGCAAGCAGCTGGGAAGTGCCCCCCTTCTGTTTCCTTCCCGAGTTATCCTTCTTGTTCCCAAACTGTTACCTTTCAAGCACAGAAAAACACAAACAGCTGGAGATTGCTCTGTGATCTACACACCCCTCCAGCTCAATGGCCACCTAAAGCTCTTTATTCCCCTGCCCAGGCTTCCAAGCAGAAACAAACCAACCAAAACCCAAACTTTTCTCAAACAAACAAAAACAAACAGGTGTAATATTTCTAAATCTCTCCTCCATGCTGCTGCTCTTCACAATTGTACACATTGGTGACCCACCAATACTACCATAGCAGTGTTACCTAAGGCAGGAATAGCAAACAGAAAGACTAAGGGAGAGAATCAACACTGATGAATGTGTATCATTTAAAGCTTTTAACACTTCAGAGATTTTAATGCAGCCAAAACCAAACATTAAATTCCATCCTCTTTCTGCAGCACCTCACCTGGGCAGTGCCATCACCATGGCTTTCTAGGAAAGACAGCAGCACTTGATGCTCCACACCTGGGCTATCAAGCAGAATGAGTAACTCCAACAGAATTTTGCCCAGTGCAAGGAGAATCAAGATGCATAATCCCACTCTGACCAAAACAAGCCACTGCTGGTAACATCAGCAACGCTCACTGTCCTAGCACTGCAACCCTGTGGCCATGCAGCATCTGGGCTGACACTGGGCTACCGCTGAGCTTTTGGATCTACAAGAAGTTTCAACCGTAAGGAGCTCACCAAGCCATAAGTTGATTTAAAGCAAAACACCATTTTGGAGGTTTCAACTAAGTCTTGTTTTCACAATCACTCTCTAATCAGCGTTTTCAATTTCCAGTCTCAGCCCTACCAACGGCCAGGATATTGCCCCAAGAAACACAAAATATTCCAGCGTGCCAGGCACCACGGAGGAGGTTAGACCTTGGGGCAGCTTAAGGAGCAGCTGACACAGCAACCTAAGGATGAGTTTGCTGAATACGAGCTGTGGCCACATGAAAGAAGACACAGGAACATTTCGTCTCTCTGAAGAGTTATTCTGGTAGACACTTGACCCTAATAAGACTTGTTCACAATAACATGAGAAACAATATAATAGCACACCACTGCTGGATAGGAATCTGACCAATACCCAGCTCAGGAGCGAAGGTGCCACCTTCCAAAAGCTGAAAGTGCATTGTTTCTAAAGGTTTTTTGTTGTTGTTGTTCAGACGAAAATTTCAAGACCAATGAGTAATTGATGCTATTAACATAAACAAAAGTAAGTCTTTGTGTAGTCCCAAAACCACAGCTCCTTTAATCCATTCTTTAATGTGTGCCTGATTTTCAAGAACTTCTAATATTTCATTTTAAAGAAAAATGCACCTTAATCTTGAAAGAGCCTTGTGTGCGCTGACGAGGTGGCTGGGGCCGAGCAGATGCCCCACCAGCCACCGCTGAACAGGTTCTCAGGGGCATGAGCTTCATGGTCCTTTCCTAATCTCCCAGTGAGCTTTAAATGATGACCCAGAATAGCAGATTCAGAGAGTTCCATAAACTCACAGCCCAGCTGAAGACAGGGAGGCCAGACAACACCTTGAAAATCTTCCTAAATTTTGGCTCTGCTTTCAGGAGGAGCCGAAGGAAGCCAGACGCCGATGAGAGATGCGATACGTCACCTAAAATCCCAGCAGTGAAAACATGACCAATACCTGCTCTGGGGCAATGACTGCCATATTCTCTTCTCTGGAAAAAAACAGTGGCTCAGAAAAACAGAATAGCCTGTTGATGATGTGTGTTATCCAGTACGTGTGCAGATCAATCAGCAAAACTGGTTTTGAGCAATAAATGGCTGTAAAAGATTTGCCCCTTGATTTGGCTTCCTCCGTACCCTTCCCTGCTCCAGGGAAGGCCTGTTCATCTCTCCAGGTGTCAAGAGGAAGCAGCCAGCTGATGTTACACACAATAAGGCCCACAAAAGTCCATTTAACACATTTGTTTCCAGTTATGCAATTTTGAGTCTTAACAAAATACTATGCTTTTTTTCTCCACTTTCACTTCCAATCCCAAGGAAAGTTCAACCTCAGCAAACGGCCTCTGTTCTGCTCTTAACACTCACCACCTGACCCAAAGAGCAACTTCAGAGCCTCTCCTTATCCCCAAAGACACAGCCTTAGCTCTTACCCATCTTCCTCAACAATGCACCAAAAGGTGAGAAAAGGTCTGTTTCAGCCCCTTAAAAGCACCACATTTTCTAAAAATGCCACGAATCCAAATTAATTGGGCCATCCCATCTTCTCTGGAACACTAACTTCACACCAGCAGCCTGGCTCCCAGCTCTGCCTCCTGCCAGAGAGCCCCCATCAGAAACCCTCCCAGCTGGAACTGGTTTGAGATAGCAAGCAATCAAAAGCAGTATTCCCCACTTAAAAGGAAGAAAAAAAAAAAATAGTTATTTTGGTAGTACTTGTAGAACTTTACCAGTTGGTTTTAGACCTTACTCACCCACCACTCATTAGCCTTTTTAAAGTTTCACACATATATACATGTGTGTAGGTATAGGGAACTCAAGCAAACAAACACCACAGCTGTTAATGAGAAATAACGATTGCTATTGGCAATTGCTTAACAGTCAAACTTATTAAAACACCATTTAAGTCATTTTTTCTGTACTTAGCCAAGGGGAAAAAAAAAGAAATAAAGTCAACAGTTCCAAGTGCCTCCAAAGGAGCGAGATAAACCCTCCAGGAGTTTCGGGAGAGCGAGGAATGGCTGCCTGCGGGTAAATACCCCCAAAAATCTGCTTCTCTGGCAAGAGAGCCAACAGCGGCGTGAGAAGAAGTTCCGCGCGGCGAAAAGAAGCGCTTAAAATCCGCTCCGAGCGGCGGTGGAGAAGGAGCGGGTCCGCGGGGGGATGCGGGGGCTCCGGGCGGCCCCCACGCGGTCCGTGACGCGGGGTAATCACCCAACTTTAAAAAGCTTCCTTCCCCTCTCGTGTCGTGCCATTCACCATCAGATGTGGTCTGGGGTGACATATCATCTCTGTGAAACTCTGCTGAGGGGAAGCAGTTAAGCAGGTAACACTCCTCTCTGGAAGCGAAGGGCAATGACCTTAACTGTCGCCCTCCCTCCCGCGGGACCGGGGCCC
>NW_015090858.1:193733-235776 GCF_001431845.1 Calidris pugnax | reverse complement strand
TGCGGCAGGCGAGGGGTTAACGGGGCAGCCCCAAATCCGGGCCCCGGTGGGAACAAAGAGGGGAAAAGAGGCGGGGGGGGGGGGGGGGGGGGGAGGCCGAGGCCCGTCGGCGGGGGGGGCCGGGGGGGGGGTGATGCCGCAGCCCCTCGGCGGGGAGAGCCGGGAGGGGGGGGGATGGCCGCAGCCCCGACGGCAGAGCACTGCCCTGGGCAGGAGGCAGGTGCCGGTGCAGCCACACATCCCCAAATCCCCGGTTCTCTCTCTGGGAGCACCACTCGCCGTGGGCTGCATATCAGTAGCCCTTGGCATCTCCCATGGACTGCTGACACCCAGCGGGGTCTTCTTCGGGGTGTGGGGTCCCGAGGAGACCCGGTCACCCCGGCCCTTCGCCCTGTCCATCCGTGGAAGTCTGTGAAACCACCATGAATTAGGTGGAAAAGGTGCAGGGGGAATGGTCCTTGGTTTCAGTCTGGCACCACAAGACCTGGACGGCGCCCAGGGGTACGGCTTTCCTCTAAAAGTAGGTACAACTCCCCTGTGGAACAGGAGATGTTACGGAGCCTAAAAGCGTAAACGGGTCACGAGGGGGATTAGACAAAGTGGTGCGAGGTCCCCTCTTGGTTATGAAGCACAAATTTTGGAAGCAAACTCCAGCTTGGGGGGAGAATCCCAAACCCCCTGGCAGAAGGAATAATACCAGGGGCTACAAACTGCCAGGATGTCTTCTTTCAGGAGTAGTATTCTTCTTGCAAAGGTCCTTACGTGACTAATCAAGTTTTTTTTTTCCTCTGATCTATTAGTAAAGAGTCTTTGTTGTAAGTTCCTGTAGGTGAAGGCCTCCCAGCTGCCCCACACGCAGTGGGAATGCCAGCGGGGTGTCGGTGCTAAGACGAGGAGTTGGAATTCCAGTGCCAGAGGACAGTGGGGAGCACGCAGGTTGTCATAGGAAAGGGAATGAATGAATGAGTGGTGACCCGATGGACTGTTTTCCAGTAGGACACCTTTGCACGGCTTGGAGGAACCACCCGGCATCCCAGTATTTGTCCCCCTTTGTCCCAGCACTGCTGGAGCCCCAGGACAGCCACGGGATGTGCCCACTGAGGAGGGTTTTGCTGTGTACAACTTGCCATACTTGGCAGAAGTTTGCCTGTTTCAGGAGAATTATCTATTTTAAATGATTTTTCTTGCCACTTATTTCTACGATTTCTCCATCATGAATCCAATCTAAATTTTGTGGCGCTTTGGGGCAAACTGGATGAGGGGAGAGATGAGGGCTAAAGGCGGCCCGGGGGGTCGGGGGGGAGTGACAGAGCGGAGACAGTTTTTTTTAACAGAATCAGCAAGCTAAACCAGCTAAAATAGTATTGGGAAGAGTAGCTTTAGGTGTGGAGATGGGAATGGGAAATCTAGGAGTTCTAAGAGACCACAACCAGAGCTCGGTGTGTGAGGGACACGCAGTTTTTAGTCCTACAAAAATTGATTCTTGGCTGTGAGACTGAAAAGTCGGGAATGCCGTGGCCTTCCCTGCTGGTCAACAGCGTGGATGGCCATTGACTTCAGCAGTGCAGGGGCTCGGATGTCAAGAAACTGTCCAAAATTCATTGCATCAAACTTAAATGCCCCTCATGAGGCATTCATGAACACTACGTATTTAATTTTCCCTCTTTTTTTTTTCTATTCTATCTTTAAAAATTAGATAAACGTCATACCTTGAGATACTATTAGATTTCAAATTTAAATATCAGGAAAATAGGGGGTTTCCAGATTAGAGAATTCAACAGTAATGCTGTCCCCTGTCCATACTGTGAAACTCTTCTGTTACATGGGTACCTCTTTCCCACAAGGTCTTGCTTCACAGGAGGGTCGCACTGTCAAAAAATTCAATGAAATACAGTGAAAAAAAATGTTCTAGATAAGAGCCCTGCCTCTGCTGTCAATTAAATAGAATAATCTCTACTTTTTTTGGCTATTTCCTAGGAAATGGCCTAGAAGTAGGGCCTCTCTGGGTTAGGTGGAGAGTTAGGAAGACAGAAATGACGGGCCAAATCTGGAAACCAACTAGTGAAAAATGGAGGAAGAGGGCTCTAGAACTGATGGGCATCATCCTGCCCCTAAAATAAGAGCTGCCAAAGATGCCACCCACCCCCCTCACCTGCCCGTGTCCTTGGAGGGCAGACACAGCAGAACTGCCCAGAGGTCCCAACGCCGAGGGGTGACACGAGGCCCGAGGTCCCAGGTCACCAAGTTCCCTCTGCCTGGGCAGAAATCCAAGCAGGAGGCTGCAGGAAGAGAATGGACTGTCTATCATTAAAGCAATCAAATCTTTCTAATTGGCTTCCTTCCCAGCCAGCAGCGTACAGTTCCCAGTTCAGTTATGCCATAATACTGCTGATATATTTGTTTGTTTTTTTTTCCCCCGTGTAACAAACTGAGGCCCAGGGTTTGAAATACAGAAGTTTCAAGCATTTCTAACTGCAACTGCGGAGAGTAAGAGCTGTGATTTGATGGGAATGAAATGATGTGTAACGCCAAACAGTTTGAGGAAATGTGTCCGGGGCACCTCAGAAGAGGGCAGTCAACGCCAGAGGATGCTTTTGACACAAAACATCTCATTTCCCTTGCGAAGGAATGGATATTATAGAACCCTACTCCCCCCACGCTGTTCCTGAGAGAAACCAACGTTAGTGAAGCACTCGCACGCTGCTGTGATGAGTGTTAGAAAAAAGCCCAAAACAAAATTAATTGTTTTGCTGGAATATAGCAAATATTCGCTGTGGAAGCACAGCTCTGCACATCGGGCAAGGAGAAAACACCACTGAGTGGCCACTTGCAGCATGTCCCTGCACGAGCCCAGCTCCCCTGTTCCTGCTGTCCCTCACACTGACAGTACACTCAGCTGAAGATGTGGGGAAGCTGCTTTCTGTCCCACCCCTGCAGCCAGGCACCAGTACAGCACACCAGAGAATCCCCTCCAGAGCCCCTTTTAGCCTCATTTCATAATGAAATTAAACACGTGCTATCTGCCTGTCAGCCTTCTCGCTCTCCTCAACCGATCAGCTAATTTTAACTGAGCTTAAGGGCAGAACAGAGGTCTTAAAATAGTGCATTCTTGCACATTTTGTGAAAATCAGAGGCTCAGGACTCTGGGTGCTGCAGCAGTACCCAAAAAGGACAAGGGGGAAGCTATGGCAGCAGGAAAATATTAAAGAAATGGAGCTTTTTCAATTCTACTGTCCAAAGAACAAACTCTTATGTGGTTCTACATTTTTTTAAGCAAAAGAATCCATTGTAATTGTATCCCATTTAATTCACATGAAACTTTTAAACTTTTTTTTTGCATTTTAAGGGGTTGCCGCTAGGAAAGGACATCAAGTAAATGCTTGGGGGTGTAAATGTTTGGTGTAGAAGAGTGTCCCCTGGGCAGGGGGCAGAGGTCGGTGGGACTGAGCTGTCACACATTCTGCAGGGCAGTGGCCACATGTGAGTGCAGCAGCAGCTCAGTCCCTGCTCCTGTGGGCTTCTGCCTGATGAGGATGCACCAGGAACACGAGAGGAAGGGAGGAAGAACAACTCAGGTTGTTGCAGGGAGGTGAGGAGGGCAGGGGCCCAGAGATATTAAGAACAAATACCTCAGGAACAAAGCATCTTTAGCTCTGCTCGTTTGGCACTAACTTGTTTGTCTTCTGGTACAGAGGGACCCTCCCCAAAACCTAAAATCAGTGTAGCAAAGAGCAGATGAAATTTTCTATTAAGTGTTTTCTTGAGACACATTACCAAAACCCAGCTTTCTGATGATCTGCAATGCTGTTAGTCCCTGACGAGCCACTTTGCTTTAAGTACAGCAACATCAGAACTCAAAAGACTTACTGAATTTTCAGCTGCTAATAATGTGGTTTTTTAAATAAAAAAATGAGATGATCTCCAGTATCAGCCAGACCTTGTTCGGAGCATGCTTCATCTCTCATCCACTCTGTAGAGAAAAAAAGGAAAATCTCTTCAAAGGGGTGGCTCAGGTATGTTAAATAGTAAGAAAAGGTGGGTTTTGCTCCTACGATTTGTGATAAGAAGTGATCCAATAACACTAACTGAACCCATCGACAAGGGTGAGGGCAACCTGTTGGTGCAGAGCCCAGTGCCCAACTCCCCCCACTGGCCAGCGGTGGCTTCTCCACAAGTTGCCACTTAAAAAAAAAAAATCAAACAAACCCCACAAAATACAAAGCCAAAACAAATCCCCCTGGAAATGTGAAAAAGAAAACAACTAACAAACCACCACTGCTGTCTCCAGTTAGTAAAGGTGTTCTGAATGTAGGGTGGCAAATGGGAACTGTGGCTGAGAATAAGCTCTATGTGAAAAAAAAAAAAAAAAAGATTATGTTTCAATAGAAGAACCTGGTGCTCATTTCATTCTTTTTTTGACAATGACAAGCAATGAACAGAAATTTTCTTCCTGTGAAAACTGGTTTCCGTCAATTCTCACCACAGAGAAGTGCTGATGGAAAGGACAGCAGTTTGTCCCTCCCATACCTCACAGATTAATTCAGACCACCCATGATTGCTTCTCATCCTCCCACCCATTTATTCTATAAAGGCAATTAAAAAATTGGAGGTGACTACAAAACACCTCATACCTTCCTTGCATCTTTGATGGTCCCAAAAGCATCATCAGGCTTTTACAGGCAGCAGAAAGGTTGTGATCACACCTGGTGTTGATGGTAGGTACCAAACGGGCGTCCTGGTGTCCAGTCCTGGGAGGACTGGTGGTACTAAATAAGATGCTGAAAGAGCCAAGCACCAACTTAATGAACCTAAAAAGGATTATGTACAAGTGGATACACCTTCAAGTTAAGGCAGACAGTGATCCAGGCTGCTGCTGGAGCTGTGACAGAGTGAACAACTCGCAAAGGCAGCCCAGTTATCTCATTAAAAACAATAGTTAATCTTACCATGGTGAGAGCATTTCCTGAGAGCTGGGACTTACTGTTAGTTTCCATGGCAATGCTGTGATGATACAGGAGAGATGAACTTCACCTTTGTAAGGAACTGCAGTGATGCCAAAGCAGAAGACCTGGAGTTTCTCCGGAATAGTGGGCGGGAGCGAGGTATTTTGACCCCAAACGGTCAAACAGACTACATTTGCTAAATAACTGGTTCCATGAGTTAAGAAAATGTATTCTTGATGCAATTTTATGAAGTTCCCACATACTCTGTCCAGTCAGTAAGATCAATTATTCCCTCAGTCACACCAAGGAACACAAGGTGCAACCTGGAAGAAGTCAGTGTAGTGGCAGCGTAAACAAGAAAAACAAAACTAAACCAAAATCCAGACTTTTGATTCACACCAGAACTCATATCATTTTGATCCATACCCAGTAAAACTGTTATCCCACGCCTCTGGAGACAGGATTGCACGGCAGCAAGGAAGGGTTAGGGCTGACTGGGGGCTTTACTCAGACACATCTGAGTGCTTGGGAGGTTTCCAGCAGCACTTCCATCTGTTGGTCCATGGAGAGATGTCCCTGGCCCCCCAGGTCCCTGCGAGGCTGCGGTGGGGAGATGCGGGATGCAGCGAGGCTGCGGTTGGAGATGCGGGATGCAGCGAGGCTGCGGTGGGGAGATGCAGGATGCAGCGAGGCTGCGGTTGGAGATGCGGGATGCAGCGAGGCTGCGGTGGGGAGATGCAGGATGCAGCGAGGCTGCGGTTGGAGATGCGGGATGCAGCGAGGCTGCGGTGGGGAGATGCAGGATGCAGCGAGGCTGCGGTTGGAGATGCGGGATGCAGCGAGGCTGCGGTGGGGAGATGCAGGATGCAGCGAGGCTGCGGTTGGAGATGCGGGATGCAGCGAGGCTGCGGTGGGGAGATGCAGGATGCAGCGAGGCTGCGGTTGGAGATGCGGGATGCAGCGAGGCTGCGGTGGGGAGATGCAGGATGCAGCGAGGCTGCGGTTGGAGATGCGGGATGCAGCGAGGCTGCGGTGGGGAGATGCAGGATGCAGCGAGGCTGCGGTTGGAGATGCGGGATGCAGCGAGGCTGCGGTGGGGAGATGCAGGATGCAGCGAGGCTGCGGTTGGAGATGCGGGATGCAGCGAGGCTGCGGTGGGGAGATGCAGGATGCAGCGAGGCTGCGGTTGGAGATGCGGGATGCAGCGAGGCTGCGGTGGGGAGATGCAGGATGCAGCGAGGCTGCGGTTGGAGATGCGGGATGCAGCGAGGCTGCGGTGGGGAGATGCAGGATGCAGCGAGGCTGCGGTTGGAGATGCGGGATGCAGCGAGGCTGCGGTGGGGAGATGCAGGATGCAGCGAGGCTGCGGTTGGAGATGCGGGATGCAGCGAGGCTGCGGTGGGGAGATGCAGGATGCAGCGAGGCTGCGGTTGGAGATGCGGGATGCAGCGAGGCTGCGGTGGGGAGATGCAGGATGCAGCGAGGCTGCGGTTGGAGATGCGGGATGCAGCGAGGCTGCGGTGGGGAGATGCAGGATGCAGCGAGGCTGCGGTTGGAGATGCGGGATGCAGCGAGGCTGCGGTGGGGAGATGCAGGATGCAGCGAGGCTGCGGTTGGAGATGCGGGATGCAGCGAGGCTGCGGTGGGGAGATGCAGGATGCAGCGAGGCTGCGGTTGGAGATGCGGGATGCAGCGAGGCTGCGGTGGGGAGATGCAGGATGCAGCGAGGCTGCGGTTGGAGATGCGGGATGCAGCGAGGCTGCGGTGGGGAGATGCAGGATGCAGCGAGGCTGCGGTTGGAGATGCGGGATGCAGCGAGGCTGCGGTGGGGAGATGCAGGATGCAGCGAGGCTGCGGTTGGAGATGCGGGATGCAGCGAGGCTGCGGTGGGGAGATGCAGGATGCAGCGAGGCTGCGGTTGGAGATGCGGGATGCAGCGAGGCTGCGGTGGGGAGATGCAGGATGCAGCGAGGCTGCGGTTGGAGATGCGGGATGCAGCGAGGCGGAGCAGCCGGTAGGTGACCTCCCAGGCTCAAAAAGCCAAGCGAGAGCCTTCGCCCTTTGGCGAAACAGCCGGGACGTGTCAAACCCGCCAAGCTATCCCCAAAAACGCTAGTTTGAATTAAAGATGTCTCCCCGCAGCCCCTCCCTTTCCTGCAGTCCAACTTTACTATCGCATTTCGGAAGAGAAAGCCAACTGTCACGGATAAAATGTTTTTCTGTGTATGAAAACCATGTTTTCATCGTTATCATCAATTATTCTAAAGTAAAGTAAGAAACTATTGTAACTTGTCAGCTCAATTAAAGACCCAAAAAGAAAAACCAGTGGAGATTTATGTTAAGAAGAAGTGCCATCCAGCTGCTATTTAAAGTTTGGAAATGCAATTTATCCAAGTAGAGCAGCATTGAAGCAATCCACACTAACCAACACACGAGCCATGACAACTTTAATTATAAAAATTATTTGCAAACAAAATTCCCTGTTAATGTTTGAAAAGTTAAGGTTTCCAATGTCTTAAATAACATGTAGTCTTTTAAATCTGTATGGAGGGGGAATATGCTGATTTGGGAACCCTTCGCCCTCTCTATCCATCTAATTGTCTACTGAAAGGAAAGGATAATAATGAATCAGGCCTGTAAAACTGAAATGTGTTAAACTGCACTAAAAATGCCCTTTTCTTTTTGCAAAATGCATTATACAGTAGAAGTTCACATGAGAGTTGCAACCCAGTACAGACATGGGTGAAGAGTTCCTTCAGGGTCCTACCAACCACAGCAGATCACGTCACCAGAGAAAGAAAAAAGAATACTAATAAATAACCTTATATAAATAACTAACAGTAAATAACTAATATTAATAAATAACCTGCTACATTGTGTTTGATCATCTCCTCTGCAAGGACAGATAAGAACAGAATGAATTTGGAAGAAATTTGGAGCCATATTTTCCAGGATTCACAATATCCATCCATTCTGGGAGAAGGGCCCTCAAATGCCTCCACACAAATGTCTTTCGCTGTGCCCTTGTCCCCCAAGATTGCTCTGTACCAGCTCTACTCATGTCCAGCTACAGCCCCACTAAATCCTTAATTTCACGTGCTCGTTATGTCAGCACTTAGCAGTTTCTTTGCTCATAATATTGAAGAAGCACCCAATGTAAATAACATGCACATAACATACCCTGTATATTTCTGGAAATCATATTTACATACAACCTAAATATTGACACTTCTGCATTTAATTCAACATTGGTGTTAGTGTTTCTGGAGTAAATACATGGCACAAGTTGCTGTTCATGTGGCCCTACTACAAGGAATACACTATTTAAAGCGAACAATATGTAAACAACACAAAATATATTTAAAGCACACGGTTGAAGTGTGTAATGTACCAGCGACTGACACTAACAGCCACGGATAAACCCTGCAATATGAAGTATCCTATGATAAAAGCCAATAAACAGATTTCACCACATCTGTCTACCAAAAAGCAAAAAACATTCTTAAAATGTGACTGGCTAAAATGAAGGAATTACTACACTAACAACTGGTTCATTCATGCAAAGGAGAGTTAAGCAACCAGTTACTCTTATTTCATCTTAGGTTATCTATTACATTAAAGACTCACCTAAGTTACAAGATCTGACTGGCACTTTTAATTAATCCCCTTAAAGCACTGCATTTTCCACACTCAAGCACTAGCATATGATCTATTTAATTAGTATATAAAGGGCTTCAACTGTCCCTGCCCATTTACATGGGAGTTATCATTAAAGTCAAGTGCTGACGGAGCAAATGAACGAGGTGACCAGGAAGGAAACGTCACAGACTCTGTGAACACCAGGACATCGGGGCATTCAGCAAATCAAAACTGATAAGGCAGGAGACGGACGATTCTGACAACACCCTCACATTTTGGGTCCTGCTGAACCCAAGCTGAGACAGAACTGACCCCTGACATGACATTTCCTGGTAACCTTCCCCTGCCCCTTTTCACCCTGGGTCTCCTACAGCAGCTGGAGGCAGCTTCTGCCTACAAGATGCAGAACTAGGTGAAGGCATCCAAGCGGAAGAATATAAGGAAATCATTTCCAAATTAGAAAACAAGAAAGTTGCCAGGACTCTCAGGGGCTCTGAGCTTTTAAAGGAATTTCAAAGCCTGGGGAATGACTAAAGAAATCAGAGAAGGTATTTCCTTTCAGGAGCTGGCGCTGCTCCAAAGAAGAGCACTCCTGCCAATAGGGAGCAGTCAGCAAGTTTTCCTCAGCACGGTTGTTTACCTCCCAAGAATATTTTCCAGGAAGAGGTTCCACTTCTGAACCAGGATGTGCAAACAGAAAAAACTTACCGGAACAGGACCTTTGAGGCGTGTGAGATGTCGACAGCTGGCTGCTTTCCCTGGAGAGCTTGCTCAACATGTGAAATGCTGGCAGAGAAGCCAGAACAGGGGCGGTGGGTTCCCTGGGCCAGCACAGCAGCAAGCTCTGGCTCTCCTGTGCTGCCCAAGCTCATTCTGCAACATCTCCCCCAGAGATGCACTCGCTGCATCACCCCAATTAAGTGTAGCACCTTTACCTTTCTTTGCCTTGTGACTGCGGCCGCCGATGTGCCACCACCCATCCGTGTACAACAGTGGGGACAATGCCTCCTGAGTAACATCACATCTAAAGACAGAGCTCACAGTGCACAACTCTATCCTCTAGTCTAGCCAAAACCTTAATCACATTTGGAAATCATGTTAAAACGTGGCAACTTCCATAACCTCCAAATCCTGCATCACCTGCCCATCTCTGGTCCACAATTTCCCACCAGCACCATGAAGGGAACTTTGCAGGGGAACCAAGCCAGAAAGAAAATAGTCAAATAGCTACAGTAGGACAACAACATGGAAATAGGTGTTACAGTCAGACAAACCACAGCCAAGTGCCAGAGATGCCAACGGCTGGACCTTTTAAAGGGAGAGGGAATCCATGCAGTGGAGTCAAGGACAGAGGAACAGTGTGGGAAGGGGATGGGCTCAACGTTAAGCAAATTGGCTGGAAACAGGAGGCAGAACAACAAAGCAAAGCCCCAAAGTAAGACTCTGAACAACTCTCCCCTTGGCCTGTGGGATCCCTGCACACATCAGCAAGCTGGGGCACTCACCAAAGAGGTGCCCTGACCCCAGCCCGCTTCCCTGCTTCCCTGGCCAGCTGGTCCAACGCTGTTTGATTCCCAGGCGGAGCCTCCCAGGGACGGGCAGATGATAGAAATCCTCTCAAGGGCATCCAGCCACTGTGTATAAAGATCTGTTTACAGGGGCAATGTTTGCAAAGCTTTCCAGTAACGTTCCATTTCTACACAACTGGCAGCACAGGGTTGCTGGGGGGCAAACCTTTCCGTTTGCTGTGGGGCCGATATCTCCTCGTCTTTTAAATTCCCGGGAGGGGTGTGCTCCAGCCTCTGAACGTGCAAGAGAAACTTGGTTCTCGGTCTGTTTTACGGAATAAATCAAATAAAGAGATCTTTATCTCAAAATACTGGAATGTCCTTGTAAACAGGCAGGTTTTCCCTCTATAATCAGCATTTTGTGACAGTGGGAGGGGGAGATCAGCCCTCAGAGGAGAGTGGGGATTAGCAGGCTGCCTCTGCACTGAGAGTTTAATAAGCCTGTCAGTTTTCCGGAAAAAGTAGTAAATTGGCCAAAAAATGCAACTGCTACGAAATTATACAGGTTAGTTAATTTCTGGTCTTGCCTGAGACCAGAGAATTCCTGAGTTTCAGAGGAGTCTGACAAAATGAAGCAAACGGGAATTACAATGTGAGATTCAGGGAACAGAAGACACTGTGTAGACAGAAGGAATATTCTGAGCTCTTTACACAGGTTGATGGATCTTAAATTTACTGTTATTGCTCCAAAAAGAGACAATGTATCATTAGACCTTGTTAAGAAAAATCTGCCCTCCTGTATTCTGTAACACTAAAAAAAAAAAGAAAAGGAATTACACACACAAAATGTTAGAAGCCATGAAGCATGAGACGATTTTGCTGCCAAAAAAACCCTGTGGTGCAGAGAGGGCAACAGTGGAGGCTCGTATTTTTTAAGAATTAAGTTAATCAGTTGCTGTACATGTATCTACAACCGGCCTTTGGGAAACGCGCTTCCCTCCTGCCTTTTTATGAGGCACCGCATGAAATTTATTGCTACTGAGCTACCACTAAACCTGGAAGAGGGCACATCCTCTCTGGATGTAGGCAACACTACTAAACTGCCCAGAGGAGCTCCAAGGTGAGCTTCAGTGCCTGTGGCTGCTGGCAACTCCAGTGAACGGAGACCTTCTTTTCCTCAAGAGAGGCCCAACCTCTTGCCAACTTTCAGAATATCTTTGTTTCAAACACACTAACAGCATTGTCTGAGCTAACTCTGACTTCTCTGGTGAATAAGAAGCAAAGGTTCATTGACTACGGTGATGGGAGAACTAATGCTGTTGGGATGGGGAGACAGAGAAGCCTACTATGAGAAGCCTACTGTGATACTCTGAGGGCGTGTGATCTCTATCACAAGATCCACACTGCCCAAGTCAACTGACAGGACACCACTGTGGGGAAAATACAGAGAGAACTCCAGTAGGAAGTTCTGAAGGTATCAGAAGAGTTGTAACAGGAGGAGCAGAAGGTACAAGTGTGGTGGGATCTCTCCAGGCCAGAGGGCTGAGCCATAAAGATGATCAGAGTAAGAACCTCCAGTCTATCTGGAACCACAGATTTGGTTCCACAGATCTAAGATGGAACCAAGGCAGATCTACCCACTGTTCCTCGTAATTCTGGGTATTAACAGGTAACCAGGAATCCATGTGGGTGGAACATGAGGACAAGGAACCGGAATGTGAGGCACACATTTGTAAGATGCTTGCAGGAGAGTCAGGGGTTAAAGCTGGACTCACCAGGTCTTTTCCACACTTTTCTGGTGGTTCACTGGAAACAATTGTAGAGGCCCATGAGGCAGAGTTTCAATAATAAGTATTAATGGGGAAGGGATGGCAGCTGAGCAAAACATCACCTTTCTGCAGGACTTGCTTACAGCAGCATTAAGAGAAGGCAAAGCCAATGGTGCTTCCTACAGCACGTGACAGGTTAGCAGCTCCATGTGGTAGGCAAAGATCTGCATAACTCCTCATAAGACAGGAGTTTCACTTTATTTTGCTGGAGAAAAGGTATGTATTTCCTAGACTTGCCAGACTGCTGAAAAGTGCTATGTCCTTTATTATCATGTCGCCTGTAAATTGTCCCCACCCACTACAACAATTAAGAGCAACCCTTCCACTCCAGAGGAGCAGCACAAAGTTTCCCAAAAGCCCAAGCTGTTACAACTCAAAGGAAGTGTTACCAGGGCCTCAGACAACTGAAGAGCGTGGCTGACGTGAAGCTCTTCCTCAGCTCCAGCTGAGGATGAACTCAGCAATGAGGTGAGAAGAGTCTCTTGTAGAAAGGCAATGGTTTCTTTCCAACTCAAGATAAGGAGCACTAGAATTTTGAGGGATGCACTCTTTAATCCTGATGTGTAATGACGGCATTTAAGAATAAGTAAAACGAACACAAAGTTCATTACAAGCATTGCAGGTTTGGAACAACCTCATTTTAGGCTGCAGAACAGTTTCCTTTCTCAAATAATCAGCTATCAATACAGATCTGGGAATATTCCAGCTGTTGACACTAGCCTGGGGCCCTGGGCCACTTTCCAGGTGTTTTCAGACACACATTGGGCAAACAAGCTCTTTCTCAGACCATGCTTGTTAGTTAAACTGTTTTTCCTCTGCACCCTCTGCTTCCATTTTCTTTCCCTCCTCTATCCCCCTTTTTTTTTCTACGTAGATAACATTCAACTCGTATTTCTTTCTTTGTATCTGATATTGCACAAGGGCAAAGCCTCTCCACCTTTGTTAAACAAGACTATTTCCTTTGGTGGGTTGGCCACCTGGAACACCCGACGCAAAGCTCTGTGAGCAGGAGCTAATGTAGTTTCTGGCAGGACAGTCTCCTCCTTGGCACATCCTTTACCTGGATGGTGGTGCTGAGCTAAAAGGCAGGATGAGAAGCATTCTTGAGCAACCAGAGCTCCACTGTCATGTGGAGTGCAGGCTTGAATCCAATGACTGAAAAAAAAATATACAAAACCCGGAATGTGTAAACAGTGAGTTTGCAAAAAAAAAAAAAAGGTGGAAATCAGAATTAAAGTCTTTTAAGTACAGCCTTCTGAAAGGGTGTCTCAGTGCAAGACCAGCTCTATGGAACTTTGCCACTCTTTTACCCAGTGACTCCACCATATGTTTAACAGAAGACTTTATGTAACATAATAGTAATAACATAATATTTATGAGCCTAAATGCATCCTCAGTAACTGCACCACAGCTGGTCTTAGCAATGCTACTCAACTTACTCGGTGTGAGCAGATTGTGGGGGGCCATGGCCTTTTTTTTCCAGTAATTACTGCCAACGTCAGACATGTTAATGAGTGCCATTACTATGTCCAGTAAGAGTGGACACCTTCCACCAGTGGGAAGGGCAGCTTCCAGTTCTGTGCCTGCTCACACATACCTGTGGCGTGGGCTCAGGTTCCACTGTCAGTATTTGTGTCTCTGCACTTCCAAAGTTTATTCGTGATCACAACTGTCTGTTGCAAAAGGGAAAAGATGCTTTTGCTCTGTTTCCATCTAAAATGAAATAGGAAAATTAAATCACACACGGATGGAAACTTAGGGCTTTTCTTCGGCCATAATGCTAAGAAATCTGGGTATCTGTATGATAAATCACATCCTGGCTGGTCTCAGCAGCAGAGCTGTACATTTCACAGAGCAGCACAAGCAGGGGCAGCCTGGTCAACGCTTTTGTTTGTTGTAAAAAAAAGGACAACTTACTTTGAAACGAAGGTCTGAAATCAGAAAAAGATATTAACACTGGGCCTGCATTTTGTTAGAAAACAGTTAAGTTTGTACTTGGGAATTAGAATTATAGAAGAAACACAAGTCCAAGCCCAGAAGAGAGACACAAAGGAGGAGCAGATCGCTTTCAGTGACGGGTATCGCAGGGGCTCAGCAGGACCAGAACAAACAGCTTTTTTTTTTTGCACTCAGACCCAAAGGCTTATCAAAAAGTCGCCGTATTTTGCGCAAAGGTGTCAAAGTAGAAAGGTGAACTCTCAGCCTTAACTAAATGTCAGGCTGCAGTGAGTAAGGAAAGGACAAACACAAACTCACAAACGCTGGGTTTGTCCTTTGTGCGGCGAGAGCCTGGCAGAGCTCCAGCCCTGGAGAAGCGCCAGACCAGCGCGCCAGCGCCTTTGAACTTTCAAAGCTCGTGTTTTCCCTTCACTGTTTAACGTCCTAACTAACTTAAATTCAGTGTAGGAGTTCTGTTTATTTCAGGAATAAACGTAAGTAGCCTGAGTTTCAACATTCCGTAACTACCCCGGTCGGGCAAAGCCTGGAAAGCTTTGGGCAGCGGGCTAAGGGTGAGGTTTCCAGAGGAGCCCCGTGCCCTCGGTGGCCGTGTTGCTGCCGGGATGTTGCTCAACAGCCACGTTCCTGCGTGCGTGGTGCTTTGAGGCTCTCTACCTACGGAGCTTTTACTTGCTGGGGCCCAGGGCACCTCAGCTCTGACAGAACCCGCCATGGACCAGCCATGTTCTTCCCCCGACACCACGGGCCGTGGGTCACACAGTGCTGCCGTGGGGCAGAAACAGGCTGGATTCAAAGGACAACCCCCAAACTGTTAGTGCACTCTCTTGTGCAACTTCTGCGGGTCAGCCACAGACTGGCAGGGGGTGCAATGGACCTTTGCAGGTCATCCAGTCCAACCCCTCTGACCAGAGCAGGGTCACCCAGAGAAGGTTGGAAAGGATCATGTCCAGGTGGGGTTTGAATGTCTCCAGAGAAGGAGACTCCACACCCTCTCTGGCAGCCTCTTCCAGGGCTCTGCCACCCTCACAGGAAAGAAGTTTTTCCTCGTTTTTTTTTTCTTTTGGAATTTCCCCTGTTCCAGCTCGTGCCTGTTGCCCCTTGTCCTGTCACCGGGCTGCACTGAGACGAGTCTGGCCCTACCCTCTTGCCACCCATTGAGCTATTGCTCAGCATCGACGCGATCCCCTCTCAGCCTGCTCCCCTCAGGTCCCTCAGCCTTCCCTCAGCAGGGAGCTGCTCCAGTCCTTCATCATCCTCGTAGCCCAGACCTGGTCCCAGTGCTCCAGCTGCGGCCTCCCCAGGCCCGAGCAGAGGGGAGGATGGCCTCCCTCGCCCTGCCGGCCACGCTCTTTTTAATGTCCCTCAGAAGACCGTGGGCCTCCTTGGCCCCAGGGCCCGGCCCTGCCTCAGGGACAGCCCCTGCCCCACCAGCCCCGGCCGCCCCGAGGTGCCCGCGCCCCCTCGCGCCGCGGTGACCCCGCCCTCCGCCACGCGCCGGCCCTTCACCCGCCCCAACCCCCTCGTCTGATGCAACTCGCTTCCCCCCTTGCTTCCAGCCGCGGAGCCAATCAGCGGCGAGTGTTGCCGTAGCGTCACGCCGCCCCGGCCAATGAGGAAGAGCCACGATCGGTAGAAAGCCGGGCGGGGCGGGCGGGGGGCCCAGTCGGCCGCAGCCGTAGCGCCGGGCAGCGTCTCCGCTCCGCTCCCCTCCGCGCCCGCCATGGCAGCGCTGCCCGGGGCCGCGGCCCCGCGCCTGCTCCTCATCCCCGGCAAAGCGGCCGAACCCGCCGCCGGCGCCAGCCGCCACCTCAGCGTTGTCCTGCCAGCAGGAGCCGGCTCCCCGGGCCGACCGTGGGCCTCCTTGGCCCCAGGGCCCGGCCCTGCCTCAGGGACAGCCCCTGCCCCACCAGCCCCGGCCGCCCCGAGGTGCCCGCGCCCCCTCGCGCCGCGGTGACCCCGCCCTCCGCCACGCGCCGGCCCTTCACCCGCCCCAACCCCCTCGTCTGATGCAACTCGCTTCCCCCCTTGCTTCCAGCCGCGGAGCCAATCAGCGGCGAGTGTTGCCGTAGCGTCACGCCGCCCCGGCCAATGAGGAAGAGCCACGATCGGTAGAAAGCCGGGCGGGGCGGGCGGGGGGCCCAGTCGGCCGCAGCCGTAGCGCCGGGCAGCGTCTCCGCTCCGCTCCCCTCCGCGCCCGCCATGGCAGCGCTGCCCGGGGCCGCGGCCCCGCGCCTGCTCCTCATCCCCGGCAAAGCGGCCGAACCCGCCGCCGGCGCCAGCCGCCACCTCAGCGTTGTCCTGCCAGCAGGAGCCGGCTCCCCGGGCCTGGAGGCCCCGCAGCCGGCCCGCAAGCGGCAGCGGCTCACCCACCTCAGCCCGGAGGAGAAGGCGCTGCGCAGGTGAGTGGGGCCCGGCGGCGGGGTGGAGGGAAGGGACACACTCTCACACACACACACACACACACACCGCCCTGCCGGCCTCCCTGCCTCGCAGGAAACTGAAGAACCGTGTGGCGGCCCAGAGCGCCCGCGACAGGAAGAAGGCGCGGATGGTGGAGCTGGAGCAGCAGGTGGTGGAGCTGGAGGAGGAGGTAAGGGGCTGGGGGGAGCCGGGGAAGGGGGGGCGGCCGGCGCCGCGGCCTTCCCTCCCTGCCTCACGGCTCTCCTCAGAACCAGAAGCTGCTGCTGGAGAACCGGCTCCTGCGGGAAAAGACGTGTAACCTCGCCCTGGAGAACCAGGAGCTTCGCTGCCGCCTGGGTTTGGATGCTCTCAAGACCGAGGAGGAGAGCGAGCCCCAGGTGAGCCGGCGTCTGCGCTGTCGCCATTGTTCTGCTGAGAAAGTGGCTGCGTGGCCAAAGTCACCTGCCAAGAGGTGACAGAGGGCGGGAGGAGGGACACCCCCAGCCAGGGCTGGAACGGCCCTGCCCCGAAGAGGGACGCTGTGTGGGCCAGGAACACGCTTGTCCTCCAAATGGAGGCTTTCCCACAGACTGCTCGGACACTGAGCCCAAAGTGGGTGCCCCTGGTGGTGTGGGAGGTGGCGAGCTGACTAGTTCCAAGCTGTTTAAGGGTTATTTCATCTGCTCTTCTACACTGTGTTCCGGAAATGAAGTAATAACTGTTAATCACATGTCCCTGTCTTGAGGGGCGGCTCAGGCTCTCATTTATAAGTGGTGAGCAAAACAAATCTGCGAATGTATAGAAGTTTGGGCCAACTTTGGAAGTGGCCTTATAGTCAGGTTCCCCCTGCATAAGCAAGTGGAGAATCTGATGTTGGGAACCTCTGCAGGAAGAGGGTGATTATCAGGGTTGTGTACTGGCTGCTGAAACACTTCTGGTGACTGACTGGTTTTTTTTTCCTCGGTGCAGGCTGTGAAGGAATTGCAGGTGGATGAGATTAGATTGGTGACCGGGTCCGCTGAGTCCGCAGCACTCAGACTACGTGTTCCTCTGCAGCAGGTGCAGGCCCAGCCGTCGCCAGTTCTGATAGCTTCCACATGGATTCTGATGGCAGTGATTCTTCAGACTCAGAGGTGAGTGTCCACCCCCATCCAAAAATGCCTGTGACATTCAGAACCACTACAGATTTAAGATCGGTGTTGTAACTTCTTGATGGAAAGTCCCTCTCTGAGTTTCCATATGGCTTGTTTTCCAAGTCATGGCGTGCCGTACCTGTGGCTCAGAGCAGCTGTGTTGGGCTGTATCCAGTGAGTACAGGAGTTTGTGCAACTTGTTCAAGTCCAGTTTCCATACAATCGGAGAGGATATTGCCTGAAAGGGTCTCTTAGCTCTTACAGCCAAGTTGTACAAATAGTAAAAGCATTTTGTGCTACTGTTGTTGTTGAAAACAAACTTGATCATTTGGCTGGTGTGCTGGCACATAGCAAAGCTTTTTGAACTTAAAGCCTGTTGCTTATTAGTGACACAGAATCTCTGAAAGATAAGTAACTGCTGTAACTGTCTGTCTTGATAATGGTGGTCTTGATAGTCCTAGCTCTGTGATCACATCAGCATATTTTAATTTCCAGATGAGGGTTAGTAGAAGCTACAACTGATGTTTTTCCGTAGGAGTACTGGGCTGTTCCTCTAAAATAGTGTTTTGTTCTGCAGTCTGATCTCCTGCTGGGC
Source organism: Calidris pugnax (assembly GCF_001431845.1). Classification (NCBI taxonomy): domain Eukaryota; kingdom Metazoa; phylum Chordata; class Aves; order Charadriiformes; family Scolopacidae; genus Calidris; species Calidris pugnax. The sequence goes on along the minus strand of NW_015090858.1, from coordinate 217,770 downwards.
TTTCTGGACAGTCTGGACCCAGAAATGTTTCTCAAATACACTGATCCAGAGTCAACGTGCCTGGAGAAGCTGGAGGAAGACATCTGTGGAGAAACAAATTCCATACCAGCCTCCTCCTCTCCCTCTCTGGGGTCCTCATCAGCTAAGCTGGAGGCCATTAATGAACTCATACGGTTTGATCACGTGTACACAAAGCCCCTGATACTGGAAATTCCTGTGAAGATGGGCGACCAAACCAATACCAATATGTTAGTGAAAATTGAGGAAGTATCTCTCTCTCCATCAGAAGACAAAGCCACCCCTGAGGTCCCAGTGTCTGTGAAGGAGGAACCTGTAGACAGCTTCATGCCTGAACTGGGCATCTCCCATCTGCTCTCCTCTCCCGGCAGCCTTGCAGCCTCGAGCTATCTGGATGCCTGTAGTGACTCTGGGTACGAAGGATCCCCGTCACCCTTCAGTGACATGTCCTCCCCGCTTGACGCTGACCACGCCTGGGAGGACAGCTTTGCCAATGAACTCTTTCCCCAGCTCATCAGTGTCTAACCCAGTAGTGTTAGCTCCCCAGGGACGACTGTCCTGGCCGGATAACAGGATATACCCCTGTGGGGGGTGCGTGGGGTGGGAAATCAAGTGTATTCAAAAAAGTGTTGCTCATTTCAACCCCTGCTTGTAGATGGAGTGATGGCCAATGCCTTCCTCCTGGTAGGAAAAAGCCCAGGGTGTCCTGTCCTCCCCATGCACCCCCCTGTCAGTGTTGGCTTATGAGGGAGGAAAAGTTGTTTCACAATAATTTGTTTTTCTACATGAACCTGAAAATGTTTTGTTTTCCATTTAAAAGAATTTTAACACTGAAACCCTGCAGTGGGATATTCCCCTATAAACAACTGGGTTAAAACTAAGCAGTCTGAGAGTCCTACAGATTCCTGTGTGAATGCTTGTTTTTCCATTTGCTATGTAGAGTTGCTTTCTGCATTTAATATTTAACTGTATCGGTGCAATTAAAGTGCAATGCAGCTCAGTGACCCTTTGTTACCTTGGATCTCAGTGGGGAGAGTATCAGGACTTTGAGGAATTTGAAATTGTAGGAGTTTGAAGAGATGAGGTCTCCTGTTGTCTCACCCCAGTCTGGCACTGCTGCCCTGGTGGATGTAGTTGGGTGCTCAGGCAGTTTCTGGGAGCACTTGATGTTGCAGGCTCCAAAGGCAAATGGGTTTATATGATGGTCAGAGCAAAATCTGCAGCTTCCTTTCTGAATAAAATGGATGTGATACCTAAATTGTAGGAGTTTGAAGAGATGAGGTCTCCTGTTGTCTCACCCCAGTCTGGCAGTGCTGCCCTGGTGGATGTAGTTGGGTGCTCAGGCAGTTTCTGGGAGCACTTGATGTTGCAGGCTCCAAAGGCAAATGGGTTTATATGATGGTCAGAGCAAAATCTGCAGCTTCCTTTCTGAATAAAATGGATGTGATACCTTCCTCTTGGCCAGTGGTGCCATTCACAGCACTCAGCTCAGTCTGAGGGTGTTTCTTCCTCTTGGCCAGTGGTGCCATTCACAGCGCTCAGTCCAAGGGTGTTCGTGGGACATACCCGGGGTGGAAAAGGGAGGATTCTGTGTTGCCACAGGAATTCCTGAAGCATGACATTAACTTTGCAGGAGCTGATTTCAAATATCACAGTAGGAATCTCTCTTCCTCATCCATCGTGGTATTAAAAGCACTTGAATTGGAGTGACCGATAAGAAACTGAAACTTTATTCTGAAAGTGGGAGAGCTGCTCCAGGTGTTTGCACAACTGTTCTTGGTTTAAGTGCTACTTTGTGTTTTGCATTAAATTTTGACAAAAATAACGAGGCAGGGAGGGGTGCAAATGGGGGGGCAGGACAAGAGGGTGTGCTGGTCACTAAGGAGGTGACAGGACAGCTCTGCACTGCAAACCCCAGTAACGCATTGTCTGGATAGTGAACAGCGCTAACACTACAGCTCTGCACGTAACAAGACTTTGATCTGAGAATAATTTACTTTCAAGCTGGAAAACTGGGAAGGCTGCAAGAAGACCTTTAGTATCTCGAAGATGTTGTGAGTCCAAAAAGGCAATGGGCAAGTGAGAATTTGATCCATAGTTCTGCATCACTTCTGTTAGTATTATTGGAACCTAATATGAAATTTGAAAAAAGCATTCAAGTACAGCAGAAATAATATAAGGAAAGGAAGAAGTTTCATTTCTTTAGAATTCACCTCTATGTTTTCTAGTCTAGAAGTTGAAGACACAGCTTAGGGGAAGAAGTATGTGGTAGTTGAAAGTAGCACCTGCAGAAGGGCTGATATTTCAGGCTGTACTGGCAGCAGGGCCCCAGCCCCTGCGGTTCCCAGGTCTGTTACATCTGCATTTCATTAAATAAACCTTCTGTGATGGAAGCCAGGCATCTGCTGGAGCAAACCGACAGAGACATGGGCTCAGGAACAATCACCATTCCAGCTCCAAGTCCCAATTCTGTCCCTCCCCAGGGCTGGCTCTGTAAGGGACAGACCAGACTCCCATCCCCAAGCTTTGCACATCCCTAACGGAGCTGGGGAGAAGTATTGAACACTTGTCTAAATCCACAGTACAATTTAGGCGAGTCAAGGTTTGACTCGGCCTAGAAGCCTTGGGGGTTTTTGTTATTACTACTTTTTAATATAAATCTGAAGTGCTGTTTTTCCTTCCTTTTCAAAGCAAAGGCAACACTAATGCAGCACAGCCAGCTTTATGGCTGCTCGAAAAACCCTTTGACAGAAGGTGTTAAACAGAAGAGCAGTGCTACATTCCAATAAAATAATTATTAAAGTTTCAAACACTTCTTGGTTTCACACAGGACAGAGCAAGCCAGGCATTCTTTATTTTCCTCTGAAGTAAAATAAAAGACCTGAAACACAAGTTGCAGCAACACCTTCTGGCTTTGTTAGAGGCCTTTGGGTCGTGACAAATTTACAGCAACTCCTCAGGTTCACTCTGCCCTGCTCTTGTCCTCATCGTGGAAGAAAGAAGTGAGGTGCCCTTGGGATTAAGTAGTTAAATTACAAAGCTTCTTAGTTCAGAAATTACCCTCTAGCTGAAGGACTGGACACACACTTCCAAGATATTCACTGGTATGAGGAATGAAACACAGTCATCTAAAAAATATTTTAGAAAATTTATTGAAAACTGACATACAAAGGGTGATTTGGTCCCAAGAGAAGACAGACCAGAATCAGATATTTCAAAATAAAGTTTTTCCTAATACTGCATCACATTTGCCATCCCGCTTGCAAACAGCATTAATAAAAGTCTTTTAAGGAAGCCAACGACAAATGAAACTCTTACAAAGACAGAAGTTTGAAAACACCCAGTAACAACTTCTCCTTTACCCTCTCTCCAAACGATCCCTGCAGCAAGAATCCTGCTCAGTGCTCCCACATACTCCATTTCTGCTATACCCCACCCTTCTCCCCACCCCCCAGGGCAGAAACAAATTATGAAAAAATTAAAATAGATCTTTTTCTACCAAAGCAAATTTCTTGGACACAGTTTTTTCCCCATCTCTTGGTCTGTGTCAACAGTCCAGCACTCGCGTTCCAGACAGCAGAGTAACAGGGATCAGCGATGCTGCGTTAGCATCAAACAACAAAGAGGAAACACACCTCTGAAAGTCAACCTTTGGTACAAATATAACAGGCAAAAAGTGTGCTTAAAGGCCATCTACAAAAATTCCTTCTTCTGCAAATTTGATTTGCTATTTGTCATTTTTAAGAGGAAAAAACTTGCAGCTAGATTTGAGGGATTTAGGCCTCCCACAGTCTTCTCCGTCCTCTGTCGCAATTTCAGCGTTGCTGATGGTTTCATCAAGTTTCTGAATGGTTTTATCCTTTCTTTGCAGTTTATTTAGGATTCAGAGCTATCGGATAAAACAGTTTCAACCTTGAACTTCCACTGTAATGCTGCAAGCTTAAAAAACAGGTAACTTTGGAGGGACATTTCCTACCCACAGTGACTACAGCTGTCTCCAAACGGCGTTGCTTTGCTTTACACTCAAGCATCACAGCGTGTCAAAGGCTGTCGATTTTAAGCAGGTTCAGCAGCTTAGTAATACATGAGAAATTTCATACAGTGCATGCAAAAGATTTCTAGCAGAGCCCAAAGTGAAATTCGACATCGTAGCAAGATAAAGCTGAGCAAAGTTCTCCAATTCAATAAAAGTTCCAGAATGGTGAACTGGTTTCCAGAGTAATACCTATTCCAATGTTGGAAATGTTTTTAGTGAAGCTCTGAAATGTTTTAGCAAAAGACAGCGAATTTCACACGATCTTCGACGAGAGCAGCAAGATAGACAGGATTTAACAGGGGCATTTTCTGAGCAAAGCTTCTGCTGTCAGCCAAAAGAAAAGAAAGGATGACTGCAAAGAGAGAAGCCTGATTTAAAACTATCGACTATGGGTTATTCGGGGTTAAAAAAAATATCAGCACAAAGATTATCCATTAGCTGTGCAAAGGAAGAGTAGATTTTCTTACGCCAACAGCTGCATTACTCTGTGCTTGCTCCTTTACATCAGCAAGATGTCAAAAACAGCTCGGGATGCCAAGAGTCGGAACAGAACCTGTTACTTGGAAAGGAATTTCTTCCAAAAAGCCTCAATTCAGCTATTTCTGAGAAAGTTCAAGGACCCAAAACAGATGATGAGATTCTCTGCCTTGTTTAAGGGTTTAAAGCATAATGGAACTGTTGTGCGTTGAGGAAAGGTACAAGCAGTAACTCATTGAGGATTCCTCCTCTGAACACCCTAAGCAGGGTACAAAATTCTTTTGGCAGACATCTGTATAAATTATGGGACGTTATTTTAATGGCACATGTTCTGGCTTAGATTTTAAGCCTAGATTCCCTCAAGAAGAAGACAAGCATCTTTTTTACTCCACCACCAATGCCAGCAAAGTTTGGGACTTGGTTACATACAATAACCGGTATTTGACCTTCTTTATGCCAGAAAATTGGCTCCCTGTTATCTGATTTACTTACCATGTTTATCAAAATTAAAGGTTGCCATTTATTTAATCTAAAGTTACGCTGTCTTCAGCTGACTTTCCAACTTGCTGCACACAAAGAATCACAGCACGACGTAAGGTGTGACTCAATTGACTGAGAACCCCTCTTCTCCAGACTTTGCATCATTTTGGGGAGGGGGCATCAAAACCCCACAAACACAGTTTAGAAGCCAACAAACCAAAGATGCCTAAAGTTAGCAAATACCTTGCAAATTAGTAGCTGGTTTTACTTTCTACAAAGCAAGAAGCTTATGCTCAGCTGTAACGTTCCTTCCTTCCCACACTGCAGAAGGTGTAACTTCTGGATTTGAGTTCCCCTCAAGTACAAACCAGCCACAGATGAAACAGTGTGAAAAGTTGTATTTCCACAGGGACTGCTTTTTTAGCAGTGACTAGAACTCGCACACGCCTTTTTGTAACTCAGATTAACTGACTGAGCACAGTATGTGCACTGAAGTCTTAATGGCTCAGTAAGTGAAAAAAGTGGCTTAAGCCACAGTTACATTCAATATTTGGATTTTATACTTTACCCAGGACAATTAAGAGCATATTTCACCATTAAGCAAGATGGAAAGCTACTTCCTTGTTCCAAAGCCTCTGAATTACCTTCTCAGTAAAAACAAGAATATTTAACAGACCAGAGTACAGAAATCTCGGGGGCTTGTTTTTTTTTCAGTTTCCTTAACTTGTGTCTGGCCAATCCACTTTCTTACGATTGTTAGTAGGAAAACAAAAAACAAATAATAAAACCTCAGATTCACACATCAAACCAGAAAGAATGAAGGATTCAAAAAACAGCAATAAAACCCATCAGGAGCTCACCGCTTCCAGTCTAAATTCTGGCACCTACAACTCCATTTCTTCTTCTGCACACCCGGAGATCCCCACACCAGCATACGGATCTGGAGACATGGCAGTCTGTTGGGATTCGGGGAATGGTTCAGTCTGTGGGTCAAAAGCAGCTTGGGATGTCGACTGCTTATCTTGACACCCTTCTGTGCTCTGCTGCTTGAAGTCCTTATCAGAAACAGACTTCAGTTTATCTGTGAGAAATTCAGGAAGAGGTTTCCAAAGCACCAGCTCCATAGAAGGACGGCTCCTAGAAGGGATGGAGTCTCAGTTAGATTGAAGTTCTCCAATCACTATTCAATGCAGAAGACCAGAAAGTACCTTCACCCTTTGTGCCAGTCTGGAACTGTATTCCAGAATCCACGTAGCTTATTCCTCCCCACCACCCCACCCACATTACATTTCCACTTCCTTAACCGTTCCATTACTCCTAATTATAACTGTATTTTCTTTCTTTTCTTTTGCACCAAACTTGATGACCACTGCTTCTTTTGGAAGCTCACATACATAAAAAGCAAGATAGAATTATAGAATTGTCTGGGTTGGAAGGGACCTTTAAGATCAGCGAGTCCAACCATCAACCTAACTCTGATAAAACCCATCACTAAACCATGTCTCTAAGCACTATGTCAACCTGGCTTTTGAAAACCTCCAGGGATGGTGCCTCAACTGGGCAGCCCATTCCAAGGCTTAATAACCCTTTCAGCATAAACATTTTTCCTAAAATCCAACCTGAACGCAACTTGAGGCCGTTTCCTCTTGTCCCATGGCCTGTTCCCTGGGAGAAGAGACCGACCCCCCCCCGGCTACACCCTCCTTTCAGGGAGTTGGAGAGAGCAATAAGGTCTCCCCTCAGCCTCCTTTTCTCCAGGCTCAACACCCCCAGCTCTCTCAGCCTCTCCTCATAAGACTTATTCTCCAGATCCCTCCATTGCCCTTCTCTGGACCCACTCCAGCCCCTCAATGTCTTTATTATGGTGAGGGGCCCAAAACTGGACACAGCCCTCGAGGTGGGGCCTCACCAGTGCCCAGTACTATAATGGTTTATTCAACAGCCTTCACTCTGTACAAATGAGGAGTACGGAACGACAGCTTGATGACCACTACAGTTACACCGAGTTCTTTTTTACATCAGGATAGTTTTTCCTGGTTTTGACCAGATGAACGGACCGTTATACAACACTGGCTACATCATGCAGGAATTAAGGACATCTCCACAAACATGAGACTGGGTCTCTCTTTTCATTTGCATGTGTTAGCTACATAGCACCATTATTTCCTCCAGGACTTACATAGATTCTATTATTTTCTTTGTCAGGACTTCACCAAAATCCCTCTTCATCCCTTTCTTAAGGGTATCTGACAGGATAAGAGTGGGCAGATTGCTAACATTTCCATCAGCATGAACTTCCTCATCTTCATCAATTATCCTAGGAAGGGAGGGGGAAGAGGGAGATAAAGACTATTGAGCATACTGTTAACAGGCACATCTACTGTAGACTACAGTTCTATCCACGTGCGCCGCGCTGCGTGGTGCAGGTATCTCTGACCCAGGCTGGGTACCAGAAGCAGCAGGGCCTCGTTAACACGAGTCTCTCGTGGGCCAACACAGCCTAAGAATGACTGTCACCTTAGAATCCACTTGAGCAGCGAAGCCACTTCTGGTACCTGAGCTCATACACTAAGAGAAAATAAAGAAATTCAGGGGAAAGTATAGGATTCAGTCACATTCCAAGAGCCAGCCTCAGTTATGCAGTAGCTTCACCGGCTCAATTCCCCATATCTTAACTTTGAGAATTATTTGAAAAGCTACCGAGTACAGTTCTGAACCTTTAAAGGACTTTGCACCAATTTCTCAGAGATTAAAATGGCATAAGAAGTTGAATTTCTTAAAGCAAACTGGAGGTATCTATCTCCTTTGGTTCTGGTAAACCTTTTACAGAAAATTTAGCAGAGTAGGTGGGAAGGATGGGGAACAATCCTCTGAGAGGTCCAAAGCAGACTTTGTAATGCAGATATAGCCAGATAAGGTCAAACAGCACTACTCTGATTTACCCGTGAAAAAATAAAATAATCTAACAGTACCTTGCTTCACTTCACGCACCATCTATGGAGTAACCATCTAAAAAAAAATCTTGTTTTATCATTTATACAACTTTTGGCTTTTCTAACTGCAGTGGTCATTTTAGATATTTCAGAATACCAGCTCAACTGCAACCAGCTGATACATACACACAACATTCCCAGAAACCTTTCAAAGGCAAGAATGCACAGTACATTTATTAAAAGGTTGCAACAGACTGCCCACAGCCACCCCGACACCCCAGTGTCACCCCATCTGGTATTTAACAGCAAGATGAACCTCAGTCTTACTGCGTACATGCAGACAGATTTCTCTGTTTCATACCAGTCTTTATGTTGGTAATTTCACATCTATCTTAAGCATTTACAAGTATTAATTGCAGAACAAGTTGAAAAAAGCTGAGCTCAAGACTGACCAGATAACAGCACTAAATATTTGAGCTCTGGAGCATAAAACCCCATTATGGTATATATACACTGATGCCGCATAAGGATTGTTAAAAGGTAAATATTTATTTAGCATCTCTAGCACCCTTAATTTCAGATCACAGTAACAGCCCCAAGACTCATAGGACCACGGGCCACCTAAAAATAAACTTATTGAACAGAAGGTTCATCTCAGCAGCATTATCGCACTGCTAAGTGCTAAATTTAACCCTTCATGCCCACCAAAAAAGCAAAAAGCTCAGCAAAGCCAGTCTACTCAATCCCTGCATTTACCTGTCCTCAATTTCCTGAAGCTTCCTGCGAGCAACCTCGCACTGCTGTTCCCCCATTGTCTCATCCATTTCTTCACAGGGCATTTCTAACATGGCAGTTTCAGGACGGCTGCCACCAAACTGACTTGCTACCTCCCCAGCTGCCTGCTGACCTGCACAGAGAATCCATTCTTCTGTGTTGGGATTCAAAGGGCTATTTTTGCCTCCTGTCAGTCTCTTCTTCCTCACAGGACCACTAGGAAGCAAAATAAAAGTTTACAATTGTCACAAGAGAAATGTGGCATTCTGCAGGAAAAAGCGTTATAGAAAGTCGTGTGCCTTTCAACAGATTTCCATACTGTGGAAACACAACCTCCACAAAGAAAAATAAATCCACATTGCTCTTATTAAAACATGGCTACCCAGGCAAGAAAAGCAGTGCTACACAATTAATTAGGTAACTGAAACGGATTTGGGCTTATGTGCAATTCAGGGGAAGACACAAATGGAAACAGTGTTAGAATTTCCTTTTCTTTGTATGTTGTAGGTGAGATGTGCTCAAATCTTGACAGAAAACAAGCAAATAGAAAGCTAAAAAAAAACCAGAAAGCAAATTAAGATTTTTCAGGCTATAAAAGACAAATTTAATTTACCCTTCTGCCTCTTCTTCTAACTTATGCTTCTTTCCACAGCGAACGGAGACACTGCAAAAGAAACACAAACGCTTATTTAGCTTCTAATGATATCTTCCAGTGGCACTGAGATTTTCAAATAATATTATCCTCCCTTTTAAAATTTCCCTTGCAGCCAAGAACAACAGTTGCAGCATGTCACCAGCTGTGAAGGGAGGGGAAGTTCCGGACAATAAATGACTACTTTTTTTCCGAAGAAAGTCAAAGAAGGCTGTAATTACTCAGTTCTCCAAGCAGAATTCCATGCTGATTTCTCCTCCTTTATGTTATTTTTTTTTTCCACATGGGGCAAGGCCAGTTTTTGCTAAAAATCAAACGTTTCCAGCAGCAACATGTGATCCAGCTTCAGTCTCTTAACACGGTGCATCACAGTGACACACTCAAACATGACCCAGCAACAACATTTGCGGGAGTAATTAAAGTTTTCTGCGCTCACATAGGAGAAAGAGCAAGCAAGTTAAAGCAAAAAACAAACTAGTATACGAACTTAAAAGCATGTCACGATGTTGGTAAACTTAATCACATTTATTTCCTAAGAAGGAAGCCTAAAAGAAGGCTCCTCCATCCCCCACCAAGACACTCGAAGGCCGCAGGATGAGTGCTATATGATTCTGACACCGCACGAGCGAAACGCTGCTAGAAGGCAACAAATTATAATGCGTCTCAAAAAGGAAAACTTATTCCACAGGTCCACCGCAGCCGACAGACCCGTCCCTTCCCTGTCCCAGCGGTAACTGGTGTGGCACTTACTGGCAGTGTCCCCGCTGCTGGGGCGGGCCTGGCGGCCGTGCCCCGCTGGTGAAGGAGCCCACCGGGGCCACCGTCAAGCCCTCGTTGTAACTTCCCAGCGCGGCCAGAGAGGCGACGTCGAAGCCGCTTTGCGGGTAGAGGCCGGAGGAGCCGCCGCCGCCATCGGCGCCGTCGTTCGGGTTCCCTGCCATGATCAGCACGGGGGGCTGCAGGCGGTCGTGGCCCAGCCCCGGGGGCTGCGGGCCGTGGCGGTCGGGGGCGGCGGCCGGCGCCTGAGGGAACTCCACGGCGGGACCCGCGGGGATGCCCTGACAGGATCTGCCCAGCGCTGCCATCTTCCTGCTGCCGGGGAGAAAGAGGACATCAACGCCGACCCTCTGTCCCCACCGCCGGCCCCCTCACGGGGAGGCCCGGGTCGGCGTCGGTTCCCGGCCCGAGGCCGCCCTCCCGGCCGCAGGCGCTCCCTCAGGAGAGCGCGGTGTCCGGCGCCGCGGCGGCGCAGGTGAGGCGGCCCGGCGCCACCACCGGGGCCTGTCCCGTCCCGGTCCCACAGCAGATAAACAGCCGCCCGCCCGCCGAGCACTCACCGCCGGGCCGGGCCGGGCCCGGAGCTGGACGACACCGCCAGAGCCCAGGTCCCTTCCAGGCCTTTCGCCGCGCTCGGAGAAGGCGGGCGCGGGCACTATGGGTGTTGTAGTCCCGGGCGGCGGCGGCGGCCCGCGGGGCGCGGCGGGAGCTGTAGTCCCGGGCGGGAAGCCGGAGCCGCCGTGGTGCCGGGGCGGCCATGGGGCAAGCGGGGACCCTCGGAGCTGGGCGGGACGGGACGGGGCTGTCCCCGCCGGGAGCGGGAGGCCTCGGCCCGCCCCGGTTGCTGAGGGGACTTGGAAACACAGGCGCTTTTGTCCGGGGCCTGGCGTAATCCCTAGGAGCGGCGGGGCCGGAGCGGGCCGTTCGCCCGGCGGCCAAATCCCAGTCAGCTGAAGGGGCTCTGCCCGCGGGGAGGCGGCGGGCTGAGGCGGCGGGAGGATGGAAACGCGGAGCAAGGTAACCCCTTCCCGGGCTCTTCGGGTGGGCAACGGGTCCCTTTTCTGAGAGGAATGAAGGGAGCCCGTGCGGTTTGTGCGGGGTTACCCGGGGGAGCTCCCCGGGGCCGTGAGGGAGTCGGACGTTTCTGTCATAAAACCCCTCGTGAACCGCTGAGAAGAATCCCGATGGCTAGAGGCGGCAGGCGAAACTGTGTCTTCGTGCAATAATAATTATTCCGTTTCTTTGGCACCTTTTATCCCCCGTAGCGTAGTTTACTAACTTTTGCACAGGAGCTCAGATTCAGCCCAGGGTAAGGATGGAGCAGCAGCCCCTGCTGAGAGGGTCTAGCGCGCCCAGCAAGGTAAGAGCCGGCCCAGGGGGAACCCTGCAGAGGGGTTTGTGGCTTTTACAGTGGTGCACGAGCGTGAAATTGTCTGATTGTGTTGCGTTTGCTTTTAAATTAGATGCTCTGGCTCGTAAAGTTGGTGTTTTCCTTAGACATCTGGCTGTGTTATAGTATGGAAGCTCCAAAAAGCATGTTTTCTGGTTCTTGTGTTTTACATTGAATGTAGATCGAATTTTGGGGCATGTTTCTGAAGTGAAAGTGTTTATAAACCACCAAGAGTGAAGCAGTTGACAGAGCCCTGGAACAGGCTGCCCAGGGAGGTTGTGGAGTCCACTTGGTGTTGATTACACCAAGTAATCAACGTAGGGACTTGCTGAGGGAAATAAAATATTGTTATTTCTCGCATCTCAGATGAAATGTGAGGCAGAGAAATTGGGATTTGGTTAATTCTTACACTGAGTCACTGTGCCTTTAACACCAAGCATGGTAATTCCTAACATTCTTTCATAAGAAAGAGGCACCGTGAGCAGCATGGTTCGTGCAAGAAGCATTTGCACAGCTCAGTAAATGTGCTGTCAGCGGTGCAGTGGTTGTGTTGCCTGCACTTCGTCTGGGTATTTGTAATTGTTGCATCTTTGAAATATGTTAGTGATCATGGCCAAAGTCAGTGTGAAATAAATTTCTCCTGTTGCAGGTGTTTGAGACTTTTTGTAGTTTTCTAAAGAAATACTTTTGCTGTTCAAAACTAAATACATTATAAATTTCATGGTGATTTTCTCCTAGATATTATATGCACGTGGGTTCAAGGCCCTATTTCTTTTCATGCCCGTTACTCTCTTCTGTTCTCTAGTTCCCCACCTGGACCTTGTTTCTTGCTGTTTGTGCCGTTGGAATCGGAGGGACCTTCCAGTATGGGTATAATGTCTCCATCATCAATGCTCCCACCCAGGTAAAATACTGTCTGTTGGTCACAGGGTTGTTTTACAGTATTGGAGGGGTCCTCTCTAACTGCCTGAGAGCCCAAATGCACTTTTACTGCAATCACAGCAGGAACCAAGGCAGAATTCCCCTCCTTTGAAGGATTCTTGTTGATTTGCCAAATGGTTTCATTTGAATTTGTGAGCACCTCCCATCAGAGTTATTCTGTGCCAGATAAAAGTGCCAAACACACAACATGAATATGTCTCTTAAAGTCCTTTTTAGGAGGATTAACTGAATTAATAAGTAATATCTTCTGGGTGCATTTTTGACTAAAATAGCCCATAACGTTAAGGATCGGATAGGATACAACAGAACGTTTTCATTGGGAAGGGACCCACAACGATCTAGTCCGACCACTCCAGGGCTTATTGAAAGTTAAAGCCTGCTATTAAGGGCATTGTCCAAATCCTCATTAGCACTGACAGGCGTTGGGCATCGACCGAGAACGTTTTCATTGGGAAGGGACCCACAACGATCTAGTCCGACCACTCCAGGGCTTATTGAAAGTTAAAGCCTGCTATTAAGGGCATTGTCCAAATCCTCATTAGCACTGACAGGCGTTGGGCATCGACCGCCTCTTTAGGAAGCCTGTTCCAGTGTTTGACCACTGTTTCTGTAAAATGTCACCACCATTTCTCCTCGTCTCACGTTTAAACCTCCCCTGTCACAGCTTTGAACCATTCCCATGGGTCCTATCACTGGATAACAGGGAGAAAGGATAGTTACGGTTGTCCATCGCAAGGCAACTTACTGAGAAAGATCTCCTTAGAGAGACAAAAAGTTGCATCTATGGTTTTTGGGTATCTTGTAGGTATTTTCACCCTCATGTTACTTCTGCATCCATTGTCCTGGCCTTGAGGATTCTCCATAGTTTGTGGATGACTTGAGGATCTGAGCCAATGGTCTTGTGAAAGTGATTGGTATCATTTTCTGCTCTCAGCTGATGTGTTTTCTTATGTAACTGTGAAGACTGAATTTTCTGGAACATTGTGTGCTTTTCACAAAAGTTAAAATAAGCTGTTTGTGGCAGAAGATGTAATATGCTGGAAACAGAGGGAGAGTCCAAGAAGTTTTTTCTTCTGTTAAGTCTTTGTTTGCTGGCTAAAAGCAGCAGCCTCTCATTACAGAGACATGTCAGTTCAAGAGTTTCTAAAGACAGATTTTAGGAAACCAAGCATGTGGAATAACAGTTTAGAAGTTCTGACTTGTGAATTCTGTAAGAAAGGCGGGGGAATATTAGAGTTGCAGAAATTTTACTGTGAATTATTGGATTACACTACTGCAGGAAGATTTAAACCCAAGTGTCAGAATGAATCTCTTGACAGTAAAATTTGTTAGGTTATATAAGACTTCTATGCTCTGAGATGTCCCTAGAAACGGTAGGATGTACCCATCCACCCTGTCTCCCTTCATTCAGAAGGACCTCAGAGCTCTTCTGTAGCAGTTTGTGGAAAGGTTGTGTTTCTCCTTCAGTGAAATGCAGCCTCTCCTGAGGGAGGGTGTGACAGCAAAGCTGCTCAGTGGCCTTTGAGATGTGTGGGGAGCAGGAGATGGTATTGTGGTCAAGGAAGATTCTGTTAGCCATAAGTATGTTTAATATAATACAACTAAGATGATACCTTTTGTTAGTTCCCAGAACTGGTTTGCAGGACTAAGGTGCAAGTTATTTATTAATGCTGCCCTGTAGGGCTACACGTAATGCTACATACTCATCCTTCTTTTCTACTGCAGCACATACACAGGTTCTTAAATGAAACCTGGACTAGTCGTTATCACAAGGAACTAAATCCAGATTTGCTGACTTTCCTTTGGTCTGTCATTGCTTCTATATTTTCACTTGGAGGCCTGTGTGGAGCCCTCATTGGAGGCAGCATGGCCATCCGGCTGGGCAGGTGAGTTCCAGCAGCAGGCACCCAGCAGCATGCTTGCCTTCCCTATTTTTTTTCCTTTCCTGTATTCTCCTCACTGAAATATAAAGCCAATAAATGGAAAAAGAGTGGGAGAAAATGTAACTTAGGTGATTATAAATGCTTTCCACTTCAAAGCAGAGTCTTCTAGTAGAATTTTACACTTTGTTCTGTTGTGACTTTAAAAGATGAGCCCTGAATTTTAGCCTCCCAGTCTAGTCTTGCCAGCAGATGTACTGAAATCTACATGGAGTGTGCACATGTGTGGTAGGAAACACAGCTACCCCCTACACATTTGCAGCCTTCATGCCAGTAATCTGTAACGTGCTGCATAATCTGTACTGCTTCATGCACATTCTCTATAGATACAGCATAAATGAACAACTCCCCACTCCTGCCTCGTCAGGCATTTCTGTCATATTTATGCATTATCCTTAAGTTTGGACTTCTTTTTTTTTTATTAAATATGAATAAATAGTTGTATCAGATACCTGGATTTCCAGTGAATAGCACGTTTTTTTTTATAAAAAGCCCATTTTTTTCCATATTACCAGAAAGGAAAAGTTTTTAAAAAACATATTATTGCAGATTTTCTTAATGGTTTGTTTGTTTGTTTATCTCCTTTTTAGGAAAGGAGCTCTTTTGATGAATAATGTCATAGCAATACTGGCCTCTGTTTTAATGGGGATCAGTTTTCCTACAGGCTTGTTTGAGTTACTGATTGCTGGAAGGTTTTTGATTGGCATAAATTCAGGTGAATTATTTCCTATTCCTACCTTCATTAAACTATGGTGAATGATAAAATGGTTGTTACTGCTGATTCTTGAGCTATTATTTTCCTGCTACGTTGTAGATATGATGACAAAAATGTTCATAGTCTAGCTTGGAATATGAAGGCAGCTAAATGAATAGAGAAATTAACTAGTTCTGGTTGATTTCCTACATGTTTTGGTTCAGTAACTCTTTTGAAAGCAAAATCTATTAATAGGAAGATGTTTTTCCCTTCACTTGCAGGTGTTGGGCTCTGTGTGCAGCCTCTGTATATTGGGGAGGTTGCCCCAAAACATCTGAGAGGTGGCATGGCCATGGGGAGCTCCATCTTTCTGACTGGAGGGATTCTGACGGGACAAATAATCGGCTTGAGGTTTGACTCCTCTTTCTTTCTGCCAACACAGCAGTAAAGTAGGATTGCTCATCTCTTCCTGAGTGAAACCTGGTTTCAGAGTGGCTGGAAAA
Organism: Calidris pugnax; assembly: GCF_001431845.1. Lineage (NCBI taxonomy): Eukaryota > Metazoa > Chordata > Aves > Charadriiformes > Scolopacidae > Calidris > Calidris pugnax. Next base: position 202,154 of record NW_015090858.1, on the reverse strand, counting down.
TAGTTTCCCAGCCTCTTTCTGCTGAGGTTCACAAGACGTAGGAAACTGGTTACAAGGGAACTTTCCTCAAGGGACAAACATCTTGCTCCCAAACATCTTCTGAATAGTCACCAATAGCTAACTGCTTGTTATTTTTCCCTTCTTTTTCCACACTTCTCCCAGGGAATTACTAGGTGGAGAAGCACATTGGCCTCTGTTGTTGTCCAGCAGCTGTTTCCCAGCATTTGCCCAACTTTTATTCCTGCCGTGGTTTCCTGAAAGCCCCAGATACCTTCTTATAGACAGAGGTGATGAGCTGAGCTGTGCCAAAGGTAACTGACAGCATTTATACTCTCTCTGTGCCTTCAGAAAGGTACAAAGAGCACACTGGCTTCCAGATTCTCCTTTTTTCTTTATCAGTAACTACACACATAGAAAGAAATAGAAAGCACAGTAACTACAAGGGACCTACCCAGTCAATTCTGTCTCGTTTGGAAGCCACGGACAAGATGCCCATAATGTCCCTTTTGGATTATGATCTAGTTTGGGCTTCATTAAATGGAAGTTTTTAAAATGTAAGCAAACCTTGCAATCTCCAGATCATATTCAAGTCTTTCCCCCCGCTTTTTAAAATTTATTTCTTTTTGAATAACATAATAATGGATTGGGTTTTTTCCCAAGAACTGTGCTTGCTCCTGAGCTGGTACTGAAAGGTGGCGAGAGCTTCAGGCTGGTTATGCTGTCAGTGATATCAATTGCATTGGAAAGTTCGTTTTCAGCATCATCAGAAGTTCTACTGTTGCCCTTAAGTAGGCAAATTTTCACTTATGATACATTTAATCTTGAACATTTTAGAGGAATTGCTGTTACATACTTTTAGGTAAAGATTTTAGTCTTGCATCTGACTGACTTCTGATAATAATTGCCTTAGAAGAATTTCTTACAATCTTTACTCCAGTTTACTAAATGTTTTCCACTGGCAAAATTAAAGACAGGGACATAACAAAAGACTTTATATCTGTGTAGGAGTTAAGACTTCAAACTGGTTGGAATGTCCTTTAATGGAAAGACTGTTTGGAGGTCTGTGGTTCGGGCATAAACCACTTCAAAATATTTTGCTTGGTGATTATTTCAAAGTCAGGTATTCCTTTAAAAAAAAAAAGAAAAGCAAAGTAATGCCACTGAAATCTCCAAACCCACCACAGCAAAAAATGTTGGAAAATCAGCAAGCAAAAGACAAGTCACAAAGCAAATGACCTTTTTCCCAGCTTCCTAAAGCAGAAAGTTTTCACACCCTAGCTAAAGGCAGCTCGTGATGGACAGAGATGGTTTTCCAGAAGTTGTGGGGAATAGGTAAACATAAGCGAATTTATTTTCTTTTTTTTTTCTAGCATTGAAGCGGTTTCATGGGTCTTCAGATTATCGAAGGGAGATGGAGGACATACAGCGGGAATGTGTTGCTTTAGATGGGGAGAAACCCAAGAAGCCCTGGCAATTATTCACCGATCGTGGTGTGAGGTGGCAGCTCATCACTGTGATTGTGATGACCATGGGCCAACAGCTCAGTGGGATAAATGCTGTAAGATTTCATACACCCAAACAGCTTAAGGAGTTATTTAATTTCCATTTGGTTTTCCACCTTTTATTAACGTGAAGGATTCATGTAGGGAAACTCAGAGAAATGGGATAAGGGGGGAAGAATATCTTTGTATTATTTTTGTGTTTCTCTTTTTTTATTTATGTATTTCTACTATGTAAATTTCTTTAAAGAATGACAATGCTTATGTTTACATCTTCTGAAAAAGTAAAGGTGGATCAGCTTATCCTGTTGCGTCTGGTTTAAGAACGTGAAGTATTATATTCAGTGAGTTGAATAATTATATTTGCTATTATGATAGCAGAATATTTACCTAGACATGAATTTAACGGATTCTTCTTGCTGTTTACATCACATTAATAGCTCCCAATATAAAATAAGTTGAGCTGTATGTTTAGTATGAACTTCACTTTGTTTCCAGCTGACAATTTAACTCTTTGGAACACCTAATTTTTTATTTTTTTTTCTGTTTTAGATTTATTTCTATGCAACTTATATTTTTAAAGAAGCTGGCATCTCAGCAGGAAAAATCCCATATGTGACACTGGGCACCGGAGCTTGTGAATGTCTCACAGCCCTCACCTGTGTAAGCAACAATTTATTCCACCTCCTGGCATAGAGACTAATGATTCTTCTTGAGGGGGAATATTGGTAAATATGGGATCAATAGAGTAACAGAAAATTATGTCTTGTCTCCAGGGTTTGCTGATAGACTACGTGGGAAGAAGATACCTCATCATTGGGGGTTATCTCCTTATGAGCCTTTGGAGCACTGTTTTAACCTTCTCTCTGACTTACCAGGTGTAAAGAAGGATTCGTTTATGTTACAAGATATGACTGTAGTGAGGGAAAATCTGTGACGCTCAAAAGAAGGAGGAAGAGAAGGGCTGTGTAGGTTTGAACAGCAGCGTAAAATTCACAGCAGTTGAAAGATTTGATCAATTCTGCAGCTCTGCTTCCCTGAAATAAGAGAATGCTCTCAGCCAAGATTTGATCATGTATTTTTCTTACATCTGCAGCTCTGTTTGATGCTGCCAAAACTAAGTGATGACAAAACAGCATTTATTCTAGCTTCTCCTATAATTTTAGGACGAAATACTACATAGTGATGATGTTAAACATAAGGCTCCGCTTCAGTCACTAATAAATCTTGACAGAAGTACTGGATTCCATTGAGCAACAATTATTAAATGAAGAATATTTGATTTCTCTGAAGCTGTACTGTCAAATAGATCAGCTGTAAAGAGCCACGAGTGGCTGTTGGTCTGTTGCAATGCAATAGTGAAAGGAAATGCAGCCGTTGAGGCAAACTGTGGATTCTCCAGACGTGAACTAAGGCTGGTTCCCTCTGTGGCAGGAGCTGTACCCGTGGGTGCCCTACCTCAGCATGGCTTCTATATTTGCCTTCATCCTGAGCTTCGGGCTGGGACCAGGTACTGCCCAATGGGGGGATGTGGGGGTCCTGGGGGGAGCATGTATCCCAGCAACTCACTATTTCTGGCATTGGAAATAACCACAAGTGGCCATTTAGCGTAATGACCTCTTCTCTTTCTGAAACTCCTCCCCAGGAGGCATCACAAATACCCTGACAGCGGAACTGTTCATACAGTCCTCCCGTCCTGCCGCCTACATGATAGCAGGGACTGTAAGTTGGATCAGTTTCTTCACCATTGGAATGCTCTTTCCCTTCATAGTGGTAAGTAGGGAAAACACCTTTTCCTAATTGCCACACCTCCCAGGTAACCTTCTCTCGGGTTCCATCAGGTTGCTTTTTCTTATACAGTAACCCTTCATAAAGATGCACACTACCCCTCAATATAACTCCACCTAATAACTAAGTTCTGTCCCTCTTAAAATATTTTTTAGATATTTAGGAAAAATAATCAAACATGATAAATCAATTATCTTAAAATATGAACCATCTAACCACCAAATACTGCCTTGTCATCTTGTCCTTACATTATAAATTCGTTAGTGTGTGTTTAAATGGTTTTATCTTTCTTTTTTTTTTCTTTTTTAATAGAGACTTTTAAAATAAAAAGACTACCAGAGCACTTGGTAGTGTTTTATCTAAAAAAAGTTACATGTAAAGTAAGGACAGGCTGAACATCTTTTTATTAAAAACATCTGAGTGGCAACGTTAGGTGTGAATGGGAACAAAAAGCTTTTTATTTTCCCAATCCCACTGTTACACTCGAAATATGTTGCAACCCAAGAACCTTTCCTTTCAGAACGGGCTGAAGCAGTATTGCTTCCTGGTCTTCTTACTGGAGTGCTCCTTAGTGGCTGCTTTCATCTTCCTCGTCATTCCTGAGACAAAAAACAAATCTTTTCTGGAAATCAAAAAGGAATTTGACAAGCTTAATTTTGGAAGAAATAGTAAAAAAAAGGAAGCCGAGCTTTATGAAAGAAAACAACTCCACGATGAATTTGAAAAAAATTCTGTGTAATTTCACAGCTGTAACAAAACTTTAATGAGAATTATATACAGTGTCTTCTAAATGAGCAGTGTAATACCATCAACAAGTAGCTTATTAAATCCTCCGATGTATTTAGAGGAGGTTTAATTAAAAGCAAGTTAATCTTTCTGAAATACTGTCAAAACATCTATTGTTGAACTGCTACTAACAACACTATATTTTACGTAGAAGCTGGATGTTTAGATACAGGTTGGTGTTGGAGGAACACAAATGCCAGGAGAGGGTGTGCGGTGAATTCCTCCTCCCGCAGATTTAGTCAGATAATTCAATAGCTCTTCTTGTATTTCTAAGAGACAGTACAGCACCTTCCTGAGTTACTGTTGTTTGTAATACAGTTTGTTAGAAAGACTCGTTTCCTGAAAGAGTACTAATAAAACACTTCCTGGGCTTTGAGTTTGGGTTTATTTGTTTGCCCTGACATGTCATCTCAACATTTTAAACTGTGCAACAGGGTAAAACCTCCTCTAGTTTCAAAAGGTCAGTTCCTGGCAGACCAAGTTCAACATCCCAACAAGCACCAAGCAGCAGAGAGCACAGATGATTGGAATTAAATATATTTTATTTACCTTTAAAGATTTTTCCAGCTGGCCTGACCGAATGCGCACAGGGAGACCACAGAGAGCTTGAATGAGCTTTCTGCTTATCTCCAACATTTTGTCCAGGGCTCTTTCTCAATTTCAGATAAATTATTCATATTTTAGTAGTCCAAAAGTAAGAAATCATAATTACATATGGTGGTTTTGTGCCTCTCTGATACTCGTTTTGATGCCTGTAACTGCAGGGACAGTCCTACCTTACCCAGTACAGCTCTTCCTGGTTGGAAGCAATTCCTGGTTCCATCTGGTACTCAATAAGTGCTCCAGTAACCACTGGATTTGTTTTACGTTCATCTTCCTTCTCTCAGAATTAAAGCTTTTAATGAAAAGGCAGGAAGCAAACACCATTCTTCTGATTTTGGTAACTAAATCAGTTGTTTAATTGAAAACACCATTAACTCTTAACGGGAAAGGAGGCAGTATCAGGAAGGGATCTTCTTGTTCTTCAGTTTATCTTCTAAGTTTGCAAAATATTTCATTTTGGCTAGAAGCTTCTTCGCTTCTTGAAGATCATCTGAAATGAAATAAGACGTTACTGGTTTACAGAGGGAGGGCTGAATTTCCATTTTCAAAATGAACCTCAGCACCAGTTTCAGTGCCAAGATCTGGACGCTGTAAGGAGCCCTACACCACTAAAACCACCTTGTCTGTTACTTCCATCTCGGATGGTTCTGGAACACCTCAACTGAGGTGTTCCATAAAACATGTAAAAATGTGCAAGTTAGAAAAGAAATGTGACATGAATACCCTTTAAGGACATTTCTGTAGGGAAATTGGGGGAAAAATGGGGAAATTTCAAGTGTGACACTCAGAATAGGTGGTGTATTTGATTAAGAAAAGTGTCTGTCCTTCCCAGTATTCTGGGAAACAAAAAAAGTCTGCATTCCCACTTGAAGTGATCGTTTTGATGCAAACTGAATTAACTGGGACTTTTGTATTGTGGTTTTGGTATTTTTTTTTCTTAATTTAATGTGAGGTCCTGAATGTCCTGAATCAGCAGAAAGGCCAGCTTAGAAGTATTTAGTCTAAGTCCCAAACAAAGAACACTTGTTGATGCAGTGTTTCTGCTCTGTAGTTCAGGAAATATTTGCCAATAGGAGAATGTTGTATTTTCAAGCATTTATAACTGGTATCTATGGCAGCTGAGTACTTAATAGAAATAGCTACCTCTTTCAAAAGCTGCAGTCACCTCTTTGGTCAGTTCTTCTTGTTTAACTGTAAGACAAATTATTGCATTCACATTTTGTTAGACACTTAGTATATTTAATATCACTGCATTTTCATTGTCTGTGGTGGGAAACTTAATTACTACTCTCATAGTCTTTTGGGAGCTTAAAGAGCTTTCCCTAATATTGCTGTAATTTATTTTTTTTTTATATTATGATTCCAAACAGATATATTTCTTTGTTTAAACAGGTTTACAGACAGCAATTCCAATGCAAATCAATGGTCAGTAACTTCCCACAGATCTAATTTACTGTTGGTGGATCAGTTTACCCTGCTACAGTTAATTTTATTCTACTTAGTTTTTATTCTAGTTATTCTAATTGCTTTTGACACACTACTGTTAATTGCGAAGAATTAAATATACCAATAAACTCAACGTTTTGGGTGTCACCAACAATATAAACGAGGAAGTTGAATGTATAAGGATAATAACCACTGAACATAATGGTTGCTAAGGTGAAAGAAAAGCAGCATCTGTATAAATTAAGAAATTATCATGTGCTAAAGGCTGAATAAGAAATTCCTTTTTATAGCCAATATTTATCCAATTTTACCATCAGACAGATTTTCTCAAGCCAGTTTTGACGTTTAGGTGGCATAAATTGGTAAAGACAAGATTGTTTTTTGGGGGGAAGCTCTTGCAGGGAGTCAATTCAAGATTGATGCAAAGCAAAGACACTAAAAGAAATGCACTGCCAAAGCCTTCAGAGATAGACCCGTGTTATACAAGATACAGTACATGAATTCTGTACAAACCCCTCAAATCGTAACCTACCTTTAATTAACGTTTCGATTTCTTCAAGGCTATCTGCATTTTTAGGCTCAGCTAATTTCTCATTAATTTCCATGATTTCCATGAGAAAGGCCGAGTCTGCGTCAGAGTCTGTCTCTTGTGCCGGCTCCACTCCCTTCAGCTCCAGCTGGTGAAGGGAAGAGGAATTTGGAAATACACATTCTCTCATCCATTTTAACGTGAATTATTTTCTTGGATATTAGGTTCTTTTAGTAGGACTCGCTCAGGTTAAAAATCAGCAGTTAAGCAAAGCAAAGCAAGGTGAGGAAGGCTGCCAAGGGCCAGAGTGACATTTCAAAGGAGCAGCTGAGGCCAAACACAACGTGTGACGCAGGAAACAAATTAGTCTAATGTGAGCAGCAAATGAAATGGTAATTAATTGGTAAAACGTTAAAGAAAATAGCGGAAAAGCTGGTTAGTTTTCAGACAAGCTTGTTTCCTGTCTCCCTTCAATCCCTGGTAAACCTCCTCCTTGGAGGAACAGAAATTAGTGTGTTAATGATGGAGTTAAAAGGTTGATTCATTACATTATGGGAACATTGATAAAATCCATAAGGGACACCTTACTAGGTAGAGGCCGCGGCTCAGGGGGTTCAGGAGGGTTTGGTAGGCCTTGTTGATGAGGGAGGAGTGTTGCTGGGAGTAGCACTGTTCTTCCTGCCGGGGGAGGACAAATAATAGTAACAAGTTTAATAACAAGTGGCAAAAATGCCTTACACTTTGTTGCCTGGAGAGAAATAGTGTTCTCACAACAATACATGTGTGTAAAACCCAAAGCTGACTTTTAACAGAGATAAGGAGAGCGAGGAGAGGGGCCGTCAGGAGGTGTAAGCCGTGCAGCCCACGCAAGGAGGATCTCAAGAACCATGGAATTGTTGGAGTTGGAAAGGACCTTCCAGAGACCATCCAGTCCCACCCCCTGCCAAAGCAGGGCTGCCCAGAGCACATCACTCAGGAGCGTCCATTGGGGCTTGAAGATCTCCAGAGAAGGGGACTCCACACCCTCCCTGGGCAGCCTCTGCCAGGGCTCTGTCACCCTCACCCCAAACAAGTTCTGCCTCAGATTGGAGTGGGACTTCCCATGGTCCAGCTTGTGCCCGTTGCCCCTTGTCCTGTCACTGGGAACCACTGAAGAGTCCGGCTCCTTCCTCCCTCAAACTGCCCTTTAGATATTTATAAGCATTACTAAGGTCTCCCCTCAGCCTTCTCCAGGCTGAAGAGCCCCAGCTCCCTCAGCCTTTCGAGAGCCTGAGCCACAGCAGCCCCTTCACGCCCCCCGAGGGCACCAGGACACAGCAACCAGAAGGATCCCGCGATCCCGGGGCAGGAGGGCGGCGGGGACCCCTCCGGGGACGGCCCAGCCCAGGACGAAAGGCGGCCTCTCCCCTCGGGCAGCCCCGCCGCCGCCGGGCCTCGGCTGGACGGGACGGGACGGCGGGGCCTGTCCACCCGGCCCGGGACCCCGCGCTCACCAGCGGCCTCTGCCCGAAGCGGTCGGGGTGAACGGCGCGCTGCAGGCTCCGGAACCGCCGCTGCAGCCGCTGCGCGTCGATGCGGAAGGAGCGGTCACTGCGGGCGACAGAAGGCGGCGTGAGGCCCGGGGGCGGCAGGACCCGCCGCCGCCCCGCCGCCACTCACCAGTCCATCAGGCGGAAGAGGTCAGGCCGCGCCGCCGGCGGCTGCAGTGCCTGGCAGCTGGGGCAGAAGCGAGGCGGCCCCTCCGCGCCGGCCAGGGGGCTGCCGCAGCTC
>NW_015090858.1:181710-193371 GCF_001431845.1 Calidris pugnax | reverse complement strand
CCCCTCAGCGCCGGGGCCGGTACTGGCGGGGAGGGCGCTGACAGAAAGCGCTCCCGGCAGTGCCGCGGCCCGGTTTTCCTCGCCGCCACCGCGTCCTGCCCGCCCGCGGCTCCGCTCCCCGCAGGTGTGGAGTGTCCGCTGTCGGCCCGGCCCCGCCGCCTGAGCGCCTCGCTTCCCCCCCTCCCTCCCCCTTCCTCCCTTTTCCCTCCTTCCCCCCTTTCCCTCCTTTCTTTCCTTCTCCTCTTTCTTTCCTTCCCCCTTTCCCTTCCTTCCCGTCTTTCCTTCCCTTCACCCCTTTCCTTTCCTTCCCCCCTTCCCTTCCTTCCCCCCGCCGGCGTGGCTGAACTCCTCCCTACAAAAAGCCACACAGAAAGTGCCCAGAGCCCTATGGTGTGTTTATGGCTAATCATGAACTGTAACAAACGGGTAAGGAGGCTTAAATTAGTCTGGGTGATAGATAGACCGAGCTTAAAACCCCAGAGGCACCGGGACAGTGGGGCGGGCAGGTGAGCGGGGGGGCCCAGGGGAGGGTGTCGGGCATTGCAGAGCCCCCCAGCACCAGGAACACGGGTGCTGCTGGAGAAAACCAGTTAAAGATGATTTATCTCCAAGATGAGGCTGGTTGATTGGTTTTTCTTAAGTGAGGAGAAACGCAGGACACTGCTGTAAGTCCCCCTGGCTTAGCAGGGCACGTAGATGCCATTTGTTGCCTTTTCTTGCTGCTGTCTTTGATGGCAACTGCTGGGGATGTGGTGTGTGTGCTTGAGTTTGCTGGTGTTTTGTACATTAATTACGTATAGGTGTGCCTTTTTTGTAAATAAAACTGCTGAATAAAACCTGCGTGGAAGAGATCTATGATAGAACTTATATTAAAGGAATATTCAGCCAAAACACCAAATTGGCTCCATCTGTGATAAATCTGTTGGGCACTTTCAGCATCAAGAAAACGTACTTCATTTTATTCTTCTTATGTTCTTATTTTTTCAGTTTTTCCCATGGTGTTTGGGAGCTGCAATGGTTGTTGCTCTGTGTGGGGATTCTGTCAGAGCGCGCTGCACATGCGTTTGTGAAATAAAGTGTGAGCCCTCAAGAGCTGATGTAAAATTCTGGGAATAAGATTTAACAGTTGTTTTAGAACCAGCAGAGGGAGCACCACATCCTTTTTTTAAAAAGGAAAAACAAGGATTTGCAAAAGCCTTGGGATTTGTGTGTCATCCACTCGTGCACACTTTGGTTGAAGGTTTTACTGATTTGAAGGCTGCGAACAGACTGGGCTGTTACCAGTACAGTGTGGGCATGTTTGTCAGGTTTGCTTTGCTGTAGTAACTTTAAACATTCTCTTTGAAGCCAACATGTCTCGAGAGACTGGAAGTGAAGCGCAGCAGTCTCAAGATACCCAACAGTCACAGAGTGGTACCGGTTCCTCTTCCAGCGGGTCGCAGAGCACTAGTCAGTCTTCCTCAAGTTCTGGTACCCTCAGTTCTTTGGACACTGTCCCCACTCAGGAGCTTCCATCGATCCCCGAGGACCAGGAACCTGAAGAGCTTGCTCCTCAGCCTTGGGGTCTGCTCTTTGCACTTGGAAAAGGTTTCAGCAACTGTGGTATGTGCATGCTCTAATAAGCCTCTTGGTTCGTTTTTAGTAGCTCAGAAAAGTTCTGAGCAGGTTGGTAGACAGCAGTGTCTTTTTCAAACTAAGTACAAGCAAATTTAGGTACAAGCTTGCAACTTTTGCAATAATTTTGTATTCCGTACTTAGAGGAATTCTGGGATATTCATGTACTTTGTTACCTGGTTTATTTTTCCACTTCATAACTTATTTTGTTTATGTATCAGAATTGTCTGGGTTGGAAGGGACCTTTAAGATCATTTAGAGCACAGTGCTTTGTCTGAATTAAGACAAATAAACTTGATTGTATAGGAATAATCTTGTTTTTATTATCCTGCGTACTGTCATTTGGCATCATTCTGGAGTGCTCTGGTTAATAACCTCCTGCACTTGTGTGTGCTCTCTCTGCTTTACTTCCTTCTCCTCTACAGACTGTGTGAATGATGAATACTGGTTTGGAAGAGACAAAAGCTGTCATTATAGTTTTTCTAAGCTAGGATTGTCTGATACCAGCTTCTACCAAAACTATAGCAAGAAGCATTTCCGAATTTTCAGGGTAGGTGCTAAAACTGGTTGACTGTTTTTTTTCTGGTTTGGCATAATTGAAAAAGATTGGCTTTGGGAGGGGTGGATCGTAAAGAAATCGAACTTTAAGTACCTTCAGTGTTGACTCCTTTAATAAAATTCTTGGCAATACTCCCTTAACCCAGTTTATGAAATAGTAGTCTCATTAGCCTGATTTCCTGAGACAACAATAGTAAATTTCTGTAGTCTGTAATGGCCTTACAGCAAAGTATTTTTCCCCCTATTGTTACCTTTCCCTTTTTTTTTTGTCTTTGAGGAAATGGGTCCAAAAAATTCCTACGTTGCCTACATTGAAGACCACAGTGCAAATGGAACTTTTGTTAATAGAGAGCTCATTGGAAAAGGGAAGAGGCTTCCACTGACTCACAACTCCGAAATCGCACTCTCTGTACAGAGTAATAAGGGTAAAACATGCTGTAACATAAGTAGGTTCTTCATGTGTTGCCCCAGAAGTTGTTTCTGCAGTGATTTGAGTATTTTTCACACAAGCTGATCTTCATACGTGCTGTGAAATTGCAGTCAGGAATTGATGTTTTAGTACTTGCATAAAAATTACCCACCTCAACCCTAGAAAAAATGAAAAAAATGAAAAAAGAAGATTTGGACTAAACTGCATCAAGAACCACCTTACTAGAGTATAAACCTTTATAGGTGTTTTCCTATTTTTGAAAGACTTTTGTGCTGCAGTAGCTGTCTGTGTGGAGGTGGGAACAGGGGAAATAGACTTTTCAAGGGAAGTTGACAGCAGGCAGCATTTTATTAGTTATGTTGTTGACTAGAAAAGCTCAGGAAGCAGAGTTGTTTGTTATAACAAAAATGTTAGATTTAATAACAGGAAAATTATCTCCGTTTATCTTCCTAGTGTTTGTATTTTCTGATCTTACGGTGGATGATCAGTTGGTGTTTCCTAAGGAATTCAGAGAGAAATATATCATGTCGAAGACTTTGGGAAGGTAAACATCCTTCTTTTTGCAGTGTTAAGCTTTAATTTTGTTACTGTTTCAGTACTTTGTGCTGGAATTACTATCAGCCCCCCATCATCTCTGTAGCCCTCTGCTGTCCCCTCTCCAGCAGTTCCCTGTCCTTCTGGAACTGGGGAGCCCAGAACTGGTCCCAGTGCTCCAGATGGGGCCTCCCCAGGGCAGAGCAGAGGGGCAGGATGACCTCCCTCCACCTGCTGCTCACACTCTTCTTGATGCCCCCCAGGATGCCATTGGCCTTCTTGGCCACCAGGGCCCATTGCTGGCTCCTGGGCATCATTTCATTTTTCTGTAGCTGTTATGCAGGTTTTTGAATAGTATTTGTAAGGATTAACGTAGCTGTGCTTTTGTGTTAGCGGTGCCTGTGGAGAAGTCAAGCTGGCCTTTGAGAAGAGCACTTGTAACAAAGTTGCAGTAAAGATAATCAATAAACGGAAGTTCATGGCCAGTGGCATTCCAGAGACAGTAAGTGATTTTGTTTGTTTTTCTGCCTTTTGGCCATCTTGCAGTGGTCCTGGAAGGTTTGGTAATCTCTCTGCAACTGAAGGGGATTTTCTCACTTCATGTCTTCTGTGTGTAATTTCAAATGCCTTTTGATCTTGCAGAATGTATAGAATTCTGTAGGGAATGCTTGCTTTTGTTCCTTCACCACGTTTCATTATGTTCATGATTCAGGACTGTTTGTTAATGTGGTATATACGGAGGGTGGGGGGGAATCTTGCAGGGTTTATCTCCTAAAATGCATCTCATACACACACCATAGCCATCGAAGTCTGATTGAAAATTGACAAACTCTGCTAATTTTGTTGTATTCTCCACTATTATATTAAAGCACAACACCCGTATATGCTCACCAAGATTATTTTTTTTTTTTTTTAGTTTGGAAATTAGGTGGAGATTTCTAACCTGCAGTGAAATGACGTGTCTGGAGCAGTATCCTGCCAGACAGTGAGAGCAGACCTTTTGTTCAATTCACTGGAGGCACCTGATCAGTCTATGGAAAAAGATTTTAAGTTATGGGCACCTAAAGTAGCAAGGGACATGAAATGATGGCTTTTCTGGCACTGTTTCCTATTTGTGATGTGTCTTATTCCAGGACAGCACTGTCTTACCCAGTGTGTTATTTGATTCTTTTAATAGAACCCAGCTTTTAATATCAATACAGAGATTGAAATTTTGAAGAAAATAGATCATGTGAGTATTACTGTTCATTTTTTATTCATTTTTGCTGCCTACTGTTCTTCTGTAGTTCACTGACCTTAGTGTAGTAAATAAAGATCAATTCTATTTGGTTAGAAAATACCTTGAAGGATACATATAACTTTCCTTGTAAATATGTCTATGGAACATTTTTATTTTCCTTTTTTTAAGTATATTATGCCTTTACGGATTTGAGGTTTTAAAACTTTCAATTACTGAGACGTAAATTTGAGATGAAACTTCACAGAAGTTTCAACCTGAGCCACTGCTGTAGAAACCTTTCCTTGATGCGTGTTCTTGTAAATATTGCCAGATAACAAAATTTATAAATTGGATTCCACTGGCCATTTTTAAAAATTTGTATCCCCTCTGGCCCCTGCACACCCCCCCTGCTCCACAAAAGGCAGTGCTTTTACTTTAAGTAGAATATTTGCACAGCTTAACGAATGTTCCCTTGCTTCCCAATGTGCTATTGCATATAAAGAAAATACCTCATAACTGGAAAAAATAAGGCTACTCGTTGGGCTGTAGTCACCACAGGAGCTGGATGTGTTTGTGTGGGGAGGTACAGGGGAGAAGACAAAGGACTGAAATATTAAGTGTTTGCCAAAGCCTGCGGTGCTGGTCAGTTTTGTTCAGTTTATCTGGTTGAAATCATACTTAAATCAGAACTTTAGGATGATAATGGTAGTTTTTACAAATGATTGTACTTTTTAATGTGTGTTTGTGTTCCCCCCCTTTTTTTTTTATTAGCCTTGCTTAATCAAGATCAAAAACTTCTTTGAAGCAGAGGATTACTACATTGTTTTGGAACTGTAAGTAACTTGTTAGAAAGTAAACACATAAAATGAAATGTTTTCCATAGCCTCAAAGCACGTGTATAGTTCTGAACTCTGGGGTTTTTTGGTTGGTTGGTTTGGTTTTCCTTTTGCTGGACTCCACTATTCTCTGAAACCCCTGGAAAATTAGGAATTGGGGTTTTTTGGTTGGTTGGTTTGGTTTTTCTTTTGCTGGACTCCACTACTCTCTGAAACCCCTGGAAAATTAGGAACGGGGATAACCAGGGGAATAATCCTTCTGTGCTTTGAAGGCACTTAGTGCCTCGATAGCTGCCCACTCTGCTGCTCTTGTGCATCGCTGCTACTTTTTTGATTTTTGAGCTCATAAGAGGAGGCTGATCAAAAATCTTGTTAACTCCCAGGGAAGACTCAGGAGAATAGGCCTAGTTAGCAATGTGTGTGCTGTATTGAAGACATTGCTCACTCTTTTTCAGAAATATATTCCTTCTCTGCAGCCAGAATAGCCAAATGTTTTGGTCTCATTCTTGTCTAATGGGATTAATCCTCTGGAAGTAATACCTTGACTTGTTACCTGGATTTGTTTTAGGATGGAAGGAGGAGAATTGTATGACAGAGTGTCAAGGCCAATCAAGATGAAGGAAGCTACCTGCAAGTTGTATTTTTATCAGATGCTGCTGGCTGTAAAGGTAGATAATCGTGAATTCTACCAAGAAAAATATGGTCATGCATATGAATGTCAGTCAGATGAATCCTTCTGTCATCTGTCACTTCTAAAACCTGTGTGAGCAATCAGCACTGTGCTCTTAACGAGTTGGTTTAATGAGTTTTTTTACCTCACTGCAGCCAAAGAACATTCGAACACTCCTACTTCAGTCCCTGTTTCTATCACCGGGTTTTTTGACCCTTTTTCAGCCTCCAGCTCTTTGACACCTGAGGTGTTTGTCAGTTTGTCTGTTACTTAGCAGTGTGAGGCCTGTTGTGGCGTGGTGAATTTAACTCTCTTTGCACACTGAAACACAGACTTGTATTTAAGGGGGTACGACTGTACAGTAATAATGTAATACACTAAGAGAATGGAGAAAGAGAGATGGAAAACCAGAATTCCTACAAAGGCAGCGTAGAACTTTGGTCTTCCTTAGTTTTGTTGCTTTTACTGAGATGAAGAAAGAAGTTTAGCTTTTGAGTGAGTGGGAGGAAGGGAAGACCTTGCCAGGTCCATGTGCTGAGCTTGGATTGAGAGCTGACATTTGAAGCATCATGGTTTCTAAGGTCAGGGGGTTTTGTGGGTTTTTTTGTTTATTTGTTTAGGAAGTCATAAGCTCTGTAGTTTTAAATGCATACAGGCCTCTTACACAACCATTTCAGTTATCCTGCCATTGCTATGTGAAAAATTGGAAAGCTTACATACAAAAGAAGCGAATAGTCTGTTTTTCTTTGATTGTATGTCTGTGGACATCTAGTATCTTCATGACAATGGAATTATACACCGAGATCTAAAGCCGGAGAATGTGCTACTTTCATCTTCTGAAGAGACATGTCTTATAAAGGTAAGGAAACTTACATTTCTTCTTGTTTATGTAGAAATTTGGGAGTATTCCCTCCCATTCTTCTCAATATTCAGTTAAACATAGCAAAAAAAAAAATAATTATGGAATTAGTCATACAAACTATGAAGTAACTTAAAACATTGAGGGTTTTTTTTTCATAGTTTTAATTTTACTTTTATGGCTATTTCAGCCCATGCACTTACCTAAGAACAACTGAGAAATGTTGTGCTTGTCTAGCACTTAACTGAGTACGCAATTTCAAATGTTAAGACATATTTTTTTTCAATAAAATCTAAATTATTGAATTACAGACAGTGTTTCCACAAACACCCAGGCTGTATGGTGACAGAGTATTTTGTTGTTGTTTTGAGGAATTTAGGGTTGGGATTTTTTTTGTGGGTGGGTGGTTTTGGGTTTTTTTGTCACAGATAAAGACTAGATTTCTGCTAAACTGCTTATTTTTCAAGTAATCTCTTCTAATAAGCTGCAGTTCCTTTATTCTGTGGTTGTCCATTCACATCCAAATCTGAGAGTACTTTTTGCTAGTGTAAACTATGATTGTTGTATTTCTCCCTACTCCTCAGTTCTTGTTTACTGACCTACTTAGCAATATTTGGGATACATTTTTTTCATAGTCATGTACTGGAAGTGACTTGGAAAGAAGAAATTTAATGTTACCTCCTGATGTGTGTTGACAGTATGATATGTTGTGCTACAGTCAATCCGAATGTGTAATGTGGTGTTACCATTTTTAAATACAAGATTACAGATTTTGGACAATCCAAGATTCTTGGAGAAACTTCTCTTATGAAAACATTATGTGGTACTCCCACGTATCTTGCTCCTGAGGTTCTAAATTCACTTGGGACCACTGGATACAGCCGAGCTGTGGACTGCTGGAGTTTAGGAGTTATTCTTTTTGTATGGTAAGACCTTGTGGAGCTGCTCCCTTCATTGGGCAGTCGTTGACGTACATGGCTCGAGACTTGGCAACTTCAGTGTCTTTATTAGGAAGTGAAAGTGTGTTTAATACTATATGCGTTTTAAAGGCGCTACGATAGGTGCTTTAAAATGTGTGATTTTAGTGTTTCGTTCCCTGTGATAAAATCTATCCTATTTAACTTGTTTTCTTTCATGTAGCTTGTGTGGCTATCCCCCATTTAATGAGCAAAATACTCGACTGTCTCTGAAAGATCAGATCACTCGTGGAGAATACACCTTCATTTCAAAAGAATGGAAGCACGTCTCAGACACGGGTATGATCCCATGACAGTGGGGAGCAGAAGATCTCGCTCTTTTCTTGTCATTTTCGTTTTCCTTCACCTTCCTTTCAGCTGCATGGCACATTGCATGCTGATATGTTTAGTTTTTAAAGCAGTCTTTAAAAAAATTTCTTCGTATTTTTTTTAAGTTCAAAGTTCAAGCATTAGAAAGAGCAGATAAATTTTCATTGGAAAGATTTCTTAGCAATATTTAGCTTTATAAACGACAGAAGTATAAGGTTTGCAGGCACATAGGTCTGTTTTTCCTCTTTTCACTTTTTCTTCTGACTTTATCAAGCTGTACTACAAATTTTGCCTCGCTTAAAGATTCTGCAAGTGCTGAACCAAAAATGCCAGGAATTTATAGGATGTGTGTTAGAAGACACGTTGTTGCACATCGCTTTGGTGTATGCATATTGCAGAGCTTATTTTCAGGTAATGAATTTATCGATCGGATACTAACTAACTCTTTATTCTCTTAGCTTTGGACCTCGTGAAGAAGCTGTTAGTAGTGGATCCAAGCAAACGTCTTACAACAGAGGAAGCCTTAGAGCATCCTTGGCTTCAGGTCGGAATTGAGTCTTATTGGGTTGTTCTGGGGATAATGATGTAAATTCACCTCGATTGACCCTTGGCAACAGCCATAAAAAACTTGTATAGGAGATCTTCTTCTTCTCTTGGTCTCGTGATCTGTATTACATTGTCATAGAATAACAACAGCTCAAAGCAGCTTGGGCCCTTGCCACACTGCTCCTCACTGACCTCCATCCTGACACCGAGGTGCTGACCACCGTTCTCTGGGTGCCAGTTCCTTGTCCATGGAATAGTCCATCCATCCAACCCAGACCTCTCCAATGTAGGCAGAAGGATCACTCCATCATAGAAAGCTCCGAGGTCGATCAGGCAAGATTTGCCCTTGGTGAAGCCATAGAAGGAAGGTGTTTATTTGGGGGGCAACCTCCTTTTCTCCTTTATTCATTCATTCTATAATTGCTGGCCCATTTCATTAGCCAAAATGTAGGTTTTTCCTTAAATATTCCATGTACTACTTGGAGTTACTGCTTTTTTTCGCAGGATGAGGATATGAAGAATACATTTCAAAAGCTGCTTGCTCAGACACATACCAGTATGGATCCACCCCAAACATCAAAAATGGTATGTGCAACAGATTATTTCAATACTTGATGCATAGAGAAATGAGATTTCAAAGTAAATCATAATAAGAAAATCAGTTAATTTTGAGAACTTAGATAAACATGTGTTTTGGCTGAATTAATTTGTCTGTTAATGATCTCTGCTTTCTGAGTAGAAGCAATGGACTTCTGTGCTTTGGCAAGACATAAATAAGACTTTATTTAAATGTACAGAAACAATCTCCGAGGCTTTAAAGGATTATCCTTATATTTAAAATTAAATTGTTGAACGTGTATATTTTGATGGATTCAAGTCACGAGTGATTAGTGTTCAAGGAAAAATTCTCATGTTAGTGAAAGTTTAGAAATGGTATTGTGACATTCATTACCAGATGCTAATTAGGAGAATTGTAAACAGTAGTGGAAGCTTAAGCTGGGGGCAGTGTCGTATATGAGAAGGATCAAAAATAATTAGATAGATCTTGGTAGAGAAACTTTTTAGACGTGTTGCTTTTTTGGTCACAGAAAGGAGGCTTTACCCAGCATCTGTAATTCTGGAGGAAGCAGAGCAGTCAGGCTCTGTCTCACCTGATTTAATGCAGCCACCCTGCGGTGTCTTTCTTTTAGCCAACCACCTCAAGAAAGCGTCTCCACGAAAAAGAGGAAGAATCTGGCCCTTCTAAGCATGCTGCTCCTTCTACATCGTTTCGGAAAATGATGTGAAAAAAAGAGAAAATGACTTTTGATAATTATGGCTTTTTTATGGAAAGCGGAATATTTTTTTTTATTTAAGAGAAATCTTAATAATGGAATAACTCTTGAAGGTGCAACTGATAAATAAAGATAACTTTGTAAGATTGATGTGAGTGCTCTGTGTGCGTGAGAATCTACACAAACAGTCTTGTTCCGCTTCGCCCCGCGCTCTGACACGAGGAGAGGATCACAAAAACTCGTGAATGAAGTTATTAAAAGTTATTAAAAAATTTGTAGGCTTGCTTCACCACCACCTACATTCTATGGTACATCTTCTGGTTAGAAGCACTTACTGTAAATTGATTTGGAAAGAATAAAGCCTAATGTGTTATGAGATAAAGTGATGTCAAGTAGGAATTAAGACACACATGACTGGGGTGCTCCCATGTGTGCCTGTTGCAGAGATCTTGTGTGTTTTGGGATATTGGGTAATAACCGTTGGCAGTTATAAAATGGCAATTCCTCTACATTCATGTTTTTCTCAATGAACTGGATGGAGGAACATCCCTGGGCATCTGGGTGAAAAAGCCACCCCTGGTTCAGCTCCACCCCAGATGCACAGGGCTGATAGGAGAGAAGAAACACCCACCTGTCCTCTAAGGATGGTCCCTTCCTGGTGCTGTGTGTGACAGGCACACCCTTGGAGGGGTCTGGTACCAGCTGTAGCTCATCTGAAGCAGAAGGGAAGGCTCAGCTGCCCTTCCCTAGGTAAAAACATCAAGGGCTGGGTGTGTTTGGGTGGGGTTTGTGATCTGGTGAATTGCAAAAGTGAGTACTTTTGGGATTTGGTTACCAGTGATTTGAGAGACCTGCATCATTACAGGCGAGAAGCTAATTCACTGGCTACAACTTACACTGCAGATTAACTGTAGTTGGCCTTTAGACAGAAAGACAAAACTTCTCTTTTTTACATCCCACTATTGTTAGATTATTTTTTAACTGCTTTACTTGCATCCTTTCTGTGGGCCCTGACGAAGACCTGCTTTCTGATGAAATCTTCATTCTGCAGCCAAACCCTGGAGCCGATGGCTGCGCGTTCATCATGTTATTGCAGAAAACTTCCTGAAGTTTCAGGTTCTTAGATTTTTTTCCAAGAAAGGGCTAAGTTTGGGAGGTGTTGTTAAATTCCACTAAGGTAAAGTGGCATCCGGTGTTCACTTAGACAAGAAAGTATTACTCCTTTGCTGTCTGTTACTCACAGCAGGAGGGTCTTCAGCGTAACCTGCTCTCCTGTCTGCTGGGCTTGGGTCTACAGCCGGCGGAAGGCTGGGGATGGATGCCGGCGGTACCACAGCGAGGAGGAGGAGGATGAGGAGGAGGAGAAGGAGCGATGTCGTCGGTGCCCGGTGTGGCCGGTGAATCCGCAGAGGCACCTTGTGCCGCCCCACGCACCCTGGGGCAGCTGGTGCCGGGGGAGATGCTCTTCCACCCTTACGGCTCTTTCGGAGCGGGGTTATCAACGCTCTGAAGGGGCTGCTCGCTTTTCTCCTCCGGCCCGTGCGGAGGCCGGGCTCGCCCCCAGACCCCCCCCCGGGCCACCCTCCGGCCGAGGAGGGAGAAGGCGGCGGCGAACGACCCGCCTCGGGCCGGAGGGGGAGGCCGGGCTCCAGGCGCAGGACGTCCGGAGCGGGCGGGGGGCGGCCGGGGTCCGAGCGGGGCCCAGCCCCGGGGGCGGAGCGGGGGGCAGTGCGGTTCCCTCCGAGCCGGGCCCGGAACGTGGCGCCGCGGGCCGGGCGGCTGCGAGCGGGATCGGCCCGGCGGGGGGCGGCGGCGGCCCCCTGAGGAGGAGGAGG